>NC_050575.1:31044431-31351995 GCF_011100635.1 Trichosurus vulpecula
GCTCTTCTAGAAGGACTCCCTTATTTTTCATATGAGGAATCTGAGGACCAACAAAGTTAAGTCACTTGCCCAATATCATGCAAATAATAAGAAAACCAGAATTGAACCCATGTCCTCTGACTCCAAATCCAGGAGCTTTCCTAGAGACCATGTTGTTTCAAAAGATGAGAGGATAAATGTCAGAAATTTTGAGTCTCTGTATGAACTAAGGTCTATGATGATATGGGTTGTTTGTCCTGGAGGCAATTACCAGTATGAGTTATCAAAAGGACATTTATGAAATTCTTAGAAACCCGTGAATATATCCCAGGTATTGAGGTGCTATTTTGAGTGTTCAACTGAACCTTTCCATGTAGATTTGGCCCTGGTTTGGCCATTCACAAGACCACAGATTTGGAAATGTAGAGTAACTTAGAGTTGACTAAGTTCAATATCCTAATTTTACAAATGAGAAACTGAGGCCAGAGAAAGGCTAAATGTCTTGCCCATAGTCACATAGATTGTAAGTAGCAAAGTCAGGATTTGAACATGATCACCTACAAATCCGGTGCTCTTTCCATTGTATGACACACACCTCCCTCCCATTCAGATGGGCAGAAATGGAACCAACCTATAGAACCAATGATGTTTCTTAGGAAGTCATGTGCCTGTCATTGATTTCCAACAAATATATTTATCCCCTTTTCTAGAAATAGTTTTAAAGGAAATAACAGCATTACAATAGCCTGTGGATCAGATAGAAATCATTCCTGACCTATTAAAATATTTGTTTAACAAGTAACTCATTGAATATTTTAGGTTGTGCCTGTAACTGATAAGGAGTGGAACAGCATTTTGGCATCCTTTTCCCCCAGTGCAGAAAAGACATGGATAGGTTGCAAATGTTTCCATTCATCCATTCAGCGTTAATTCATTCAGTCATTCACAAACAAGGCATTGTGCTATACTCTGGGGGGAGATACAAAGGTTAGATAAGAAATGATCCTTGCCTTCACTAAATGGAAGACCCTGTGCTAGGCAATAGGAGCATGAATAAAACCCAATCTATCTACTTTATAGTCAGAGGGCCCAAAGATGTGTGTGTGCGTGTGTGTGTGTGTGTGTGTGTGTGTGTGTGTGTGTGTGTTGGGGGAGAGAGTAATACAAGCTCTTAAACAATAAACACAAAGCAGTGTTATGATGTCATTTTCATGGACTAGAGTCATAAGATTTGATTGGGCATACTTTTAGTTTGATCTAGAACAATACTGCTGCTAATTTTATCTATGTAGTCATTCTGGAATAGCATTACTGGTCATGAAGTTCCTGGTTGTTGTTTTTGGTGACAGTAAAAAATATGTTAACTCCAATGTCACCATATAAGAGGGGAAAAAACCGAATATTTTTTATGAAAGGGTAAAACCAACATGGTGCGATGACACCAGAGCTCTCCTCAAATGCCCCTCTACAATAACTTTTTAAAAATGCACCTAAATGATTTCTGAGAAGAATAGTCAACAAAAAGTCAAAGTGAATAATATTTCCAACCAAGGGAAGCTTAGGAAGACAGAAATGGAGAGCTCTGTAGACACTGGGATTGAGACTAGATGGGAACACAGTGTAGCAAAAATGACACCGTCTGTGGGCTTTAGAGGTGACAGCAGCAATAGCAGTAGCAGCAATATGGGGAGTATACAGTGCCTGGGACAGTAAGGGGACTGAATATCTGGTCAGAAAGAGATTCCAGAGGACCTCTGTACTAGTACTGGATGCAGGATCAGGTTGTCACCTGATACTGTCACAGTATCATCACCCATTATTCTGTTCTGGATTGCAATTTCAGGGCTGTAAAGGCAATCAGTAAATGAGAAGATCTTCCCTCTACCCCCATTTGAATAGGCTTCAGGTGGGGCTCCAGTGGGGCCAGTGAAAGGAGGTCTGATTATATCTTCCCTCCCAAGTAGGCCCAAACCCCTAGCTAGTAGGTGCTAAAGCCTCCAGGGTCCTAAGGGGAGTTGCTAAGGCCAGAGCCAATAGTAGGCGGCTAAGTTCTGGTCATTCAGATGATGTTCTAGTCGATTGGATAATGTCTAAGGACTGTATAAAAAGAGAGAACAGAGCTTGGAGAGACAGAGGTGGTGGAAGCAGGAGAAGGAGGAGCAGCAGAAGCAGAAGCAGGAGAAGGAGGAGCAGCAGAAGCAGAACCAGCAGAAGTTAAAGCAGCAGGCTCTACTGAGAGTAGAACTGACCCACGTGCAGACTGGAGAGTGCTGAACGAGGGCTGGAGACCAGTGGGTAGTCTTCTTACTGGAGGGCCCTAGCATTGAGGGGGACCACGAGTATGATTTGGCTTACTGACATAATGTTTTTCTGTAACCTCCTGGATACTATTGTGAGGTGGGCTTATTGGATCTGGAAAGTTTTGGCCAAGATATTGAATTGGGGACATTGGTCTGTGTGCCTGCCACTTTGGAGCTTGAATAAATGCTTTAATTCCCCTGCCTTCTACTTAGAGAATTCCTTACATCCTGTGATTCTGAACCATTGAGGTATATTCATGATTTTCTTCGAAGTCATGAATTTTGCCTTTATGTTATAAGGGCACAGGGGAGCAGTTGTTGCCATGAGGGAGGAGAGGCCTACCTGAATAAGGACCAAACCACAGACCAGGAGGGCACTGGCCACATCTGCTCTTGAATCATACCACTTTTAGAAGTACCGAAAAGTTACAGAATACCGAACCTGGCTGTGAAAGCAGCAGAAGGATATAATAGACTGAAATTCAGGCCAGTCATGCCCAACTCTGACATGAAGTTCAGAGTCAATAATTTGTCTGGAAAAATGCATACAACAAGAAAAAAAATCTGACCATAAAGGACTGTTATGGTGACCGGGAAGGTCAATACACAAATTCAGAAGAAGACAATGACTTAAAAATATCTACAAGCAAACCATCAAAGAAAAAATACAGGCTGGACATAAGCCCAACAAAAATTCTTACAGGAGTTAAACAAAGAGCTTTAAAAGAGCAAAAACTGGTTTTAAATATCAAGTAAGAGTGGTAGAGGAAAAAGTTAGGAAAGAAAATGAGAACAATCCAAGAAAATTATGAAAATAAAATTAGTAGCTTGGTGAAAGAGGCATCAAAAATACTGAAGAAAATAACTCCTTAAAAATCAGAACTGGAAAAAAAATCAGAATTGACCAATTGCCAATTTCTAATACATTTAGATTAAGGAAAATGTTTGCAGGTTTACTTTTTTGAAATAGATGAATATTCACACAAATACAAATTGCCCAGATTAACACAAGGGAAATAGAATTCTTAAAAAAACTCAATCTTAGAAAAAGAAATTAGTGAAACAAGAATAAATGAACTCCCTAAGTGGGGAAAACAACAACTAGGACCAGATGATTTACAAGCAAATTCTACCAAATATTTCTACCAAAAAAATGGGTGAATGAAGAGTCCTATGGAATTTCTTCTATGACACAACTGTGGCTTTGATACCTAAACCAGGAAGAGCAAAAACAGAGAAAGACCAATATACAGACCAATCTCCCTAATAAATATTGATGCAAAATTTTAAATAAAATACTGTTAAGGAGACTACAACAATATATCTCAAAAATCATACTCTGTGACCAGAGTTAAAGAAATGCCAGGTTCATTACTAAGCAGCTACAAACATTATTGAGCATTATTAATAATGATATTAGCATGTCAATAACAAAAAATGCAAAAAATCATATGATTATATCAATATATGCAGAAAAAGCTTTTGATAAAATACAATGCCCATTTCTATTAAAACATAGGAATAAATGGAGCTTTATTTAATATAATAATTAGTATCTCTATAAAACTAAGAGCAAGCATTATCTCTAATGGGGAAAAACTGGAGGCCTTTTTAATAAGATCAGGGTTAAAGCAAGGATGTCCAATATCACCGTCATATTCAATATTGTAAAACAATAAAAAGAAATAGAAAGAATAGCATAGGCCAGGGCTGTCCAAAATGCGGCCCACGGGCCATGCGGTCTGCAGTGCAATTTATGTGGCCTGCCTACAAGCATAGAAATTTACATAAATGCTTTAGTAAATGAAACTGAACTCCTGCAGAGCTCTCACTAAAATGGCAAATCAAAATATATTGCCTATTGTTTCAATAAAAACCTAAGGTTGGACAGTCCCGACATAGACAATGAAGAAGCAAAACTATCACTCTTTGCAGATGATATAATGGTAAACTAAGATAACCCTGAGAGTCAACTAAAATAGTAGTTGAAACTTTAGCAAAATTACCACATACAAAACAAGCCCACATCAATCAGCATTTTTATACATTCCCAAACAAACCCAGCAGGAAGAAATAGAAAGAAAAATTCCATTTAAATAACTGAATACAGAATAAAATACTTGGGAATCTGCCAAGACACACAGGAACAAAATTAAAGAACGTTCTTCACATAAATAAAATAATGGGAGAAATATTAATTTCTCATTGGTAGACTGAGCCAATACATTAAAAATAACAGTACTACCTAAAACTTACTTATTCAGTGCTATGCCAATCAAACTACCAAATAATATTTTATAGGGCTAAAATATATAATAAGAAAAATCATCTGCAGGAACAAAAAAACAAGAATGTTGATCAATGAAAAACAATGTGAAGAAAGAGGGCTTAGATGTACCAGTTCTCAAACTATCCCTGAAAGTGGTAATCATTAAAACAATTTGGTACTGGAGAAGAAATAGAATGGTTGAAAAATAAAGTGGTTGAACAGAGTAGATACACATATACACAAGCAAATAAGGACAGTAACCTACTGTATGACAAACCCAAAGATCCTAGCTCTTGGTGCAAGAACTCGCTATCTGACAAAAACTGCTGGGAAAACTGAAAATTAGGCTGGCAAAAACTAGGCAAAGACCAACATCTCACCCTATGTGTCAAGATAGACTCAAAATGGGCACCTTATTTAGACATAAAAGGTAATATCACAAGCAAATTAGAGGGACATGGAAGAAATTTCCTGTCAAATCTATGGATGGGGAAAATTTCATAACCAAATAAGAGATAGAGAGGTTCATGGGAGCTACACTCAATTATTTCAATTACAATATTCTTTAATTTGCTCAAACAAAACCAATGCAACCAAAACTAGAAGCAAAACAGGAAACTGAGAGAAAAAATTATTTCTCAAATACACAGAGAAGTAAGCCAAATTTATAAAAAAAAATAGTCATTCCCTAATTAATAGATGATCAAGGAATAGGAATAGGTAGTTTTCAGAGGAAGAAATCCAAGCTATTACTAACCATATGAAAAAATGCTCTAAATCATTAATAATTAGAGAAATCCAAATTGAAACAAATCTGAGGCACCATCTCATATCCATCATATTGGCAAGATGGCAGGAAAGAAAAATGACAAATGCTGGAGGGGATGTGAGAAAACAGCAATGGCACTCTCTGTCCTCTAAGGAGATCAAAGAAAAAGGAAAAGGACTCTATGTGCAATGATATTTATAGCAGTTCTTTTTGTATTGGCAAAGAATTGGAAAATAAGGGGATGCTCATCAACTGGAGAATGACTGAACAAGTATTTGATTGTGATGGAATATTATTGTGCCATAAAGAAAATGATGAAGGGAATGGCTTTGGAAAAACCTGGGAAGATTTATATGAACTGATGAAAAGTGAAAGGAACAAAACCAGGAGAATAGTATGCACAGTAACCACAGAATTATGAAAATAAATAGCAGTGAAAGACTTAGTCACTAATCAATACAGTAAACCACCAGAACTCCAAAAATCTCATGGTGAAAAATGCTATCCACCTCCAGATAGAGAGCTGATGAACTCCGAATGTAGATTGAAGTATATTTTTCCCTTTATCTTTCTTGCTTTTTTCTCAGAACACAACTAATGCAGCTAACACATGCATGTTTTGCAGGACTTAATATTTATAATGGCTGTCTTATTTCTTACCATCTCAGTGGTTGAGTGGGGGCTTGTATTGGCATTCAAAATGGGCTCTTAGCACTTAATTCAACCAAGTGCCCTTGAAGAGTTTGGCCTTTATTTTCTTGATTAAATTAGGAGTCCTTGATGACCTCCTTGCCTCAAGGGAAATCCTAGTTTACATGGGTTTGAGTGACATGTTTGTGACATCAGAGGCTTTTAGACCACGTGGGTTTAAGTTGCATTTTTGTGATGATTTTAGGTCATGTGGGTGAGTCACAGTGACTCACCTTTGACCCTGAAAAAGATATAAAAACAGAGGTTGGCTTTCTCTTTTTCTGACCCACAGCAGTAGTGGCACTCATGGCTCTGGGCCAGGCATTGTAATGAGCTCCCCAGCTGAACTCAGATGTTGGTAACTATGAATTGTATTTGTGTGTCTGTCGATGTTTGTAATTTGTTGGTATTTGCTCTGAAGTTCAAGGTGCTGTCTTTTTCCCCTGAACTAAGTGAATGATATTTGTATGCTGGATTAAAGTAAGCTTGTTAACCCCTTAACGTCGCTTTCCTTAGTAAAGCAGATCAAAAGGACCTGGACTTGCAGCGTTCTGTGAGCCGGTTGTTGTTGGTTTTATACCCCCACAGCAACTGCTAACTGGATTGTTCAAACAGGGCTGAAGGAGGGAGAAAATTTGTAACTGAAAATAAAAATAAAATTTAAGGAAAAAAAAACAAAATGACATAAAAAGGCATAGTTCTTGTGGCCAGGAGATTTTGATGTGAGTCCTAGATCTCATACTTGTTTGTTATGTGACTTTGGTAAGTTACTTAACTATTTTAAGCTTCAGTTTCCTCATTAGTAAAAAATAATATTGGAACTAATTATCTCATGAGGTCGTTATAGAGAATGTACTTTGTAAACCTTCAGGTATTATGGGGAGAGGCAGTGTGCCTAGTAGATATTGTGGCACTGACCCTAAAGTCAGGAAGACATGAGTTCACATCTTGCCTCTGACACAAACTAGCTGTGTGATCCGGGGCAATTATGTAATCTATGGTGATTTAGGCAACTCATTAAGACCACAACTTAAAGAGAAGATGCTGACCTATTTTAGTAGAGCGATTTTCCTCACCTGGGAATTCCTGATACCAATGAAATTATATTAAATACTATATAGTATAGAAGTGTAAGCTGTGATTCATAAGTAAGCTTTGCAATTTTTGTCTATGGACTTTAACAGTTGCTAAACACCTATCATTTAACTTCCATTCATATCCTTTTTAAAAATCCTAATCAAAGAAATAAAATAAAACTGGCTTATACCATGACTTGTTATTCTATGGGTTAGTTATTCAGGTCAAATCTTGCCTCTTCTCTCCCTCCACACTCTTCCAATATAACTCCATACAGGAAACACCTGACATACTTGTTTTAGTCTATTGGAAGACAGTTCTGCCCAATGCCAGCATTACAGAATGGATGGACTCCATTTTATTTTTTCCTGTGATAGCAAGTCTGTTTTGCCCCCAATAAAGTAACTTCTCAGCCAGATACACTACATCATACAAACACAACTTTTCTTCTAGAGATTCCTGCAAAGAAATAAAAGACCATGGTTTACAATGATTGGTAAATTCTCCCTTAATACTTAGATCTGTTGCCCAGAAAGTAGAAAGAAATGGACCCTAGAAAGTCCTGCTGGGATATAGAAAGCTACAAACATCACTTTGGTGTCATATAGCCAGTCCAATGCAGAGAAGGGACTAAGCCAAATGCAAAAGAATGACAAAAACGAGGGTTGGGTGAAGGAACCGGGAATCATTAGCCCAGTGAAGAGAAGACTTGAGGGAACATGATAATTGTCTTCAAACATCTGAGAGCCTGTCACAACAAAGAGGAGTTAGATGTATTCTCCTTGGCTTCAGAAGGCAGAATGATGAACAATGGATAGAAGTTGCAGAGAGGCAGGCTTTGGTTTGAGCTAAGTAAAAGCTTCCCCAAAATCAGAATTCTCTCAAAGGAGCATGGACTGCTTTGAGAGGTGGTGGGCTCTCCCATACTGGCAATCATCAAGGAAAGGCTGGATGGCCACAAACTATGTTATACCAGGGTTTCTTATTCAGATATGAGTTGGACTAAAGTTCCTTTCCAAATCTGAGAGTCCAATTTTGAGAAGCTGTCTAATCAATGAGGGGGCATGGAACAGTAGAAAGAACAAGAGATTTGCAGTAGAGGATTTGGGTTCAAATTTAACTCTAACCACGTGACCTTGTGCAGATTTCTTTGAGCCTCAGGTCCCTTCCAGATCTAGATATAGCATCTCATTAATTGAAAGTGTCATAAAAGAGATCACACTTTGTAAAATTTGGCAGTAATTTGCAATTACATAATCAACATGGCAACAAGGGATTGCTTACTGTCATGTCCAGCTTCCTAACCCTAATTATTTGTCTAAATCAAACTTCAGCAGGGAAAAGACATGGCAGACAATACATGCTTAGAGCAATTAAGTGTTGGACCCAGTAGTGAGTTAAAGTCCTGTTATTTCCAAGTTTTGCTTGCTGAATGGTGATACTAATGATTTAGGAAGTCAGGAAATTAAAGACAGGACCATGGAGGGAAGGATTTGATTATAATTCCAGT
Organism: Trichosurus vulpecula; assembly: GCF_011100635.1. Taxonomy (NCBI): domain Eukaryota; kingdom Metazoa; phylum Chordata; class Mammalia; order Diprotodontia; family Phalangeridae; genus Trichosurus; species Trichosurus vulpecula. Next base: position 31,053,026 of record NC_050575.1, read on the forward strand.
GACACATTCTCCTGACCTCTAAGGACAAACTTAGGAGAGGACAGAGAACATTATCGCTCCGAGGATGGGCATCTAGGCCTTGGTAACCAGTGAAAACACTTCTCCAAACAACAGACTTTCTTTGGGCATGATAAGACGTAGGGATATAACACCACCATTACTGATGATGATGATGATGATGATGATGATGATGATGATGATGATGACAGCTAGCACTGATGCAGCACTTTGAGGTTTGCAAGAACTTTACAAATATTATCTCATTTGATCCTTACAATAACCCTGGGGGGTAGGTGCTCCTATTATCCCTCTTTTTCAGATGATAGAACTTAGGCAGACAGAAGTGAAGTGACCAGTTAAGGGTCACACAGGTAATAAGTGTCAGAGCTATATGTATGTATACACATACACACACATATACATACATATATATTATATATGCATATATGTACATACAAGTATATGTATGTATGCATACATGCATGTATGAATATGCACATGGGGCAGCGAGGTGGCATAGTGGATAGAGTTCTGGGCCTGAAGTAAGAAAGACTCATCTTCCTGAGTTCAAATCTGGCCTCAGATACTTACTAATTGTGTGACCCTGGGCAAGTCTTAACCCTGTTTCCTCAGTTCCTTATCTGTTGAATGAACTGGAAAAGGAAATGGCAAACCATTTGTGACCAGAATGGCCTTTGTTTTCTTTGGGTGGCTCAGTTTATCTCATTGGGTGCTGGGCCTGGTGCTCCTTTCCTGGGGCAGGAAGCCCAGAGACCATGCCTGGGAACAGAGAACTTCCTGTGTGATGAGTCATGGGGCTGGCTGAGGGGAGGCATTGACTCCATAGCCACACCCTATTGGGTGTTAACCTAGGGGAAGGGGCCAACTCAAGAACCAACCAGCCCTGGTCATTCAGGCGGCGCTTGATGATGTCAAAAACTCTGTAAGAGGGAAGAAGATGGCTTGAAGATTCCTCTTTCCTTTTCCAGTTGGCACAGGAGCAGTGGCGAGCGTGACTCTGGGCCAGCCTTTGCTCTCGGGCTGAGCCCAGATGTTGGTAACTATGAATTTTATTGGGTCTGTCTGTTGATATTTGTAATTTGTTTGTATTTTGTTCTGATGTTTGGGATGCTGGTTTTGTTTTCCCCCAAACTAAATGAATGTTCTGAACTTCAGGGTGCTGGCTTTTTCCCCTGAAGTAAGTGAATGAATCTGTATTTGGTCTGTCTGTTGATGCTTGTAATTTGTTTGTATATTCTTCTGAAGTTCGGGGTGCTGGTTTTTTCCCCCCGAACTAAATGAATGTTGCCTGTATGCTCCTCTGAACTAACTGAATGCTGGATTAAAGAAAGCTGGTCAACCCCTTCACCATGCTTTCCTTGTTTAAGCAGATAAAAAGAACCTGTGCTTTCCCGGCATGCCGGCAACCTCCTGGGTGCTGGCTGTGGGGGGATCTTACGCCCCCACAGAAGCTGCTAGCGGGATTGCTAAAACACCATTCCATTATCTTTGCCAAGTTGAGGTCATGAAGAGTTGAACATGACTAAGAAATGACTGAACATATATGTGCACATATACATATACATCTATATATATGTATACATATATGTGCATTTATTAAACTATCAATATTCAAATCACACTAAGACTTTTGGGACATCACATATATGCATAAATTATCTTTTGAGATGAAATATAAGAATATGTGATTTTCTCGATGTGGATACTCTCTCCACCAATAAAGATTGCAACATTTCTACCATTTGGTAGACACCTTCACCATTGGAGAGCTCTTGTGATTGAAAGTTTCCTCACTCTACTATGAACAAGATGGGAATGCAATTTTTCCTCCCTGACTAGAGGGAGTCTGGAACTTGAGTCATAGAGTCTGTGCAAAGGCCTTCCAAACTTTCAAACTATATCTACAACATCCTCCCGATCTACTAATTTTAAAATCCTGTCAAAAAAAAAATGAAATTTCAGTTCAGTCATTTCTCAGTTATAGCTGAATCGTCATGATCTTATTTGAGGATCTCATGCTCTTCTTGGCAAAGATGTTTTAGTAGCTTGTCGATTCCTTCTTCAAATCATTTTGTAGATGAAGAAACTGAAACAAATAGAGTTAAGTGACTTATCCATGGTAACACAGCTAACAAGTGTCTGAGGCCACAACTGATTCAGTCTTCCTGACTCTATCTATTGCTCCACCTAGCTGCTCCCAAATGAGTTTATTCCAGCATGACTGACTCTTTGTAAATAGCATTTCCCTTTCCAGATATCTGCCAACCATCTCTTTAACAATCTTTTCTAGAAATTTCCCAGAAATTGAAGTCAAACTCAGTGGCCTATAGATTTTGAACTCTACTATCTTCCGGTCTTTGAAAAGTCAGAAAACATTTGGCTTTCTCCAATCTTATGATTGCTCTCATATTTTCCATGGTTTTCAATATCACTGACAGTGACTCACATGCCAGTTTTTCCAAACCTTAAGATGGAGCAGGTGACTTAAATTCATCAAGGATAGATATGTAGTCTTTTACTATTTTCTTAGCTCATTGCCCTTTGCAGTAACATCAAGAAAAAAAGGTCCCTTCTTTCTATTGTCGGTTATTGTTATCCTATCCACTCTAAGAAGAGGTCCTACCCCCTATAAGATACTGTTATTTCTTCCAATTTAACATAAAAAGCCTTTTTGGTTATCCTTAATTTTCCTTGGCAACCCCAGCTCATTTTGGTTTTTAGCATTATTGGTAGTAACTTTATAAGACCATGCCATATTTTTATATTTATCTTCTTTTTCCCAGTCTCATTCCCATCTTTTTATACTCCTTTTTAAAACCTAAGTTTGCTGGTGAGTCCTTTGTGTATCCACATCACTCCTTATCGTTGGAGCTGCTTACTTTTGTGTTGTCAGAATTTGATTTGTTAGCATCTTTCATCCCCTGTGGGTTGACTTCTCCCAAAGAATTTTAGTCCATGGGGCTTCTGCCTATTTTTCCTTTGAACCCACTGAAATCCACTTTCCCAAAACAGCATGATATTCTTTGCTCAGTTTTTCTCTCCTGTATCATAAGTTTTGTTATGGAGTGGTCCTATCCTCTCCCCAATTCCACCCTGACTCCTACCAAGCTCCTGTCATTTCTGCTCTAGAAACCAGTTCATGACTATCAAGGTGAATCATAGCCAGAATGTAATTTATAGTTTCCTCCATGTTTTAAAGGTTGGAATTAATGCTAAGTCAAGTTTGGAAGTTACTAGCTATTTTTCTTTTGGGAGAGAGGGAGAGAGAGAGAGAGAGAGAGAGAGAGAGAGAGAGAGAGAGAGAGAGAGAGAGAGAGAGAGAGAGAGAGAGAGAAGGAGAGAAAGAGAGAGAAATGACTCCAGCAGATGTTTGGATAACTGAAGTCTCCCCACTCCATAACTTCCACATTATGCCTTGGTGCCAAGCTTGTGATCTATTCCCCAAACTCTTCATCTTATTTCTGCCCAGATGGTCTGTACTATACTTCAAAGACAAAATCACTTCTATTTCCCCCTCCTTTCACTCACCCAAATCTTGACTGTCATCTTTCCCCAGCCAATAATTAAAGTGAAGCTGTGTTAATCAGAATCCATTCCCTTTCTACCCTGACTTCTAAAAATCCTTAGCTTCCATTAAGGTTTATCTCAGGGTCCATGCTTCTGATCCTTTTATTTGTTAGTCCTTTCTCTCCCTCCTCAAATTACCTTATATTTACTTATCTGTTTACTTCTCTTCCCCACCCCCCCCAACCCCACCCAACCTCCACCCCCATAGCATGTAAGCTCCTGGAAGGCAGGAGCTGCTTTTGCCTTTGTATCTCTCATAGCATAGGGCCTTGTATCTAACAACAGGCACTTAATGAATGCATGTTAAATTTAATGGACAGAAGAGAAATAGGCTTGTAGTATGAAATTCAAGATTAAAAAAATAGCAAAAGGCAAAGAATGATTAGAGTTTTTCCACTGGGCATTTTTCCCTAAAAATCCTTGATAGTGTAAATTAAGGTCAAGCCAAATTTGGCGAGTGTACAGAGGAGCTGGTTCTCACAATGTCAGAGTCTGCCTTGACTTTTTATTCTCCCTTAGCCCCTGAGTGCAATCAGTTATCAAGTCTTGTCAATGTCCTCTGCAACATCTCTCTCTTTGTCCCCTTCTCTTTATGCACAATACCATTGCAACTTCATGACTTCTCAGCTGAACAGCTGTACAGCCCCTCCATTATATACCCAGCTCCCAGTCTCTCCTCTCTCTAATCCATTCTCTACATAGACTTTCAGAGTGATATTCCAAAACACAAGTGCGACCATATCACTCCTCCTCCTTGTGAAAGTGTCAGTTGTATCCAAGATACAAAGCAGTTTAGCTTTTAAAAGCCTTTGCCACCTGGCTCCAAACTACCCTTTCAAGCTTACTGCTCATTTCTCTCCTTCATTCATTCTACACTTCAGTCAAACGAGCCTACTTGCTGTTCCTTATCCCTGATATTTAATTTCTTTGCCCAGTTCTTTTGTATGGTCTAACACTCGGTGCCTGGAAAGATCTCCCTCTTTGTCCCTGTCTTTTGGAACCCTAGCTTCCTCCAAAGGGAAACATAAGTGTTAGGTCTTCACATGAGGCTTTTCCAAATTCCCTGATTGTTAGTGCTTTCCTTCTCTTAATGTCATGAATTTTGTATTTACTTCTCTAGCTACATGCTGTTTCCCACAAGTAGAGTATAAGCTCCTTGAGGGCAGAGACTGCTTTAGGTTTGTCTTTGTATCTCCAGTGTTAAGTAGAAGACTGGATATTTAAGAAATGCTTAATAAATTCTTGTCAGATTGGATTTAATTGAATCATATTTAGTTGAATTGAATGATATCAGTGTACTCACTTTCTGGTAATTTTCAAGGAATTACTGAATAACATTGTCTTAGACGGATAGGAAGGAAATTTGGAGGACATCCTAATCCCATTACCATTAGAGGAAGGTCTTGGAAACCAGAAAGTCTGGCATTTTATTTTGGACCTTTATCATCCTTCTACAGATTAGAGTTACCTGGGGTTTCATTAGGCTTTTTATTTTTTCATTTATTTATTTTTGCTTTTGCCCTATATGTGGCTGAATTTCATCATGTGCTAGTTGGCAGAAGTAGAGGTCCTTTGATCTCTGAAGAGGAGAAGAGTAGAGGAGGAGATATTTTGCATTTCATAGATAGATAGATGGATGGATGAATGGATAGATAGATGATAGATAGACAGAGAGATACATTTGTATATGTGTATATTCATCTTGAGTTGTTCCTTAGCCATCCGTTGAGACATATTTGTACTTCAAGGAGACAGATCCTTGGCAGCTTCAGAAAGTGACTGCTGTGAGCTGGGGAAAAAGCCTCAGTGAGCCCTTGTGGCTAGGATGCGACTGAAAAATGAAGGATTATAAAGCCAAGAAAGTAGGATTAAACATTGGCACTGGTTTAAAAACCAAAACCAAAATCATAAAAAGAAAAAGAAAACACCCTCCTGAATCTAAGCTTCCTAGGCCTAGCCTCAAGTGTCCTATTTTCCTTAGCCCAGTTAGTTTTTTTGGAAACTCCCTTGGAGCACAAGCCCTGAGACCAATAAAACAGGCTAATTTGTAGAATTTTTAATTGTGACAGAAGGAAAAGTATAGAAAAAATGTGTTTAGCATAGGAGATCTCCCTTGATGGTTTCAGCTGACACATTTTTTTTCACCAAAGGTAGTTTGCTTTAGATAAACAAAATATCAAGATTAGAGTGGGCTGAATGCACTTCTTAAATACCTTGCTAGTCTTTGCTGACATTAGCTTAGGTTGTAACAGACATCTGGATAAAAACATAAAGTTTTAATTATTTCTTTGATGTGCAATGAACCTCAGTGTGGTGCGGCAGAATGGTACTACGTCAACTCAGAAGTCAGATGACCTGGGTTCACATCCCATCTCTGCTACCACCTGACTATGTGACCTTTGTCCAGTCACTTACCTGTCCTAGCCTCAGTTTTCTGATCTTTGAAATGGGGGAGCTGGTCCAGATGGGTGTGGAAGGGCATGTGAAGTCCCTTTTCTATCTAAATCTGTCATACTGTGACATGGATAGTTAGCTAACTGAATGATAGAACACCGATTCAAAGAGTTTAAGAGCTTGAAGGAGACTGTGGCTCCCTAGTCCACCCTGTACACAAAAGGAGCCCCCACTACACTCTATTCAACAGGAAGACTTGGAGTGAGGGGCGACCCACCATCTCTCCAGGCCATTCACTTTACTTTTGGGTGGCTCTAATCATTAAGAAGGTTTTCCTGACATTAGGCCTGTATCGACCACTTTGCAACTTCCACATCTCGCTCCTTGTTTTGCCTTCTGGGGCAACAGAACGAATCTAATCTCTCCTTCACGTGATGGCCCTTCAAATACTTGAAGATGCTATCATTTCATTTCTCCCCCAAGTCTTTTCTTTTCCTTCAGGTTAAATATGTCCAGTTTCCTTAACTAATAACACTTTAAGGTTTAATCTAGATCTACGGTGTCACGTGGAAATATCCACAGTTGAATTAAAGTGAAATAATAATGATGATAACTGACATTTTATAGCATGTTAGAATTTGCAAAACGCTTTACATATACCATCTCAGTTGAGCCTATCCTGTAAGGTATATATGCTACTTACTAATATCCTCATTTTTAAGATGAGAAAACTTTGGCCTAGCGCGATTAGGTCACTTTTCCATGGTCATATAGCCAGTAGGTGTCAAAAGCTGGACTTGAATTCAGATCTTCCTTACTTTCAAGTACAAAACTCTACCTACTTCACCACTTGACCTTACTCTTTGTGGATCTTCAAGAAATATTGGGTTCGTTTACTGAAATTTAAATAGAAATTCACTTGGTTCACCAAAGCATTAGCTCTAATTCTCCTAGTGGAGGACAGAGATGAACAGAACAGTCTCAGAGTTTGAAGGAAATGGAAACTATCTAGTTCACCTAACACCCAAAAAAGATTTCCTCTACGACACATTTAACATATGGTCATCCAACTATTGCTGAAGAATCCACTGCCATCTGAATAGCAGCCCATTGCACTTTTGGGCAACACAAATATTTTGGAAATTTACCTTTAAATAGAACCAATATCTGTCTCTCTTTTATTCCACCTATTGCTTTTGGTTTGCCATCTGTAGCCAAACAGAACTAGCCTAATACCTCTCCCACAAGGTAGTCTTTAATATTTTAGGGCAGATATCATGCCCCCTATAGCTCTCTTCCATACTCCCTTTCTTCCCCAGTCCTTCTCTTCCCCAGGCTATAAAGCCCTTCAAATAAACCTCATATGGTATAGACTCAGGGCTCTTTGTCAACCCTAGTTGCCCTCCTTTGGAGGTTTTCCAGCCTGTCAATGTTCTCCACAATGTGTTGAGGAGGAGGAGAAAGGTTGCCATCTGTTGCTGTTGATTCATTCTCTGAATCTTGCTGATAAGGCCTTCTGTATTTCCCCAGTAGGCTGAGAACCATCCTCTCTTCCTGACCCACTATAATCCAATTAATGAATCAATCAGCATGGCCCTTCCTCACATGTCAAGAAACCATCCTCTTATGTCTTGCAGTTTAATGGCCCTTCTAATGGGTGACATATTTCAGCCCTACCTGGTGAGCTAAAGGTAAAAGAGGTTATATGAGGCCTGCAAACAATGTATTGCATTCCTTCTTACCATAGTTCGGATTGTTAGTACCTAAACAGTTCCCTTGAAGAGTAAAATATGCATTACATGCAAAGGAATATGTTAGTAGCACTACTGAAGTGGTGACCCAAAGCCCCGTTAGTAGATGAGTTTGGAGGGGGAGAAACTTACCTTTTTGACCTCGTACTTAATGGCAAGCTTGATTCGGCTCAGACTTGGACGATGATGATCGGCCCAGACTTGGATGTTCACATCGCCATTTAAAATTGCCTCCACTTCTTCTGTGTCCCTGCAGAGGTCCAGCACACCCACCACAAAATCCTTGCATTGCATAGATAACTTCCTGTAATCATTCTAGCAAAATAAAGAGAAATCGGGGGTGTTTAGCACTGGGCGGTATAGATGCATTCATCCAGGGCAGGAATGTAAATCCGTAGCCCCTTGAGGACATTCTATCCAAAACCATTGTATTAAATGTAGACAGGGAAGAGTGATGCTTCATTTTCTGGTGAAAGTAATTTAGGGTACCAATTCCTGTCAGGTGAATGAGAGTCCTTAGAGGTCACCTTGAGAATCTCCATGCTATAATGGCAAGAATATTACATTTGCAGTCACAGTACCTGGGATCTTATCCTGATGCTTGACATTTTCTGTCTGTCTGATACTGGCCAAATTACTTCCCTCTTCTGGACCTGTTTCCTCATCTGGAAAATAAGGCTGTGGACAAGACCTCTCCCACCTCTAAATCTTGTGATCTGCCACTTACTGACTAGATTAATGATCTGATAAATAAAATAACAATGCATGAAAAAACTGACAGACTTCACTGTTACCATCTCCAACTCATCTGAACCACTTACTTTTAGATAGGATGAATATTGAGAAAAAAATCCAGCTTTTTAATTTGAAATTGGAAAGATGCAGGATTGACAAAATAGCATGTAGGTATGTATTTTTTTCATGGTATCTGCATTTCTGAAACATTATGGATGAACTGGGCCTGTGAAGTCAAATTGTATTTTAAAGGTCACATTCTTAAAGAAAGAAACCACATGGCAATCTTTTTCAAAAGATCATCCCTTAATCTATCTATTTGTAGTGGAAGGAGAATGCGTCAATAGTGAAAAGAACACTAGATTTGAAGTCAGAGGATGAAGATTCAAACCCTGACTCTGCTAGTTAGTATTCCTTTCTCCTCTCGGTTCTCATCTCTATAAAATGAGGGAGTTGGACTAGATCATCTTAAGGGTCCTTCCAGCTCTGACTGATTCTATGATCCTAAGGAAAATTTTTTGCAAAATTTTTTTTTCTAAAGTAAGGGATATTTGAACTTCTTGGAATCTACTTTTATTAAGGCAATACTTCTTTTTCAGTATAGAATGACAGCCTGCCTCTTCCTCACTTTTCATCCTCCCACCCCCCATTTTATCTTCATTTTGTTTTCTTATGTGTTCCAGGTAACAATCTCAAATGCCCATAAACACCTTTATAAAATAAGATTCCCTACCCCCACAACCTCTTTGTTTGCAGGAAAGAAAAATCTCATTCCCTTGAGGTTCCCTTGCCAGCAATGAGATGGCCTCTGGGATTTCTTCCAACTCTGATATTCTGGGATTCTCTGATCAAAGTTGAAATGAATTTATCCAGCGACTACAGGAAAAGTTAAATGTCACTTTCACTTTTAGTTGCTGTCAAGTACTCCAATTGCTAAAAGGAAAAAAAAACGGACTATCTACCTTGCTGAAAAATCTTTTGTTCCTCCAGGCATATATTTGAAACTGGACTAGGCCACTTTGGGCTTGTTCACTGACTCTCAGTGCCTTTCATGAAGAGTTACATTAAAATGTCATTTTATATTGGAAATAAGAGCAAGTATATATACATATATATATTTCCACATATTATATATATGTATGTGTATATATATATATATATATATGTATATATATATATATATATTTTTTTTTTTACCAAGAAAAGGCTAGACTAAGAAGCTTTGAGATGGATTGGTTACTTTTACTTGTTATTCACATCTCTGCTAGGAGTTAGTTCGTTATTTTGATTCCATAGAGGAGAAATCACAGCTGTTTCAGCCAAACAGAACAAATCAGGCCCTCTCCTGCCTCACTGTCCTAGCTCTTCTTGTTCCCCATGCTTTTAATGCTTTCCCTCTCCCTCTGTACCTGTCGAATTACTATCCCTCCTTTAAAACCCAACTCAAATGCCACCTCCTCTATGAAACCTCTTCTGATGCTCCCAGGTATCCCCTTGTACCTCTCATAGGACACTGTTGTATAGCTCTCTCATGCACTTACAAAATAATGCATATTAGAGCTGAGTGTGACTGTGTTTCACCCCTATAACATACTGTGAGTTCCAAGAGAATGGGAGATATATTTTATTTAAACTGTTTTTCTCCCAATGTGGCTAAATACACCATTCTACACCCAGTGGTGCTGAAGAAATGTTAGATGAACAAGTGAATGAACTTACATAAATTTCTCAACAGAGGGTCCATCTAATTATGAAGCTTTGGGAAAAGTATCCGAGGTACGTGTGTTATGCTACGGAATGCATGGGGCTGTTGGGAGAAACTGCTTGAGATCTGGGAAAGGGGTATGGAATACCGAGAAGAGTTAACTAAGTGGGAAAAAGCAGGGTGGTGAATAGAGTACTCGATCCAAAATCCTGACTCAATTATTGATCAGCTGTGTGACCCTGGACAAGTCTTTCAACCTCTCATAGCCTCAGTTTCTTCATCTGTAAAATGGAGTTAATAAGAGAATGCATATCATAGGGTTGCTATGAAGATTGTATATTATAATGTGTATAAAGCACTTAACAAATTGTAAAGTGCCACGTACATGGTTGTGGTTGTGGAGTCTGTCTGACACTTTTCAAACTATTTCCTTCTCCAGCTCATTTTATAGATGACGAAACAGGCAAACAGGTTAAGTGACTTGCCCAGGGTCACATAGCTAACAAGTGTCTGAGACCAGATTAGAGCTCAGGAAGGTGAGTCTTCCTGACTCCAGGTCTAGAACTCTATCCACAGCGCCACCTAGCTGCCCTACATAAATGATAGTTATTTTCAGCGAAAGAGCGCCCTTTTATGGCTGTTTTATCTTTATTGCTTACCTTCATTTTGTTCAAATGAGCTAAGGAAAAGAGAAAATGTAGGGTTTTTAAAAAACAAGCAAACAGAAAGAAAACTTAGGAAGAAGGCAAGATGTGAGAGGCCTTCTTGGATTCTGTTTTGTCCCACCAGAATAGGCTATACCAATGATCTAACTACAGACCTATTTTCTGCAGTTCATATTCCCAGAAAGGGAAGGTAAATGGAACAAGTATTTCTTAAGCACCACCATGTGCCAAGCACTTTTACAAATGTCACCTTATTTGATCCTCACAACAACCGTGGAGGTAGATGCTGTTATCTCCATTTGACAGATAAAGAAACTGAGGCGAACAGAAGTTATGTGATTTGCCCAGGGTCAGAGAAATGTGAAATGTCTGAGACTGGATGTGAACACAGATCTTTCTGACTCCAGGTTCAGGGCTCTCTCCACCGTACCACCTAGATAGTGTATCATAGAACCATCATTTAGAGCTAGAAGAGACCGAGAGGAATTCAATCTTATCATTTTACTGATGAGAAATTTGAGTCCTACAGAGGTTCAGTGACTTGCCTTAAGCTCACACAGTTTAGAGTAGAGTTTGGTCCTGGCCCTTTGACTTAAACAGTGTTCTTTCTGCTAAACCAGGTCCTTCACTACTTCTTTTCAGCTTTTGACCATTTTCATCCTAGATATTCTCTTCTCTCTGGATTTTTGTGACATTCCTTTCTCATGGTCTTCTTTCTATTTGCCTGAATGCTTCTTCTCAGACTCTTTTGCTGATTATCTTCCATATCATGCTCTCTAATTGTGGTCATGCTCCAAGACTTTGTCTTAGGCCCTTTTCTTTTCTTTCTACACTCTTTCACTTACCTATTCAGGGTTTAAGATTTATATATCTATTCCTAATCTCTTTTGAGCAACAATCTCAATCCATGAACAGCCTATTGGACATTTTAAATGAGATGCTAGGTGTCCTATCATCTTCTCAAGCTCAGTATGTCCAAAAGAACTTTCTCTCCAACTATACCCTCTCTTCGAAACCTCCCAATTTTTGTTGAGGGCACTACCATTCTTCCAATTTTCCAGATTTGCAACCTTAGTATTATTTGAGACTCTCATTTTCATTCACCCTACATATTCAGTCAGTTGCCCAGTTTTATCATTTGTAGCTCCCTGACCTACCTCACATCCATCCTCTCTCTACTTCTACAGCCACGGCCCTAATTCAAGTCTTTATCACTTCTCACTTGTCCTATTGGAATTGCCTATTAATTGTTCTTTCTGCCTAAAGTTTCTCTTCTTCAACCTACCCTCCACAAAGCTGCCAAAGTCATTTTCACCACAGTACAGGTTCAACTATGTCACTCCTCTACTCATTAAACTCCACTGGCTATTCTTTACTTCCAGGAGCAAATGTCTACTCCTTTATTTCACATTTAAAGCCCTTCACAACCTGTCTCTAGACTGTTTCTCCAAACTTAGTATACATACTCCCCTGTATATATAATGCAGCCCAACCAAATTTGTCTTTTTATCATCCCTTCCACATGGCACTTGATATCTCCTCTCTCTGGCTGTAGCTCCATTTCATTATCTCCTCTCTTCTGCCTCTTAGAATCTAATGTTTACTTTAAGGTCTTTTACATGATGGTTTTCCTGATTTCTGCAATTTCTAGCAGTTTTCCCCTTAAATTATCATGGATCTATCATGTGTATAACTGTCTATAGGTCCATGTTGTCCTTCCCAGCTAGACTGTAAGCTTACTGAAGGCTGGGGTTGTTTCACTTTTGCTTTTGTATCCACACTTCCTAATATAGTATCTGACACATAGTAGGCACTTAATCAGTTGTGCTCTTAATATTTTGGATACTATGACACTTTAACATCTTATTGTCACTTTTCAAACCTCTTTCATTGTCTTTGGCTTGAAAGCTATGATATTTTTTGTTCCCCCTTCTCTATGAAATATATACTGTCCACATTGGTTACACCTCGTTAGTTTCTTTATCTGAGTAAATCCTTCTCAGGAATTGGATAGGGATCCCTCTCTTTAGAAAGGAAAGGGCAAGATAAAGGTGAAGTTGGGGGAGGTCTGGGCACAACTGATACCAAGGCCAGGTCTTGCACATCCTTAACCCAATCTTATCTTCCACAGGACCAATATTGGCCTGCCATGCCCTGGCAAAACAATGCCAAAGCCTCCCTTTATTTCTCTGTTCTGGCTTTAATATGGACTCCCTTTCTGCTAAAAGGTTCATGTTTCGTGCTCGACATCTATTTCTATTTCTCCTATAATGAGGGACAGTATCATGTTTGTAATCATTTGCTCACAATTTTTATGAACAAAAATTCATAATTAGCCCTTTTTTACAAAGCAGAGATTAGAAGACTCTCTGACTGAAAGAAGTCTGAAGGTCAGCTGGTGATGAACTGGGGAACAACTATAGCTGGAGAATTAGCTGAGCATGACTGTGAATTAGAGTGTTAGAGCCAGGGCACAGGCTCATTATGAATCACGATTACCCCAATACTAGTTGCAACCATCATAATAATGATATGTTGGGGAAATTCAGTGTTCACTGAATTCTCACACTGACAATGAGCTCCAAGGAGCAGGGCAGCTTTCCTAGCTGAGGTGGAAGCTAGATAAAGTCTGCATCTGAGGCCTTGAGAATGACTTCAAAAAATGGTTTTCTTAAGCAATACACACACATGTGCACACACACACACACATTGCCACCAGGAAAGTAAGAGATTCTATTCAAGACAATTTTGATTGTTACCTTGGGGGCTTTTATTAGAGCTTATATAATGGAAAACTTTGGCCAAAGACCAAACCACATTTAACCACTGATGTTAGTTCTGTGACTTAAGTTGTTCTTTCTCTTCCTTCCTATCTTTTCTCTATGAAGGGGCCAAGAGGCAGTGAAATGTCTAGAAAGCAGGCATCTAAGAAGAAAAGCAAGAGCAGAAATGTCCAAGATAGTCCATAGCTGGTTATTCAACTCTTGGACAGTAAAGAATTGACTGTACTTTCTGTTGCCCTGGTCCAATGAACAGAAAGTGCAAAGGAGTCAGAAAATCACAAATGTCTTGTGACTTGCTGCCTGACCCCTACAAGGACAGAAAATATTATCACTGACTATATGTATTAAGATATTAACACAGCCTGCACAGAAAGAAGTCCTATTATCTTCTCTCTATCTTTGCAAGCAGCCAACACATTCACCTCATATTACAATTTATTCAACATTCTGCCAGAATGGGTCCCTATCTCTACTTAGTGGAAGAAAATGATTCATTATTCATTCCCTGGGACCATGATTGGCTTTTAAATCACTCAGATTTAGGCTCCCTTTCACTAATATTTTCATTTACCTTGTTGTAGTCACTGTGAATATTATTCTCCCTGTTCTGCTTATTTCATTCCAGTCATAGAGTTTGTATGAGACATACATTCTGGTAATGGCTAATGAGTGTTTTGATTAAATATATTTCTTGGGTCATTTCTGCATACCATCTTTAGAACGTTGCTGTATTGATGGGCTGAAAAAAGGAGCAAGCTCCTTTACAGGGTAGCAAACCTCCTTACTAAGACCTGTGTCTTCTCTGATTTTGAATGCTTTCAACATCTGGTCTCTCCTGATATTTTTCTAGCCGACCTAAGGCTAAAGATCATTCCCACGTTCCTACTAAAGATCATTCCTACAAAGTAGATCTTGGAGCCAAATAATTGTTGCTTTCTGATCTTCCCATTCTGGTGATTTAAGCTGAGCTCTGGGAAACACCTGGACACTGGGTAATGGGAGAAATGTCTGAAATAAGAGAGATCAAATATGTCTTCCAGAATGCAAAGCTACCACATACTTTCAGGTCCCAGAACTGGCTCATAGCCATCATCCCTGACTGGTTTACAAGCCTAAATAGCAGAGTATTTTCCCTCAAACTTTTGCTAGAAAGGAAAGCAACGTTGTTTTCTTTCCAGAAAGTCTTCATTGGTTGTATGACTCTGGGCAGGACACTTAGCCATTAAGTGCTCTAGGCAGCTCTCCAAGAATATTACTTGCAGAGATGTTGCCAGCCTGCTTTTGGTAAAAGGAATTTCTTCATCTGGGAGTTTCCAATGTTAATAAAATCCCAGGTCCAATTCTTATCCTTAACCAGTTAATTAAAAAAAATCAATCAAAGTAGTAGACTGTACATATGAAGTTAAACTAGGTTATACAAATTCTGGGAAAATTTATTGAATGACACCTACTCTGCAATGTGAATAATCAACTCGGTCCACAATTACCAGATACCCTATGGAGTTACAGCACCAGTGTCTCAAGCAAGAATTCATACCTGTGTATGAGAAGCTACATGTATGTGGTTCATATGGTGCATATATATAAATCAAATATATGTGTGCATGGATATATGCATGTACATGTATGTGTATGTATGTGTGTTGTATGTGTATATTGTATATACATATATATATAAATAATCATAGAATCAGCAGCAATGGAGCTGAAGATGGGAAGGTGGAATTCAATAGAAACTTATAGACCTGGAATAGATGGTACAAGGCACTAGGCTGCTCATGCTGAAGCATCACTTGGATCTGCAGAATTTTGGAAGCCTATGATCTGCCAAAGAGGACTTTCTGTAGTGTATGTGTGTTTAAGAGCACAGAGGTGTGTTGATGTGGATGTGTACTATATTTGTGCTTAATATGCTCATAAACTCTGTGTGTAGTTTAGGGTGTATGTATAGCATCCAAAAATCATTTGTGTTTTCAAACGTGTATTGATGTAAGTCTGTTTATGAGTGGAGGTGGGGACAGACCTATGAATTCATTATAATAGAGAACTCCCAGATTAGCAGACTCTCTCTACCAATGTTAATTAGCACCATGCCTGCTTAGAGAGTTGTCTAAAGTATTGAGAGTTTCGGTGATTTGTTAAAGGTCATAGAGCCAGTATGTGTCACAGGTGAGACTTGAACCGAGGTCTTACTGGCTGGTTCTCTATCCACTATACTATACTGCCTCTCATATATTAAATATATTTGTTGTTATCATTGTTTAGTCACATCTTATCCTCTGTGATTGTATAGATCATAGCATGCCAATGCTATCCATAGAGTTTTCTTGGTTTGCCTTTCCTTCTCCAGTAGATTAAGACAAACAAGTTAAGTGACTTGCTCAGGGTCATACAGCTGGTAAGTGTCTGAGGCAGGATTTGAACCCAGGTCTTCCTGAATCCAGGTCCAGCGTTCTATCCATTGAGCTGTAAATGTATCATAGTATTAGTATTATGTGTAAACATGTAGTTGTGTGCATGGACCTATTTATGCAAAGGTGAAAATTATATGTCTACATATGTATTCCATTTGCATGTTTATGAGTTTGTATGCATGGGTGTATGCCTATTTATGTGTTGTCTGTGTTGCATGAATGTGCACAGTACAATGAACATTTGACTTGTGGTTTTTATTAAAATACTTTTCCTCTTTTTATTTTTGTCTAGATCCATTGTTGTATTTTTCTGGGAAAACTCCCTCCACTGATAGTGATACCCCCTCATTAGTAATTGGTTTATAGTCTTAGAGAGTAAATTGGAGTACTGAGAGGTTCAGCGTTCTGTCCAGAGTCTCTCAGACAGTATATGTGAGCACCTCTTACTCTTCAACTTATCAAAGGGAGAGACATTGAAATTTGAAAATGAAAGGTTTTACTTGTCTGCATGGTTTTTTTTCTTTGAAAGATGAGCACATGTGGGTGTGGATGGAGACAGTGGAATGAGGAGGCCAGGGACAGAGGACAAATATGTCTCTAAAATGAACATTTCTAAAAGGTTGATGGTCCAGGTCCTGCAATTTTGGGAAGGTTGCTGCTGTTATGTATTAGCTAAAAAAATAATAATACCTTACCTTGTTTCTTGTTTTTATGTTTTTCAAAGTATTCTTGTAAACATTATCTCTGATGTTCATGACAGCAACGTGAGGTCAGCAGCATAGGTTTTTTTTTGTTTGTTTTGTTTTTGGAGGGGGGAAGGCAGGGAAATTGGGGTTAAGTGATGTGCACAAGGTCACGCAGCTAGTACATGTGTCAAGTGTCTGAGGCTAGATTTGATCTCAGGTCTTCCTGACTCCAGGGCCAGTGCTGTCCTCACTGTGCCACCTAGCTGCCCCTGCAGCATAGGTTTTAATATCCTAATTTGAGAAATGAAGAAACTGAGGAGAAGGAACTTGGCTAAGTCAATACTAGAACTCAGATCTTCTGACTGTCCAGCCAGAGCTTTCGCCACTAGAACAACCTGCTTGCCACCTCCTGAGTACATGCTGTTGTGTCTGTTCCATGATTCAGAGACTCAGATTATTCTGCTGGATGAAGATTAAAGCTCAAAATTCAGAACTCTGAAGAACTGAGAAATAAAATCCCCATTTATAACAAAATCTGTTTTTGGGACCTTATCTTCAAGAGAATTTGTTGCAAAGACAGTTGTGGAAATGGTAAATGATGAATAAAATAGTTGAGGGCTTCATAGCCAGAGTCCTGTATATAGGAACATTGTCTTCCTCAAGTGGTTGATGACACATAGACAAATAAAATGTAGGCACTGTGAGAAATTTAATTGCAAGGTCACTGTGATTGCTGGAGGAACATGTTTCTTTTCAAACTGAGTTCGCCATGCAAACTCAAATGGGCGAATGGTTACCTTCATCGTTTGGGATGAATGTGGGGAAGGGGGTGTCATAGCAAATATTTGCATGCGATTGTGAAGAAACAGTTATTAACTATTTTAAATAAAGATAACTTGTTTATAAAAATGGGAAGAAATAAAAGGGGAGAAAAAACCTCATAAGACAGGAGCTAAAGCGTAGAATTGTTGATACCAGTCAACCTTGAACCCAGATGACCCTGGACATAGAGCCCACTGTGAGAATTAGGTTGTCAGAGACCTGATCCATGCAAAATACTCTTCATTTTCATTAATCATTGTAAATCATATCAGTTTACATAATTATTGGACTTTATTTTATTTATTTAGACCCAGAAGGGTTTTTTGTGTCATATTAGATTGTCTAATTCCCTTATTTGACATTGAATAAAACAAATTTCAGAGGATCAGAGTTCTGAAACTAGAAGGAATTTTAGAAGTCACAGAGTGCCGTTCTCATTTTCAACATGAGGAAACTGAGACTGAGTAAGGTAAAGCAAGTCATGCAGGGTTATACAGAGAGTAAGTGTTAGAGTCAAGCCATCACACTTTATATTTATTTTGTGTATATCTTTGGTTTTTGAAATGTGTTTCTTATAAACAACAGAGTGTGGGTTTTTTTTCTATCCAGTCTGTCACTTTAAAAAAAGTTTATTGGATCAGTTATTCCATTCATATTAAAATGAGGAGATTTAAGTGAATATTTTCTTCCATTTGTCTTTCATATGTATATGTATGTATGTGTGTGTGTGTGTGTGTGTCTATTTCAAATTAGAATCCCCCTTCTTCCTCTATAAAAACAATACTAGATCCCTTCAGTTATTTTAACTTGACCTCTTCTTTTTGTAAATTTCTGTTCTTATTTTTAGCTTACAACACTCTGTTCCACAGGTTTTGGGGTTCCAAATTTTCTCTTTCTCTCTCTCCTCCTCCCTCCCCCCAAAGATGGCATGGAATCCAGTGTAGGTTCTATATTTACCTTCACATTGAACTTATTTACATAATAGTCCAGTTGTAAAGAAGAATTATAACTAATGGAATGAATCATAAAAAAGGAGAAATGAAACCAAAAAAGAAGGAAAAGAGAGCAAATAGTTTGCCTCAATCTGCATTCAGACTCCATAATTCTTTCTCTGGATATGCATAGCTTTTTCCATCGTGAGTCTTTTGGGGCTGTCTTTGAATCTTGCATTGATGAGAGGAGCCAAGTTTATCAAAGTTAGTCCTTACAGATACCATGTGTCTGTAGTTGTGCATTCAGCATCAGTTCATACAAGTCTTTGCAGGTTATAATGAAGTCTGTCTGCTCCTCATTTCTTATAGCACAAGAGTATTCCATTACATTCATATACCACAACTTGTTTAGCCATTTCCCAGTTGACAGGCATCCCCCTGATTTCCAATTCTTTGCCACCATAAAAAAGAGCTATTATAAATATTTTGGTATATTCGGGTCCCTTTCCCACTTGTGTGATCTCTTTGGGATGTAGCTCAAGAAGTGGTCACAGGGTATGCACATTTCTATAACCATTTGGGCATAGTTCCAAATTGCTCTCCAGAATGGCTAGATCAGTCCACAACTCCACCAGCAATGTATCAATGTTCCAATTTTCCTACATCCTCTCCAGCATTTATCATTTTCCTGTTTTGTCATGTTAGCTGATCCGACAGGAGAGATGTGGTATCTAAGAGTTGTTTTGATTTGCATTTCTCTAATCAATAGTGATTTAGAGCATTTTTTTCATATGCCTATAGATATCTTTAATTTCCTCCTCTGAAAACTGCCTGTTCACATCCTTTGACCATTTCTGAATTGGGGAATGACTTGTATTCCTATACATTTGGTTCAGCTCCCTGTGTACTTTAGATATGGGGCCTTTATAAGAGACAGTGGTTGTAAAGATTTTTTCCCAATTTTCTGCTTCCCTCCTAATCTTTGTTGCATTGGCTTTCTTTATACAAAAACTTGTCAGCTTAATATAGTCAAAATTATCCATTTTGCATTTCTAATGCTCTCTATGTCTTGTGTCATGAATTCTTCCCTTTTCCATAAATCTGACAGGTAAACTGCTCCTTGCTCTCCCAAATTGCTTATAGTGTCAGCTTTTATTCATAAATCATGAACCTATTTTGACTTTATTTTGCTGTATAGTGTAAGATATTGGTCTATGCCCAGTTTCTACTATACCATTTTCCAATTTTCCCAGTTTTTTTGAAATAGTGAATTCTTAGCCCAGAAGCTAGATTCTTTGGGTTTATCAAAGAGTAGATTGCTATAGTCATTGACTACTGCATCTTGTGTAGCTAACCTATTCCACTGATCCACCACTCTGTTTCTTAGCCAGTACCAAGTAGTTTTGATGACTGCTGCTTTATAATACAGTTTAATATCTGGTATGGCTAGACCACTTTCCCTAGCATTTCTTTTCATTAATTCCCTTGATATTCTGAATCTTTTGTTTTTCCAGATGAATTTTTGATTATTTTATCCAGCTCCATAAAATAATTTTTTGGTAGTTTGATAGTATGGTACTGAATAAATAAATTAATTTAGGTAAAATCATCATTTTTATTATATTAGCTCGACCTAACCATGAGCAACTGATGTTTTTTTCCATTTATTTAGCTCTGACTTTATTTGTGTGAAGAGTGTTTCATAGTTGTGTTCATATAGGCCTTGGGTTTGTCTTAGCAGGTAGACTCCCAAATATTTTACAGTATCTACAGTAACTTTAAATGAAATTTCCCTTTCTATCTCTTGCTTTTGGGCTTTATTAGTAATATATAGGAATGCCAAAGACTTATGTGGGTTTATTTTATATCCTACAACTTTGCTAAAGTTTTTTAGTATTTGAAACAGTTTTTTACTTGATTTTCTAGGATTCTTTAAGTAAATCATCATATCATCTGCAAAAAGTGATAATTTAGTTTATTCTTTGCTTATTCTAATTCCTTCAATTTATTTTTCTTCTCTTATTGATGAAACTAACATTTCTAGTACCAAATTGAATAATAAAGGTGACAACAGACATCCTTGTTTCACCCCAGATCTTACTGGGAATACATCTAGCTTATCCCCATTATATATAATGCTTGCTGATGGTTTTAGGTAGATGCTATTGATACTTTTAAGAAAGACTTCACTTATTCCTCTGCTTTCTAATGTTTTAAACAGGAATGGGTGTTGTATTTTGTCAAAAGCTTTTTCTGCATCTATTGAGATAATCATATGGTTTCTACTAGTTTTATTGTTGATATGATCAATTATGCTGATTGTTTTCCTAATATTGAACCAGTCTTGCATTCCTGGAATAAATCCCACCTGGTCATAGTGTATATTATTTTTGTGATAAGTTACAGCAATCTTTTTGCTAATATTTTATTTAAAATTTTTGCATCAATATTCATTAGGGAAATTGGTCTATAATTTTCTTTTTCTTTTTTGACTCTTCCTAGTTTGGGTATTAATACCATATTTGTGTCATAAAAAGAATTTAGTGAGATTCCTTCTTTGCCTATTTTCTCGAATAGTCTATAAAGTATGAGAATTAATTGTTCTTTAAATGTTTGATAAAATTCATATGTAAAACCATGTGGCCCTGGAGATTTTTTTCCTAGGGAGTTCATTGATGGCTTGCTCAATTTCTTTTTCTGAAATGGGGTTATTTAGGTATTTTATTTCCTCTTATGTTAATCTGGGCAACTTATATTTTTATAAATATCATCTATTTCCCTAGGGTTATCAAATTTATGGGCATACAATTGGGCAAAATTATTCTTACTTATTGTTTTAATTTCCTCTTCACTGGAGGTGAATTCACCTTTTTCATTTTTGATACTGGTAATTTGGTTTTCTTCTTTTTTAAAATCAAGTCGACCAAAGGTTTATCAATTTTATTGGTTTTTTTATAAAACCAGCTCCTGGTTTTATTTATTAGTTCAATAGTTTTCTTGATTTCAATTTTATTAATCTCTCCTTTGGTTTTCATTATTTCTAATTTGGTATTTAATTGGGGATTTTCAATTTGTTCTTTTTCTAGCTTTTTCAGTTGTGTGCCCAAATCATTGATCTCCTTTTAATTTATTTTGTTCATGTAAGCATTTGGAGATATAAAACTTCTCCTAAGAACTGCTTTTTGTTGCATCTCATAAGTTTTGGTATGTTGTCTCATTATTGTCATTTTCTTGAATGAAATTAGTAATTGTTTCTATGACTTGTTCTTTGACCTGCTCATTAAAGGAGGAAATAGTCAATGCATCCTTTTCAGATCATGATGCAACAAAAATTATTTGTAATAAAGGACCATGGAAAGATAAATTAAAAATTAATTGGAAACAAAATAATCTAATCCTAAAGAACTTGATCTATCTTATAGCAACTCTATTCTGACTGGATTTCTTCTCCTTGTTCTTAAGCCTTGACCTTTCACTTTCATTACCTTTTTCCTTTTGTTCTGGAGTTTTACTTAACCTAATAGTCCTTTGCCTTTCTTGCTTTTATCTAGTTATTTAATTACTCATCTGTTTTTTAGGTAAGTTAGCCTCAGTTAAGTAGCCAAGTAAAATCCCCCTTATTTTCTTTTTCTTCAGTTTGTTTGGTTCATTAGTCTTTCAAATTTAATTTTCTATGCCTTTAAAATATTTCTTTCCCTCTTCATTATTTATTTTACATTTCTATCTATTCTAGGTTAACATCTAAAGTTATTATTCATGGCCCTTATATTTATATAGTTCTTTAATATCTGTATTCCTCATGGGATTAGATTTTCTAAGGTACCTATTTTGGATTCTCTCTTCTATATAGTTTCTATGTTATTGCCTTGTAGATCTTGACCCCAGCTCCCCTTTCTTCATTGTTCCTCACTCTTCTAAATACCTATTCCTGGAAATGATAGAAAGGATATTGTCTTTTGATAGGAATTTCCCTATGTCCCTGATTTTGACATTCATTATCAACTCCGTGGTCATTTCTTCTGCCCTACCTATTTGACATGAAACCTCTTACCTTGGATATCATGCCCTCCTACTCTTCTGGTTGTTAGTTGCCTCTCAGAGCTCTTATTCTTCTTCTCCTGAGGCAGGAGTGGTCTCTCTACAGATTATATCCATTGTATGTCCTCATTTCCTTTTATAGAATATCTTCTCCCTGAAGAGTATTTATTGGTGGTGCTCTCTCCCAGTATTAAAACCAGATTCCTCCCTTCTTTTTCCCCTGTTTCAATCTCTGCCTTTGCCTCCTTGCCCACTTTCCTGTAGGCATTCTTCCTGAGAAGTCAGGAGTTATTTTCCCTTCACTGTTAGTCTTCGACTTGGTTAAGGTATATCACATATTCCCTTCAATCTTCTTCCTCTGCTGGGTCTTTCTGACTGCTGATGACTTATTTATATCTGGATAAGTGATCATGAGTCTTCCTTCCTTATCATTTAAGAAGGAAGTCCCAGACAGAACAAGTTTCTGTCTTTTGGCTTTCCAGGCACTGGGAGGATGGGGGGGGGTAGATTTGAGTTATGTTGCAGACTCTTTGACTGGTCTTATGCAGCCCTGATGCTGGATTGTGGTGGACTGTGGGGTAGGTGATGCTGAGCAACATTAGGGTTCAGAGATTTACTAGCTTTTTTTTTCTGTTAGTTCTTCAAGTTCTTTTGTTTGAATTCTTGTTGTCTTAGACTATGGAAAGAGCTGAAATTGCTTTATCTCATAAATGATTTCTATTTTGGAGAGATTTGAGAGGTCATGAGGATTGGAAAAAACATCTAATCCTCCATCTTATTGGTCACATGACCCAGACACTTCAATCAAATTTAAAGACAGTATGAATGATATGGTCTGGCATAGTGAGTACAGGGCCAAACTTAGACTCAGGAAGACCTAGCTGCACATTCTTCCCCTGAGACACAATGGCCATGCGATGTTAAGTCACTTACTCTCTCAGTACTCTGGGCATCTCTCTAATACTATTTTGTATATAAGGGTTTCCGTTCTGCATTGGCAGATGTAGTTTCCTCCCTGGGAATTCCCTACAACAATGAGGCCACATGTTAGGACCAAAAAGCTAAAAAAAAATTCCATAAAATGAAACTCTTCTAAATACAAGGAGGGATAAATTAGTCATAAAACAAAGGGATCCTGAGATGTCTTTAAAAAAAACAACCAAAAACTTAAATCACCACCAATCCCAGAGAACAGAAAATAAGGTAAGTCCAATTTTGTGAGAACCTTCAGGTAGCTCCCTTTTTACAGAGGTTAATTTGATGCTTGAGTAAGGAAGGAATTATATAGACATACTCGTACATGCACACACGCTTATATATAACTACACATTCATATATAAATTCACACACACGTACTTATGCTCACTCACCCATTCATACATACACATACACATTCACACACACACACACACACACACACACACACACACACAGAATTCAATAATAAAAGACAACAAAATGTATTGAACGTTATTGGGGATTTTCTGGAGAGGTTCTGGAGAGCCCAGGGAGAATTTGGCCCACAGTTATGCTGGTCCAAAGACTGGAGGTAAAATAAACTGTGTATACACACCGAAAAGAAATTTATTGGTGTTCTGAGAAAGACAGCTTGCTGGTAGTAGCTTTAGCTGCCAAGGCTTCAGCTTTGGTTTATATAATTTTTTAGCACACCCTCCCACCCCTGCCTTTGGCAACACAACCAATCAGCAGGATTCTGCAAAGATTTAGGCCAGATAACTAATGCTGTACACAGGAGAGAGAAGAGTAGAGGAAAGGAGAATCAAATAGGGAAAACAAAGGGGAGGGTGGTTCTGGAAGGAGCCATGAACCTCAGAGGATTCTTATAGGGGTGAGGAAAAGCTTCCTGTTTAAGGAAGTAAAGAGAAGATAAACAGGTATTTTTACAATTGGTATAAAAGTGCATTTCATTTATGGCAAAGGAGTGAGTTAATCTTTAGAGAAAAGTATAGGTTTCTTATATCCAAGGACACCAAGTGATTTTTACAACAGCAGATGAGGCCATCTGCTGTACCCTATCTTTGTATAGTTTGTTATATTTTATTTGTCCTCTAGGACAGATGTAGAATACTACACTAAGCTTTAGGGATGTGCAAACTTTAGGTTAAGCAGTTTCCTGGCCTTCAAGTCCCTTCTACTCAGCCATCCTCTATCAGTAGAATATAAGCTTTTTGAGGGCAAGAACTGTGTCATTTATTTAATATTCTGTAACATCAATTGAGTTGGGACTTTCTTACTGTTTTAAAATGATTAATTAAGTGTCTTTGAGTCTTACTAGGTGCTAAGCCCCAGGCCCAAACCCCAATTAGGTGCTAAACCTATGTGGGTGTGACTTGGCAACCAAGGTGGGGCCCCAGGTGGGGCTAACTAAGGGAGGGCCTAGTTTATACATGAGTTTGAGTGATAGGTTTGGGACATCAGAGGCTCTTGGGTTTAAGTCTCCTCTTTGTGACAATTTTAGGTCACATGGGTGAGTCGCATGTGTGACTCAGCCCTGACCCTGAAAAAGATATAAAACCAGAGGTTGGCTTTCTCTTCTTTGGAGCTCTTACCCACAGCAGTGGTGGTGTGAGTGACTCTGGGCCAGCCCACATTATGAGCTCCCGGGCTGAACCTAGATGTTGGTAACTATGAATCTGTATTTGGTCTGTCTGTCGATGTTTGTAATTTGTTTAGGGCTCTCACTCGTGCTGGTGTGCTGATGTGGAGACTCTGGGCAGCTGTAGCTAAGGGCCCTCCAGCTCGTAAACCTGGATGCTGGGACTTTGTTAAACTCTGGTAACTATGTATTGGTATTTGAATCAGACAAGGTCTGTCTGTTGATGTTTGTAATTTGTGTGTGTTTGTTCCAAAGTTCAGGGTGCTGGATTTTTCCCCTGAACTAAGTGAATGATATTTGTGTGCTGAATTAAAGTAAGCTTGTCAACCCCTTAACATTGCTTTCCTTATCAAAGCAGATCAAAAGAACCTGTGCTTTTGCAGCGTGCTGGTAGGGTGCTTGCTGTTGGGCTTCTGTTGGTCTTTTACCCCCACAATAGCTGCTAGCCAGATTGTTGAAACATATTCACATTCCTAAGACATAGTAAGGTGCCATGTATATAACATAAAACATATTAAAATTTTTATTTTAAATAATTTAATAATTTAATTAGGATAGGGATGACACAAATACATATAACTATAATATACAATTATACATGACAAGTGCATTAGAATTATTAAAAAAGTTCTGTGGGAGATTTTATTGGGGGAAAGAGTGGCATTTCATTTGACCTTTAAAGAATAAACAGAAATTTCATAGGTGAAAGTGGTTGGGAAATATGCTCCAGGCAGAGGGAATGACATGAGCCAAGGCACAGAAGTATGAGATTATGTTGTGCCATTCCAGGCATTTTAGTTTGACTGGACCTTAGCCTTCTGGGATGAGGAGTATTGTCAGAAAAGACTAGAAAAACAGGATGGTACCAGGTTGTGCCCAAGCCTGCTTCTTTGCAAATTACAACCAGCCTTCCTCAAAAAATTTCAAATGCAAGAGATAAGAGCAAAATCTGTTTGCTGGGAGGTATACTTGCTTTCAGATGAGCCCTTATCTAAATCTCAACATCGAAAGTCAGGAACAGCATCCCACCTTTGCAGTGCACAGTTGCGTTTGATGGCAGGCCTGTATTTAAATTTCCATTAAAAGATCCTGTTGAAAACTTCTTCCCTTCAGTTCATTAGAGAAGCCAGGTTGAACTCCACAGCACATCCCTACCTCTGGACAACCACTTTGAGCCTTTGGTTGAGAAGCCATCAATTATACAGCAGCATATCCAGGAATGTTCTGTGAATCCTGAGGCTTCAAAACTTACTTGACTTTTGACCTAAACAGGTTAATGAGTTGATTTTTTTTCAGCATTAACATTAGAATTTGTGAGCAACTTTGCAAAATGAAGATGAAGCAAAATGAACAGGTAATTTTCTGGGACACAGCCAAATGAGGTTTATTAAAGAATGTTCTTCACAGCTAATTCACATGGGTACTAAACATTTTAAAATTTGAAACCAGCATAAGTTGTGAGGATGAGGAATAGGGTAGCAGCTCACCAAAGATGGCTTCCCAGCTCACCGTTTTGTTCTGGTGCATATGAATCCTCACTGCAATTTTCTACATGTGAGATCACCTAGAATTCCTAAGCCCAATGACTGGCCATTAAAATAAAACAAACTATTTTTTTTGGTAATGACTTCATTATGTGGATGTCATGACCAAGTGCAAAAGTTCATGGATTGCACAATCAATTCTATATGTGAGTAGATATTGATGTGTTAGACTTTTTAGTGCCTGAGCTATTTTATGAGTTATCTCAACAATGAGCTGGGGGGAAAAACTTTGAGCTGATAATATTATAATCAGCAACAAGTTGAATATGTTGGTAATGTTTTGCTCCTTGCTATCATAATTAGTAAATTTGAACAAGGATTTAGTTATGCTTGTTCTCCAATAGCTTAATGAAAATACCTGAGCTTAATATACATTCACTGGTCACACTGAGAAATAGCATGCTGTAGTGAAAAAAAGCAGAATATGACCACAAGATGGAGGATGAGGCATTTTATCTAATTCTCCTGAACACTCAATGCTCCCCAAAATAAGAATTAAGTGTAAGAATTAAAGTAATTGCTGCTCTTTCTATAAGCCAAAAAACAAGAAGTACAATGAGGCAACAATCTGATTATTTAAACAGAGATTGCTAACCAGTAATCCCTAATATGCTCACTCATTACTCCTCCCCAACCAGTATCTGCCAGGTAGCAAAAACTGGACCTCTGAGGTTTCTGCTCTGGGATCTATAAATCAATTTCATAGTCTCTGACAGCATGCCCCACTTTTACCCTTACCTCAGTTTCTGTGGCAATGAGCAACAGAACTCAATTCTTTGTTGAAGAGGTGGAGGTACAGGAAAGAAGAGTATTTTGCATGGGTGGCAGCATGCTAGACTGTAGCGATCAATGCCCAGCCAAAGAATTAAAAGTGCAGCAGTTGGGTTGCATCAGTTCTGAAGAAAAGGGGACTGGCATCAATCTGAGGCCAGTTCCCTTTTCTCCTTTCTCTGCCTCCTGAAGTCATTCAAGGCAGAGATTGAGACCCCCAGTGTAGGAGGAGATAGAGACAACTTTAAAGTTTAGTCCTGGGGGAATCTATTATCAAAGGTGAAGGAGATCTAAAGTGAATAACTGGGGACCATAAGGGGAAAAAACTTGGAACTACCAAAGATCTCAAAAGGAGGAGAACTCAGATAGAATCCTTGAGTCCAAGTAGATAATTCAATAGGGAAGATATAAAAATGGAAGGGAAAATGACATCCAAGACATCTAAATAAATCCAAATATGTCTGGATAAATATTGCATAACAAAAGAAAATGAATCAACAACACATGATGAGGAACAGAGAACCGTGTGGATTACAAAGAAAGTTTTAAACCATAACAGGATGTTCCAGAATGGTTCAAGAGAGAAATAAGAAGTACAAACTGAATTTATAGCCTGCATAGTAATACAAAAACCTGAATGACCAGTATCAATTTTCTCCAAAGAACAAAAGAAAGAAAAACAGTCCAGTAATACAAATACAATGAAGTAAAAGAACAATCTGAAAGAAGAGAAGCAAAAAGCAATGATTTAAAAAGGAAAACATGATCTCAATATAAAAGGAAAATATATTGATCTTGAAGAGAGAATACATAAAGACATTCTAAGGATAAGAGGTCTCCCATAAAAGCATAAATCAAAAAAAACTGAACATCATAATGTAAGAAATAATACAATAAAAATGCTCAGAACATATGAATAAAAGAAAAAAAAGGCCAATTGAAAGAATACATAGATTGTCTACAGAAAAAGAATAAAAAACCCCTCTGTGCTCTAAAATCTAAAACACATTGAGATTAAAGGAACAACAATTTCTACAAGTGACCAGGAGAAAGAGCTTTAAACATAAATGAAAGGAAATCCAAATATCATTAGATTATTCTGTACCCACAGAAACTAGAGAAAGGAATAGATTAACATGGGCCAAAGAGCTAAAGAGCTTGATACAAGCCAAAGTGACATACTGAAAACTTGGAGCCTAATTATCAATGAAAAAAAATCAGCTTTCAATAAAAAAGAGGAATTTAAAGCATTCCTTAAAAAATATGAACAGATTGTTTGCTTTGCTAATGCTCCAGAAAACAGAAATACAGGAAAAGTAAATAGATACAGAAACTAAGGAAAGCACAAGTAACAAAATAAATTATTCCTGGAAAAAAGGTGGGGGAAGGGCAGGGACAGAAAGAGAAAGACACCTATGGGGTTAAGAGCAACCAATAACAAAATGGGAGAGCATTAAGAGATTTATTTCTAGAATACAGAAATAGATAAAGATGAAAGAAGAACTTAAATAAAAGAAATGATGCTAGAAAAAATAAGACTGAAACATCATGGACTAAACCTCACAACATCCCACCTACAAGTGAATGAATATTTTTTTTTTTTTTTGTGGAACTAAACTACAGAACGGGAGAGTGTATAAAAAGGGAGGAAGAGATATGTGCAATGAACCCTAATCAAGTCAATGGTAAGCACTGAAGGGAATATTACTCCTGTGTCTCTCAGGAAGACAGACTATGGGAGAAAAGATGAGATAATAAAGAAAAAAACTGAAATGTGGTAAGGAAAAGGGAAATCTCCATTCATGAGAAAGGCTGTCACAGAAGAACACTCCATAGAGAGAGAGAAATATTCAATAATGGGATATGGGGACCTTACAATGGGTATAATAAACAGGAATTTGTTGCCTAAAGAGACTCCCCTCTAGGGGAGTACTGTGCCTCTATGGATAGCATTCTGCTTCATTAGAAGAGAAATCTGAGTTCTTAGGGAGTAACCACTACTCAGGAAGATGGGAGAGTCTGGAGCCAGAGAGGAGATTTCATGACAAATGGGAAAGAAAATGATCATGATGAAGACAAAAAGCAGTAATGAACCATACAGTCAGTGATACAGGAAAATTTCTATCCTGGGGCAACACTTCTCTTTTTCTCTATGTCCTACAAGATTTGAAACTTCTAGGAGGAAAGCATAACTGAGAAAAAATGGGGAGGGAACTTGATCTACAAGGCAATAACATAGAAAAATTTTTGAAAGGGGAAATTATGTATTTTAGAAACTTTAATTCTATAAGTAACATAGACACTTGTAACTACAATGTTGCTAGCAGCTGTTGTGGAGGTGAAAGACCAACAACAAGAGCACACAGGAGGGCTGCTAAGCACAGATCCTTTGATCTGCTTTTCTAAGGAAAGAAACTTTAAGGGGTTAACAATCTTACTTTGATTAAACATACATATACCATTCACTTAGTTCAGGGGGAGAAGCCAGCACCCTGAACTTCAGAGCAAATATAAACAGAAATTAGAAACAGATCAACAGACCGGCTTTTATCTGTCTGACCAAATCACAATATATACATAGTTACCAGAGAGAAGCACCAACATCTGGGTTTTCAAAGCCAAGGGGGGCTGACCCAGAGTCTCATCACCAACATTCTTTCAATGAGTGTGCCCCCAAAGGCAAAACTCTAACCTCTGAATTTATTTATACTTCTTCAGGGTCAAAGTGCATTATAACCATGTGACTCAAACCCACCTGACTTAGGCCTTCTTGTGATTTAATCTCTTGCTCAGGGTCAGAGGGCATCACAACCTTGTGATTCAAACCCATGTGAACTAGGCCTTCCATTGACATAAGCAGGTCATCAAAGACTCCTTATTCAATCAAAGATTCCTCAGTGCTGAGAAGCACTCCAAAACAAAAGACAAAAGGGTCCCACTTTACCTGCACCATTCAAACAAAGGCAACAATCATTAAAGACTCTTGATGGCCTTAGCATTCCAAAAGGGAAGAACAGCAAAAAAGTCCCACCCTAATTACCACAAAAACACGAAAAAAATAAGGGTCAGTAATCATACAATAAAAATATAGAAAAGACTAAATAGAAAGACAATTAATGAAGAAAACAAGGGAAAGAAATCTTTTTTTTTTTAGAATAAGTTCAGAAATAAAAAAAAATTAACAAAAGAAGTTGAAAGCAAGAAGACAGAAGAATTTACTTAGTTAATTGAGAGAAAAAAGAGGAAAAAAATTAGATAAAAAGAAGAAAGAAAATTAAGTAAAACTCCAAGACTAAGGGTTGGAGTAATAACAGGAAGGGAGAAAGAAAGGGAAAAAGAATGTGTAGGAACAGGATTGTTTTAAGTAGATTAAGCAAAAGTAACTGAAGAAATAAAATATAATAAAATGTTATAGTCTAATATGATATTACTGTCTTTACTGTGGGAGAACAAAAAACATGCTAATTCAGAAAAATGCTAATGACTAAACAATCTGATAAAACAAAAGAGAGTGATAGATTAGATAAAAAATAACCTCACAATTGGTTGTTTACATAAACACACCTAAAAAACAAAACCCTACATTGAATAAAAATGAAGAGAACACAATTTACTTTGCATCAGATGAATTGAAAAAGCAGTAATTGCAATCAAACTAGCAGACAAGGTAAAAGCAAGTATTTACAACATAGAGATTAAAAAGAAACTACTTTAAAAGAAACTACAGAGAGGAAAATTTTAATATTTAGATTGAACTTAACATACTCCAATTGCTTTACTATTTAATTCATAAAGGAAAAAGCAACTGAATTATAAAAAGACAGTAAAAAAACAAAAACAGTCAGCTTCAACATCCTGCTCTCATTATTGGACAAATATAACAGTAGGATTTAAAAGGGGGGAGGGGGAAGGTGGTAGTTGTAGAGTATGCAACTGAACACATTTTTGAAGAAATCAGAGCTAAAACATTTATGGTGTTTTTTGAATGGGAATACTAAACCATATACATCTTTGAAGTACTACATGGATTTTTTTTTTTTTTTTACCAAAACTGACCACGTAACAGATCATATAAAGATATTGCACATAAATGAAAAAAAAAATAGAAACAGAAAAACATATCATCTGCAGACAATAATATGATTAAACTAGTCATTATTTCAGAGAACACACAAAAGAAGACAAACCTAAATGGAGACTTAATGAAATCCCAAATAAATAGTGAAACAAAGTAGAAATCATAAGAATAATTAAGAGTTGTATCAAAGAAAATTATAATTATGAAATAATATGTCAAAATTTCCAGAATGCAGTTAAAACAAATCTTGGAGAAAATGCTATATCCCTGTGAATAACCCAGAAAAAAGAGAGGAATAATGAAGTGAAGATGCATTTAAGAAATTAAAAAGCCAACATATCTACAATAATCACAAAAGGAGACATCAAAAATTAGAGAAATAAACCACAAGCCCTCCAAAAATATAGAAGTGATAAAACTTAAAGTTGGTTCTTTAAAAAGCCAAACAAAAAATGGCAGAAAAAAATCAACAAAATAGCAAATGAATGAAGTGGAATCATAACAATACTACAATAAATGAAAAGAATTATCAAAGCCTATTATGCAGAGTTTTATGTTAACAGAGCTGAGAATATGAAAGAAATAGAACACCTTCAAAAATATAGTGCCCAAGCTAATAGAAAATAAAACAGAGATCCTAAAAGATTTATTCTCAGAAAAGAAAATAGAACTAGTTGTAAAGGGACTACCAAAAGGGTAAGAGGGAACTTCTGGTCCAGATATATTCAAAGAAGAATTCTATTAATTTTTTAAACAATCAGTACCAATGCTATACAAATCATTTTCAAAAATTGAGAAGGAATGCAAGCTCTCAAACTTCTTTTTTAAAAAATAGTTTTAATACCTAAACTAGTGAAGGATAAAGCAAGAAAAGACATCCATAGACCAATATAATTAATGAATAGTGATTCAAAATTTTAAAGTAATATCTTGTTAGACTACATCAATTTATCAAAGAAGTCATGCATTATGACAAAGTAGGATTTATAACAGGGATGCAAGGATGATCCAACATTAGGAAAACAATCAAGATGATTAATCATATTAAAAGCACTAATTACCCTAAACGATGATTCTCTCAATAGATACAGAAAAAGCCTTTGACAAAGTATAAGAATCACCTCTGCTAACCTCCCCCCCACAAAATGTAGGTATAGAGAGACTTCTTAATACCATAAAAAAGTTTCTCTCTAAAACCAAAAAACAAGCATCGTATGCAATGGGAATAAGTTGAAAGCTATCCTAGTGAAAATAGAAGTAATGCAAACATACTCACTCTAACCTCTGTGTTCTGGAAAAGCTGGCAATAAAAGTGAGATAATAGAAAGAAATAAAAGGCATAAAGATAGTTAAAGAGGAGATGAAATTATGCCTATTTGCTGATGACATGATTTAGAAAATTCTAGGGGAAAAAGATAATAATTGACATGATTAATAGCTTCTAGTTGGCAGTCTTCATTCCTGGTCACCTGCTGCTTCCTGCTCAGGTTTCAGAAGACACCGCCAAGATGCCATCTCAAATGGAACATGCCATGGAAACTATGATGTTTATGTTTCATAAGTTTGCTGGAGACAAAGGCTACTTAACAAAAGAAGATCTAAGAGTTCTCATGGTAAAAGAGTTCCCTGGATTCTTGGAAAACCAGAAAGACCCTTTAGCTGTAGGCAAGATTATGAAAGACCTAGATCAGTGCTGAGACGGAAAAGTGGGCTTCCAGAGCTCCTTTTCACTAATTGCTGGGCTGACTATCGCATGCAATGACTATTTTGTTGTACACATGAAGCAGTAGGGGAAAAAATGAACCCAAGCCAAGGAACCCAGTCCTGATCCATTGCAGTATCCTGAGTGGTCACTTTCAAGATATCCCCATATAGCTACCCCTGGGATGAGGCAGTTGCATGAGCAGACCCAGGCCCTTAGAATGTACAAATGAACTCCAGGCTTACAATCTGACAGCTAAGGAAAGAAAATACAAATATATGCCAGATAAGCTTTTGATTTTTTATATTGTATGCACCCTCTACCCCACAATAAAAAGAAAAAAAACCTCCTTTTTTAAATGTCAAAAAAAATAGCTTCTAGTTGTGTGACCCTGGGCAAATCACTTAATCCTGCTTGCCTCTTCTCTTTGGGGAGATCTTAGTCCTGAACCAAATTTAAGCTTTAAATATTTTATCCCTAGGGCATGAGGGCAGAGGGTATAATGATTCAAAGATTTCAAGAAAAAGACTCCTCTTTCTTTTAAACGGTCAGGCTCCTTCATGACTGAAGGAAATCACTGCATTCATGGGTCCAGAGAAAAGGGGCTCTCATAGGACAGAAAGAAAACACAGTGTCCCAGCCCTTTGAGCCCAGGAGCAGTTTTATTGTTAGATATATAACAAATATTTTTCCCCAGTCATTTGCCAATTGAGGGGCAACCTATACTATTTTCACAAAGAAGGTTATTAGAAATATTCTGGAATATATTGGACTGAACTTTGTTTTTGTCTTTCACTTCTTTTGTATTAATTGGTTTTTTGGGTTAAAAGGTTTGGACAGTTTAGTCATTTTTCTTGTGCAGTTCCACACTGACATCCAGGAGAGCTCCATGATCTCACAGCTCCACTAATAGTCTGTTAGCATGCCCTTTCACTCCAACATTGACCATTCCTATTTTTGGTCATCTTTGCCAATTTGCATGCTGTAAGGGAAGACACCAGAGCTGCATAATTCTGTGTTTCTCTTACTCCAGGGAAACCTATGGAGACTTGTTTGATCTGATATAGAACAAATTGAGCAGAACCAGGGGAATAATTTATGCAATACCAACAGCATTGTAAAGAGCAATGAATAAATTTTGAATACAACAGTAACAAAGCTGTAAAGAAAAATAATCTAAAAGACACGAGGACACTCAATGCAAAGACCAGAGCATTCATGATAAAACATGTTACTCACAGAGCGGTGATAGACTCAGGCTACAGATGTGTATAATTTTGGGGCATGGCCAATGTAGGAATTTGTTTTGCTTGGCTATCCACATTTGTCACAAGGATTTTTCTTTTTTTTCCAATTGGGGAGGAGGGAAGTTGAGAAGGACAGAAAATAGATTTTTTTAAACGATAAGAGTAAAATAAAGTTAAAATATCTAGGCAAAAATTAGAAGTCCTTCCCTGAGATAGTTGTAAATGACGTTGTAGTGGTAATCAGGACAGGACTTTTTGCTGTTCTTCTCTTAAGTGCCTTTAATGAGTCTGGCCTTTGTTTGAATGGGGGCAAGTAAAGTTGGATCTTTTTTGTCTTGGAGTGTTTCTTAACACTAAGAAAATCTGGAGTCATTGATTTGTATATGATGTGGCACTTTCCCACACCCTGGTGTTAGTGATTTCTCACACGCTAAATGGTGAACCTTGAGACCTCAGGGTCCTGAACAGGGTATATGCACTGGAAGGTTAGCCTTTGACTTTTGGGGGGTACACTCATTGAAAGGGTGACAAGACTCTGGACAAGCCATTGAAATAGCCCCTTGGCTTTGATCACCCAGACAGATGTTGGTACTTCTCTGGCAACTATGAATTGTGATTTGAATCAGACAAGGTCTATCTGTTGGTGTTTATAATTTCTCTTTGTATTTGCCTTGAAGTTCAGAGGGCTGATCTTTTCCCCTGAACTAAGTGAATGATATGTGTGTGTTTAATTCAACTGAGATTGTTAACCCTTCAAAGTTGCTTTCCTTAGAAAAACAGATCAAAGAACCTGTGTTGGCAGCCCTTCTGCATGCTGGTGTTATTGGTCTTACACAGTCATACTAGCTGTAAGCCACATTGTTGATACAGACACTGTGAATAAAATTTATCATTTCCTGAACAAACCAGAACCAGAACCAAAACTAAAATCCCAAAACCAAACCCAAAGCAAAAATTTAGTAATCAATGAGGGCTTATTGGGTTTGCCATCAAAGGGGCTCCACCTGAACCAGCAGAGACTCCCCCAAGGCAAAAAAGGACAAAGCTTATAAAGGTTTCAATTTAGATAGCAGGTGAACTGGGTATGAATACTTTGGAATTGGACAGGGCTGTTGCTGGGGCTTGCAAAGTAGGAATAGGGATGTGTTATCCTTTGATTGGATAGGGCCTGTTGCTGGGACTAGTAACAAGAGTTGCTCTTCTTCAAATTAGCTGTCTCTTGTAAACTTGCCCTAATAAATAGGATGGTCCTTGCTGTTTAGCAGTAAGGTAGGTCACAGGCAGGGTGGAGGTTGCAATATAAACAGTGTCAGAGGCAAGATAGAGGAACTATGAACATAATGGAATTGCTTTAGCTTCTTTGTTACGCACAATTCCTCATCTTACTCTTCTCTAATTTTTCTTAAATTATGTGACATTCTACGCTAAGGTAGCAGATGTATTTTGAGTGGATTCTTGTATCTGGTGTAAGATGGCCTAAATCTAATTTTGGATAAACTGCTTTCCAGTTTCCCCAGCAGTTCTTGCTCAAATAGGTAATTTCCTTTGGCTTGAGATGCATTGGGTTCTGTTTTCGATTACCTATTTTTCTTGTGTATCTAGTGTTTTTTTAACTGATCTATCTAAAAACAAAACAAAAACCTAATACGAAATACATTTGATTATTAATACAATATAATTTGAGATCTGATAATACCATATCTACCTCATCCATCTATCCTTCTTTCTCCCCTTCAACTATTTTCCTTGAGATTTTAAACCACTTGTTTCTTCAAATGAATTTTGTCATTTTGTTTGGTTCCATAAAGCATCTTATTCTACACCTGGAAATTCATTTTGGTAGCATACATTTTATTATATTGCTGTGATCCAGCCATGAGCACTGAATATCTCCCAATTTTTTTCTTTTTATTTCTTTAAAGTGCTTTTTGAAAAACTTTTATACAAATTTGTACATGGCTCAAGAGGTTATCTCTCAGGAATCTTATGCATTTTGTAATTATTTTGCATGGAATTTCTCATGTTTTTATTATTTTTTTTAGCACTGCCTATTTTTTTTTCACTGATTCTCTGGAGTTCTCTTAGTATTTTATGTTTTTTGCAAATAGGGATTATTTTTGTTTTCTCTTTGCCAATGTTTTAAATTTAATTTTGTTTGAGTGTTTTCTTGCTAACAGTAACACTTTTGGGACTATGCCAAACAATAGTTGGCTGGGTAACCTTGGGCAAGTAATTTAACTTCTATTTGACTCAGTTTCCTCAAATGTAAGATATGGATAAAAGTAGTACCTATCTTCAAGAGTTGTCATGAGAATCAAATCAGTGCCTGGCACAGTGTCTGGCACAGTGCCTGGCATATAGCCGGTGCTATATAAATTCTAGCTGTTATTGCTGGTTTTGAAAATTGTTGTTATTGGTTTTGTTATAGAGAAGGAACATTCTTATTTTTGGAGCAGCTATTTTGTACAGTAGATAGACTGCTGGACCTGGAGTCTGGAAGACCTGAGTTCAAATATGACCTTAGACATTTACTATCTGCGTGATCCTGGGCAAGTCACTTTACCTTATTTATCTTAATTTCCTCACCTTTAAAATGAGCTGGAAAGGTAAATGGCAAACTGTTCTAGTATCTTTGGCAAGAAAACCTCTAATGGGGTCATGAATAATAGGACAGGGCTGAACAACAACACAACAACAATCTTTACTTTATCTCTGTTTGTTCTGGGATAACTTCTAATTTTTCTCAATAGCAAACAGTAGCAGATATTTATTTTTATAGGATTCAGTTTCCAGCTGAAAGAGAACTTAGAGGCCATCTAGTCCAAAAGAATCTTTTTATAAATGAGGTAATATGTCCAGATCAATTAAGTAACTTGTCCATAGTTGCCTAAGTATTAAGTGACAGAGCTGGGTACAAGTTTTTATTATATTGAATAAGGGCCATCCGTGACTATAATTTTGGAGATTTTAACATATAAATAAGTGCTATATTATGTCAAAGGCTTTTGCTTTATGGGTTTTTTATTATTGGAATGATTAGTTTTACTAATTGTTTTCCTATAGTTGAACCATCTTTGCATTCCTGTCATGGCAAATTATCATTGGCATATATTGCTGGAGTGTTCTTGCAAGATATTTATTTAAACATTTTGCATCAATATTCATAATGAAATTAGTTTACAATTTTCTTCTCCTATGTCTCACTCTGGTTTTGGTGGAGGGCCTTCTGCTTATGTTTTTTTAGCATGGCTTTTGTAACATAGGTATTATTGATCTTTAAAATGCTGATAGCATTTATTTGTGAGTCCATTTGTCTCAGAATGATATTTTTTTTTATTTTGTAGTTAATTTGTGGTTTATTCAAATTGTTTTCTTCCCTTAACATCATGTTGTTTAAATATGCATATTATTTCTTTAATAGGGTGATTTTATGTTTTTTGCTGACCTACTTCCTTTGAATTCCTAGTTTTACTGGCACAGCTTCATTCTGACTACTTCTGATTCTTTATTTCATTTCCATTCATAATGACTTCACCATGTTCATTTTTGTTAATTTGTTTTTTTCTTATGTTTTTCCTGATCAGAATGAATAATGATTTTTATATCTTTTTGGTTTTTTGAAGCATTAAAATGACATTATTATTTTATTATCATTTTAAAGCATTAAAATGACATTATGCACCAAATGGCATAGAATTTAAAATATAAAATTTGCATTTTTTTGCAAATTGAAAAATAGGCACAACAGTATGAAAATTTGGTATTTTTCTATCAGACCTAGATAAATCTTATAGAAGGATAACTAAAAGGAAAGATAATCAGATTATTGAGAAAAATAGACTTGACTGATCTGTGGTGACTTCAGAACAGGAATATTAAAAATATACTCAGATACATGCATATCTTTTAAACCATTATTTTGTCTCTGTAGTATGTCATGCTTACTTTAATTTGATTCCCTTTCTTCCCCACAACTTTTCTCTCATTATTCTACAAATTCTTTCTTTCTGTCTCTCTTGTCTCTGTCTCTCTCTCTTTGTGTCTTTGTCTCTTTGTTTATCTCCCTGTCTCTCTCTTTGCCTCAGTCTGTCTTTCTGTCTGTCTCTCTCTCTTATCCCAGATTATAGAAGGATGAAATACCAAACATTCTTTCTCCCTCTTCCATTCTTGCAATGTGATATGAATCCATTCCAAACAGTTTCTTACTACTTTCCTCTTCTACAATAGTCTACAACTTATTTCCATGGATATTAATTATGTTAATTGGCAATGGAATAATTAATGTGGTAGGAACTGCCTAATAACCTGATTGTAGGAGACACAGTGCTATTCTTTGCCTTTTCTTTCATTACTTCCTTTTTTTTGAATATGACAACTCCTTTTGAACCTATGACCTCTGTTTAATGCTTTGTAATTTTTGCTGCTTGACAGCTCAGCAATTTCTTTTCTCTAATCAGAGCTAGTAAGAAGAAGTACAGCCTTATCTTTTAGAAGCCAATTTCTTGATATGTTCACTCCCCATTTTATCCCTTTCAGCTTCTAGGGAAATGCTTTATGATGTTGCCACAATATTCCAACTTCCCTTCTTCTCTCTGTGATCACCACACCTTTCCCCCCATCCAGGAATATTCTAATTCTTCTCTCCCATTACTCCAAAGGCAAGGGGAAATTTTCTTCTCAACTTCTACTCATGAGTATTGATCAATCTTTTCCATCATAACCCTTCCTATCTTCTCTCCCTGCTCAAAAAGAATTCCTCTGCTTGATCTGCTCCTCAGCAATAATATTAATTTACAAATGAGGGAAATAATTGTACAACTTTTCTCTACTCTCCACCTAATTTTCCTCCTACCATCTTTATATCCTGGGATTTTTAACACATTAATGCTATTTTTACTTTCTCAATGTCTCTTCAACAATTTTTAGATGCGATTTAAAAAAAGAAATGGAAAATATAAAGGCTCTCCTATCCCACATCCGTAACTGTCTAGCATTAGCCAAATAAAAACAAAAATGTCATTTCTTAGTGTTTTATTATTATCTAAGGATGTCCATTTTTTATTTAGGTGGGTTGCATGGTGAATATTCTATTTACCTCTGAAATCTTTTGAAGAAATGCTTTGAATTCTCTTCTTTTGCTCAATATTCAATTATTTTATTTGATGACTAATTCATTTTCCGAATGTTATTTTGGGTGCCAACTGAACTTAATTTTTTTGAATACCATATTCCATTTTCCTTTCTTAAATAAAGAACAATCCTTTCTTGTTTTCACTGACTGTCCTTTGAATGTGTAAAGTGTTTCTGTACTGACTGTGATACTGTAAATCTGAGCCTTGCCAATGATATTTCTTTTTCCCTCTCTTATTTTACTTTTTTCCTTAATTACATATAAAAATAATTTTAACATTCTTTTCTTGAAATTTTGAGTTCCACATTCTGTCTCTCCCTCCCTCTCCTCTTTCGTCCTTGAGAAATCAAGCAATTTGATACAGATTATGCATGCAAAGTCTTACAAAACCTATTTTCATATTAGCCATGTTGCAAAAGAAAACACAGACCAAAAATAAAACAAGAAAAATGAAGTAAAATGTATGCTTTAATCTGCATTCAGATTCCATCAGTTCTTTCTCTGTAGGTGGATGGCATTATTTTTTCTTTCATCAAAAGTCCTTCAGAATTGTCTTGGAGCTGAGAATTGCTAAGTCATTCACAGATGGATCATCATATAATATTGCTGTTACTCTGTATGGTGTTTTCTGGTTCTACTCAATTCACTTTGCATCAGTTCATATAAGTCTTCCCAGGTTTTTCTGAAAGCATCTTGCTAATCATTTCTTATAGCACAATAGTATTCATACCACAACTTGTTCAGTCATTCTCCAATTGATGGACATCCCTTCAGTTTCCAGTTCTTTGCCCTCACAAAAAGAACTGCTATAAATAATTTTGTACATTTCCTATTTCATTCATCTCTTTGGGATGCAGACCTAGTGCTGGTGTTGCTGAGTCAAAGGATACATGCAGTTTTAGATCCCTTTTCAACATAGTTCCAAATTGCTTTCCAGAATGATTGGATCAGTTCACAACTCCATCAACAATGCATTAGTGTCCTGATTTTTCCACATCCCTTCCAACATCTGTCCTTTTCCTTTTCTGTCATGTTAGCCAATCTGATAGGTATAAGATGTTACCCCAGTGTTGGTTTAGTTTGCGTTTCTTTGATTAATAGTGATTTAGAGCATTCTTATGTGATGATAGAAGGTTTTGATTTCTTTGTCTGAAAACTGCCTGTTCATATCCTTTGACCATTTATCAGTTGGGGAGTGACTTATATTCTTATATATTTGACTTGTGTCTCTATATATTTGAGAAATGAGGCCTGTATCAGAGAAACTTGTAAAAAATTTCCCCAGTTTCCTGCTTTCCTTCTAATTTTGGCTGAATTGGTCTTGTTTGTATAACCCTTTTTTAATTTAATGTAATCAAAATCATCTATTTTTTTTCTAGTAATGCTCTCTTAAACTCTTCCCTTATCCATAGATCTCACAAATAGGATTTTCCATGCTCCTCTAATATGCTTATGATATCACACTTTATGTCTAAATCATGTACCCATTTTGACCTTATCTTGGTATGAAATGTGAGATGTTAGTACATACCTAGTTTCTGCCAAACTGCATTTCTTTGCCCAGCAATTTTTGTCAAGTAATGAATGTGTGTCCCCAAAGCCTGGATTTTTGGGTTTATTGAACACTTGATCACTACAATTCTTTGCTACTATATATTGTGTACTTAATCTGTTCCACTGATCCATCACTCAATGTCTTAGCCTGTACCACCTTTTTTTTTTATCATTATGGCTCTGTACTATCATTTGAAATCTAGTACTGCTAGGTCACCTTCTCTCACATTTTTTCATTGATTCCCTTGAAATTCTTGATGTTTTGCTCTTCTTTTTTTTTTTTTTTAATTTGTCCCACTTTTTTTTTTAATTAAATAAATTTCTTTATTTATTTTTAGTTTACCACACACGGTTCTACATAGTTTTGAGTTCCAGTTTTTCTCCCCTCCCTCCCCCCTCCCTCCCCAACACGGCATGAAGTCCCATATAACTGTCATGTATAACTTCACATTGAATTAATTTATGCTCTAGTCAGGTCGTGGAGAAGAATTTTGACCAATGGAATGAATCATGAGAAAGAAGAAACAGAACCAAAAAAAAAAAAACCCAAAAACAAAAACAAAAGAGAAGCAGAAAAGGCGAGCATGTAGTGTGCCT
This sequence comes from Trichosurus vulpecula, assembly GCF_011100635.1. Taxonomy (NCBI): domain Eukaryota; kingdom Metazoa; phylum Chordata; class Mammalia; order Diprotodontia; family Phalangeridae; genus Trichosurus; species Trichosurus vulpecula. The sequence continues at coordinate 31,094,780 of NC_050575.1, forward strand.
CAGTCTGTATTCAAACTTCGCAGTTCTTTCTCTGAATGAAGATAGCATTCTCCATCGTGAGTCCCCTGGAGTTGTCCTTGCCCTTTAGGTTGCTGAGAAAAGCGCAGTATGTCAGGGTTGGTCCTCACGGAATCCACATATCTGTGGCTGTGCACAACGTTCTCCTGGCTCTGCTCCGCTCACTCAGCATTATGTCGTGTAGGTTTTTCCAGGTTGTTATGTAGTCTGCATCATCCCCATTTCTTATGGCACAATAGTATTCCATCACCTTCATATACCACAGCTTGTTCAGCCATTCCCCAATTGATGGGCATCCCTTTGCTTTCCAATTCTTGGCTACCACAAAGAGAGCTGCTATAAATATTCTTGTACATATGGGTCCTTTTCCCGCTTGCGTGATTTCTTTGGGATACAACCCTATAAGTGGTATTACTGGGTCAAAGGGTATGAACATTTCTATAGCCCTTTGGGCATAGTTCCACACCGCCCTCCAAAATGGCTGGATCAGCTCACAACTCCACCAGCAATGCAACAATGTTCCAATTTCCCCACATCCTTTCCAGCATTTATCATTCTCCTGATTTGTTATTTTAGCCAATCTGACAGGAGAGATGTGGTATCTAAGAGTTGTTTTGATTTGCATTTCTCTAATCAGCAGCGATCCAGAGCATTTTTCCATATGCCTGTAGATAGCTTTAATTTCTTCCTCTGAAAACTGCCTGTTCATATCCTTTGACCATTTCTCAATTGGGGAATGGCTTGTATTCCTATATATTTGGCTTAGCTCCCTGTATATTTTAGAGATGAGGCCTTTATCAGAGATACTAGTTGCAAAGATTTTCTCCCAATTTTCTGCTTCCCTCCTAATTCTTGTTGCATTGGCTTTTTTTGTACAAAAACATTTCAATTTGACATAATCAAAATTATCCATTTTGCATTTTGTAATGCTCTCTATCTCTTGTTGGGTCATGAATTCTTTACTTTTCCACAAATCTGATAAGTAAACTATTCCTTGCTTTCCCAAATTACTTAGAGTATCAACTTTTACTCCTAAATCATGAACCCATTTTGACTTTATTTTGGTATATGGTGTAAGATATTGGTCTATGCCCAGTTTTTTCCCTACCATTTTCCAATTTTCCCAACAGTTTTTGTGAAATAGTGAATTATTAGCCCAGAAACTGGCTTCTTTGGGTTTATCAAAGAGTAGATTGCTAAACTTGTTGATTTCACCTGCTTGTGTACCTATCCTATTCCACTGATCCACACCCCTGTTTCTTAACCAGTACCAGGCAGTTTTGATGACTGCTGCTGTGTAGTACAGTTTAATATCTGGTGTGGCTAAACCACCATCTCTAGCATGTCTTTTCATTAACATCCTAGATACTCTAGACCTCTTGTTTTTCCAAATGAATTTTGTTATTATTTTGTCCAGCTCAGTAAAAAAATTTTTTGGTAGTTCGATTGGTATGGCACTGAATAGATAGATTAATTTAGGTAGAATTGTCATTTTTATTATATTAGCTCGGCCTAACCATGAGCAACTGATATTTTTCCATTTATTTAGATCTGATTTTATTCGCGTGAAAAGTGTTTCATAGTTATGTTCATATAGGCCCTGGGTTTGTCTTGGCAAATAGATTCCCAAATATTTTATAGTGCCTTCAGTAACTTTGAATGGAATTTCTCTTTCTATCTCTTGCTGTTGGGCTTTGTCAGTAATGTATAGGAATGCTGAGGATTTATGTGGGTTTATTTTATATCCTGCAACTTTGCTAAAGTTGTTTATTATTTCAAGTAGTTTTTTACTTGATTCTCCAGGATTCTCTAGATAAATCATCATATCATCTGCAAAAAGTGATAATTTAGTTTCTTCTTTTCCTATTCTAATTCCTTCAATTTCTTTTTCTTCTCTTATTGCTACAGCTAATGTTTCTAGTACCAAATTGAATAATAGGGGTGATAATGGACATCCTTGTTTCACCCCTGATCTTATTGGGAATGCATCTAGTTTATCCCCATTACATATAATGCTTGTTGATGGTTTTAGGTAGATGCTATTTATAATTTTGAGGAAGGTTCCCCTTATTCCTATGCTTTCTAGTGTTTTTAATAGGAATGGGTGTTGTACTTTGTCAAAGGCTTTTTCTGCGTCTATTGAGATGATCATATGGTTTTTGCTAGTTTTGTTGTTGATATGGTCAATTATGCTAATAGTTTTCCTAATATTGAACCAGCCTTGCATTCCTGGAATAAATCCTACCTGGTCATAGTGTATATTATTTTTGTGATAAGTTACAGCAATCTTTTTGCTAATATTTTATTTAAAATTGCATTTTTCTTATTATTTTTTTCTTATTATTTTTTCTAACTCCATAACATAGTTTTTTGGTAGTTTGACTGCTGTGGCACTAAATAAGTGAATTAATTTAGATAGAATTGTCATTTTTATTATATGGCTTAGCCTACCCATGAGCAATTAAAATTTCTCCAACTGTTAAGATCTGACTTTTAGGTGGAGCCAAGATGGCGGCTGAAAAGCAGGGACTAGCGTGAGCTCCCCATCGAGTCCCTCCAAAAACCTATAAAAAATGGCTCTGAACCAATTCTAGAACTGCAGAACCCACAAAAGAGCAGAGGGAAGCAGGGCTCCAGCCCAGGACAGCCTGGATGGTCTCTGGGGGAGGTATATCCCACATGGAGCTGGGAGCAGAGCAGAGCGGAGCAGAGCAGAACCCAGCATGAGTGGCGTGGACCAACCAGACCAGGAGCCAGGAGGAGTGTGCCCTAGCACCCTGAATCAGTGAGCTGCAGCAGTTACCAGACTTCTCAACCCACAAGCACAAAAGACAACAAAGAAGGTTAGTGGGAAAAGCTGCAGGAGTGGAAGGAGTTCTCGGGTTCGGCTACCACCCCAGGGGCAGCGGAGGTGGGGCAGCTACAGAAGTACAGCTGCAGTTGCTTCCGGCCCCAGGCCCACCTAGTGGGAGGAATTAAGTGGCAGATCAGAGCAGGAGTGCACAGCCTGCTGAAGATCTAAGCCCAGTCCGGGTTGGGGGTTCTTGGGGAAGGAGGAGTGGTGGTATGTCAGAGCTGGCGCATCCCCCCAACTGTGGAACATAGAACTCTTTAGTCTACAAGCAGTCATACCCCACTGAAAAACTCAAGGGTCAAGTTAGTTGGTTGGGAATATGGCCAGGCAGTGAAATCGCACCCACATTCAGTCTCAGACTCTGGAATCCTTCTTTGGTGACAAAGAAGACCAAAACATACAGCCAGAAGAAGTCAACAAAGTCACAGAGCCTACAACAAAAGCCTCCAAGAAAAACATGAACTGGTCTCAGGCCATGGAAGAGCTCAAAAAGGATTTGGAAAAGCAAATTAGAGAAGTAGAGGAAAAACTGGGAAGAGAAATGAGAAGGATGAGAGAAAACCATGAAAAACAAGTCAATGACTTGCTAAAGGAGACCCAAAAAAAATACTGAAAAATACACTGAAGAAAACAACACCTTAAAAAATAGACTAACTCAAATGGCAAAAGAGCTCCAAAAAGCCTATGAGGAGAAGAATGCCTTGAAAGGCAGAGTTAGCCAAATGGAAAAGGAGGTCCAAAAGACCACTGAAGAAAATACTACCTTAAAAATTAGATTGGAGCAAGTAGAAGCTAGTGGCTTGATGAGAAATCAAGATATTATAAAACAGAATGAAAGGAATGAAAATATGGAAGACAATGTGAAATATCTCATTGGAAAAACCACTGACCTGGAAAATAGATCCAGGAGAGAGAATTTAAAAATGATTGGACTACCTGAAAGCCATGATCAAAAAAAGAGCCTAGATACCATCTTTCAAGAAATTATCAAGGAGAACTGCCCTGATATTCTAGAGTCACAGGGCAAAATAGAAATTGAAAGAATTCACCGATCACCTCCTTAAATGGACCCCAAAACGAAATCTCCTAGGAATATTGTCGCCAAATTCCAGAGCTCCCAGATCAAGGAGAAAATACTGCAAGCAGCCAGAAAGAAACAATTTCAGTATTGTGGAAACACAATCAGAATAATCCAAGATCTAGCTGCTTCTACATTAAGAGATCGAAGGGCTTTGAATACGATATTCCAGAGGTCAATGGAGCTAGGATTAAAACCAAGAATCACCTACCCAGCAAAACTGAGTATCATGCTCCAAGGCAAAATATGGATTTTCAATAAAATAGAGGACTTTCAAGCTTTCTCAGTGAAAAGACCAGAGCTGAATAGAAAATTTGACTTTCAAACACAAGAATCAAGAGAAGCATGAAAAGGTAATCAAGAAAAAGAAATTGCAAGGGGCTTACTAAAGTTGAACTGTTTTGTTTACATTCCTACATGGAAAGATGATGAGTATGATTCATGAGACCTCAGTATTAGGGTAGCTGAAGGGAATGTTCATATATATATATATATATATATATATATACACACATGTTTATGTGTGTATATATATATATGTTTATGTGTATATATACATGTTTATGTATATGTATGTATATATGTATGTGTTTGTGTATATATATATATATGTATATATATATATATATATATATATTTAGAGAGAGAGAGAGAGAGAGAGACAGGGCACAGGGTGAGGTGAAGATGAAGGGAAGATATCTAAAAGAAATAAAATATAATTAAGGGATGAGAGAGGAATATATTGAGAAAAGGAGATAGGGAGAGATAGAATGGGATGGATTATCTCGCATAAAAGTCGCAAGAAAAAGCAGTTCTGTAAGAAGAGAAGAGAAGTCAGGTGAGGGGGAATGAGTGAATCTTGCTCTCATCAGATTTGACCTGAGGAGGGAATACCATACATACTCAATTGGGGAACTTACCCCACAGGAAGAAAAAAGAGGAAGAAGATAAAATAGGGGTGATTATAGAAGGGAGGGAAGATGGGGGTGGAGGTAATCAAAAACAAACACTTTCAAAAGGGGACAGGGTCAAGGGAGAAAATTCAATAAAGGGGGATAGGTTAGGAAGGAGCAAAATATAGTGAGTCTTTCAGAACATGAATATTGTGGAAGGGTTATACGTAATGATATGCATGTGGCCTGTGTTGAATTGCTTGACTTCTTAGGGAGGGTGGGTGGGAAGGGAAGAGGGGAGAGAATTTGGAACTCAAAGTTTTAAAAACAGATGTTCAAAAACAAAAAAAAAGTTTTTGCATGCAACTAGAAAATAAGATACACAGGCAACAGGGCATAGAAATTTATCTTGCCCTACAAGAAAGCAAGGGAAAAGGGGATGGGAGGGGAGTGGGGTGACAGAAGGGATGACTGACTGGGGAACAGGGCAACCAGAATATACGCCATCTTGCAGTTGGGGGTAGGGTAGAAATGGGGAGAAAATTTGTAATTCAAACTCTTGTGAGAATCAATGCTGAAAACTAAATATATTAAATAAGAAAAGGTCTGACTTTCTTTGTGTGAAAAGTGTTTTTAGTTGTGTTCATATAGCTCCTGTGTTTTTCTTGGCTTGTAGACTCCCAAGTGTTTTATGTTGTCTGCAATTGTATTAAATGGAATTTCTCTTTTTATCTCTTGCTGCTGAATTTTTTGGTGACATAGAAATGCTGATGATTGATATGGGTTTATTTTAGGCTTGTAGCTTATCCCTATGAAAGATAATACTTGCTGATGGTTTTAGATAGATAATACTTTTCGTTTTAAGGCAAGCTCCACTTATTCCTATGATTTCTAGTGTTTTTAATAGGACAGAGTATTGTATTTTATCAATTGCTTTTTTTCTGTATCTACTGAGATAATCATTTAATTTTTGTTGGTTTTCTTATCGATATGGTTTATTATACTGATAATTTTCCTAATACTGAACCAGTCCTTCATTCCTGGTATAAATCTCATGTAGTCGTAGTGTATGATCTTTGCAATATATTGCCACAATCTCCTTGCTAGTATTTTATTTAAAGTTGTCACATCAATATTCATTAGGAAAATTGGTCTATAGTCTTTCTCTAGTTTGGCTCTTCTTAGTTTAGGTATCAGCACCATATTTGCATTGTAAAAGGAATTTGGTATGACTATATTTTTGCTTATATAGTTTCTATAGTATTAGAATTAATTGTTCTTTAATCCTAAGATATTTCTTACATTAAATATAGGGATTGTTTCTGTTGGTGTTCTGATGGTCTCTTGATCTTCCTATTTGTATCTTATGTTTCTGGACTTTTTTTGCATAATTTCTTGAAGCTTTGTATTCAGATTTTCTTTTTATCATTTTTTTTGTGGAATACCTATAATAGCTTAAATCACTGCACATCCTATATTCAAGTTCAATAATTTCATTTTGTCGTGGTGTAGTGTTTTCTTTGAAATCTTTACTTTAATTTTACTTGATTTTTCTTCTGTTTTGATTTCCCCCCTATTTTGCCATTCTCTTGTTCAAAGACTCACTTGTTTGTGCTCTTTTGTTCTATATTTTTCCTTTCTTAAAGACTTGTAGGTTTTTGTCTTAAGAGCTCTAATTTTTATTATTTCCTTAAATTTTCATTTAATTCTGTAATTGGTTCCTTGAACCAGAAGATGAATATAAGAGCATTCATGACTACTCTAAAATAACATCAAGAATAATAAAGCTAAGAATTAGCCTGTAAAAGAAGCTAAGAATAACAGTTGTGGTTTTTTAAAAATACTTTATTGGGATAAAAAGAGTACTAAGATTGGGAGAGAATCTTTGCTCAACAAGGGTTAGATCAATTAATAAACATTTATTAAGTGCCTACTATGTTCCAAACACTATGTTAAGGGCTAATAACTGCCAATAGGGAAGGCAGAACTGTTGAACTCTTACAATGTTTCTATTTTCTTTGCAAAGAAGAATGACCTTAGCTCTGGAGAGGGCTGGGCTGAAATGACTAACAGAGAGTTGATTGATATTTAGGATACATAAGGAAATTGTAAAAGAGCACCCAGCTTCCTTTGATGAATTCAAATTGTTTGGCCCAGACCAACTAAATCCTGGTGTCTTGAAAGTACTATCAGCTGGTTTCTGATCCATCATCAATGATGTTCTGTGATGATGCAAAATAGGCAAGGTACACTTCCAAATAAAGAGAGGCAAATGTCCAAATTTTCAAATTAAGAAAGAGAGCAGAGCCTGAAAATCAAAAAATGATAAGTTTGAATTTGACTTCAATTCTTGGAAAAATTCTAGAAATGATCATTAAAGAGATGGTTGGTGAATATCTAGAAAGGAAAATGATGGTTACTGAGAGACAACATGACATCATCAAGATTATGGTCATATCAGACTAAACTCATTTGTTTTTGGACAGGATTAGTGTTGCAACAATCTGCTAGTGGCTGCTGAAGGGGTGTAAGACCCACCAACAACCAGCACACAGAAAGCTGCCAACACAGAGTCTTTTGATCTGCTTTACTAAGGAAAGCAACATTAAGGGGTTAACAATTTTACTTTAATCCAGCCTACAGACATCATTCACTTAGTTCATGGTAAAAAGCCAGTACTGTGAACTTCAGAGCAAACACAAACAGATTACAAACATCAACAGACAGACTTTGTCTGATTCACATCTTGATGCACAGTTACCAGAGAAGTATCAACATCAAAGCTGGGGAGCTCATAACAATGACTGGCCTAGAGTCACTCATCACTCTTACTGCAGCTCAGAGCTCCGACAAAAGAAAGGCAGCCTCTGGTTTGATATATCTTGTTCAGGGTCAAAAGTGAGTCACACATGCAACTCACCCATGTGACCTGAAATTGTCACAAAAATTCGACTTAAACCCATGTGGTCTAAAAGCTTCTGATGTCACAAACATGTCACTCAAACCCATGTAAACTAGGCTTTCCCTTGAGGCAAGGAGGTCATCAAAGACTCCTAATTTAAGGAAACAAAGGCCAAACTCTTCAAGGGCACTTGGTTGAATAAGTGCTAAGAGCCCATCTTGATTCCCAATGCAATTAGTAAACTAGTAACTGAAGGAGGATGCTCTGGATATAATTTGCTTAGATTTTGGCAAAGATTTTGCTATGTATTAGACAAAAAATATTGAAATGGATTCAGAACTGGTTGAATGGCCAGCTTCAAAGAATTGTCATGAAAAGCTAAATGTCAATGTGACACCATAGCTCTAGTGGAGTACCCCAAGGATCTGTGTTTGGCTCTGTATTGTCTAACGTTTCCCTTACTGATTTGAATAAAGGCACCAATGTTATTTGCAGATATTTGCAAAGTTAAATTTGCAGATAATACCAAGCTGGAAGGGCTAGCAGATGTCAAGATCTAAAAAATACTGACGGGTTAGAGCATTGGGCTGAATCCAAAGATGATATCCATTACTGATAAATATAAACTCTACTGCCTTGACATAAAAAAAAATCTTCAAGTGTAATGGCAGATGTGAAGTAGATTCAGTGGACTATAAGATTAGTTATGAGTGTGATGTGGCAGCCAACTCAATCTTAGTTGAATTTAGAGGATGCAATTCCCACAGTATTCTGTTCTCATAAGACAGGATATAGAGTATTATCTTTACCTCTGGATACTATAGTTTGAAAGGATAGTGATAAATTGGAGAGTGAGAATGAAGATGCTTTGAGTGAATGGCATATGATGATAAATTGATGGAAGTAGACGTTTATCATGGATAAAAGAAGACTCAGGTGGGGGCAGGGGAGATATAACTGTTCATCTTAGGTGGGATTAGACTTATTTTGTTTGAACCCAAAGGACAGAACAAGGAACGGTGTGGAGCAAAGAAGCCAAGTTTGTCATCATGTCAGGCAGAATTTTCTCACAATTAGAACTGTCCGGAAGTGGAATGGGTTGCCTGGATAGGGGGTGGCTTCCCCTCCTTGGTGGCCTTCAATAAGGGCGGGATAGCCACTTTCATATAAGGCTCAGCTTAGCAATTGAGGTCTCTTCCAACTCTTAAATGATATAATTCTACTATTCCATTCTAGGTATTCTGAGAGTTACCCTGTTGTCATTTTGAGAGGGCTTTGCTAAATTTATCGTAATTCTTTCAGGTTCTGTGGGAGATTCTGATTCAGTTTTCTTTGTTGCAAGGTGCTTATTCCCTGAGATGGCTCTTTTCTTTCCTTGTCAAGCTCATTTCACCTTTTCAGTCAGCATTTATCTGTCATAGGTAGATGTTGAATTTTCTCTGACGTCCTTGCTGTAAATACACTTCTTACTATTTATAGTTTCTTTTCTATACCTTATCAGTTTTATGCCCTACCCTGATCCCTGCTACCTATCCTCAGTTCACTCAGACTATTGGACTTCTACAAGGTCTGGTATCCTGCAGAGGTGAGGCTGACCTGTTAAGACACTGTTAAAGGTACACTCCAGATACCTATTGCAGTTAAGTTTATTCTTCCTGGTTTCCAGTCCTAATTTTCTTGGTTCCAGCATTCTTTCTATGATTGGCTTTGTTCAGTACCTGGGAAGACCCTGGGAGACTGCTTCTGAAGATTTGGAACGGGGACCCGGGGACACTACTGAGAAGAAATCTAGAGAAGCTTTTGTAACTAGATTTTCTTCTCCATCTTGTTCTCAGTCATTATGATGGTTCTCTATTTCTTTCTGTACATTATTAAATAGCTGGGACCGGCTCAGCATTTCTGGGCTTCTCCCTCCCTAGACAGTCTTCTCCTCCTACATTCACACTCTTCTACAGCTATTCTCTTTTCTTATTCGAATCTTAAGGCTGATCTCATGGGCCTCAACCTACTCTGGAAATTGGTCCGCTGTGGAACACAGTCAAGGGGTTGCCTCCAAAAGCTAGTACCTTATATTGAACCCGCTATAAAGGATTCAGAGAATCTGACTGTAGGAGAGGTGAGGCACATGGGATAGGAACATTGGGTGGATGATTATTTATTTGTTCTATAAGAATTACCTTGTGGTTGGTTCTGTCAATTTTTTCTCTTCCTGTCATTGTTGTATTTGCTGCATTTAGGGGGTACTTTTCTTGTTTATTTGGTGTGGTTGAGATGGAGGGGGAGTTGTGCTTTAGGTTACCTCTCACTCCACCATCTTCCCAGGATTCTCTGGAAGAATAACATAGTTATAGATGAGCCTTTTCTGTGGAGAAGTTTGGAGTCATTAAAAAAAAAAAAAACATTGCACAATTTTCCAAAAGCCCACTCTCCTCATCCTTTGAAATTCTAAGTCAGACTCATTGCCATGGGCAGTATTTGTCCCAGATATTGGGACATTGATGGACTAGATGTATGGGTTATACATGCACTTAAATAGCATGAACATTTTTCATCCACTTGGCATTATCAGTGTAATTAGTTATGTTGTAATGTTCAAGAGCTAGATATAATCAACATTGTGTCATGAGCTTTAGGAAATCATTCTTCCCTTTGGACTCTTCTCTACATCCTCAGCAAATATGACAAATATGCTTGTTGAGCACATAGCTCACTGTTTTATGCCTCAATTGATAATAATGATTGGAAGATTTTTGAATAAAGTTTTTCCATTTGTTATATATTCAAGAAATCTTTGTGATTTTAACATATGCAGACAACATATTGATGAAATAAAATCTTTAAAGTGATGCTTTGCATTACCAAAACAAATTTACTTTATACTCAGCAATGCTCACAATGGGATTTTAAAAAATTTTCTATGTATTTGAACTGTGGTGTGGGAGAAGATTTTTGAGAGTCCCTTGGACAACAAGGAGATCAAATCAGTCAATACCAAAAGAAATTAATTCAGGCTATTCATCGAGAGGTCAAACAGTGATGCTGAAGCTTAAATGCTTTGCCCACATAGTGAGAAGATAGTACTCGTTGGAAAAGACCCTCATATTGGGAAGATTAAAGGCAAAAGGAAAAGGGGATGGCAAAGGATGAGATGGATAAATAGTGTCAAAAAACAACAAACATGAACTTGTATAGACTTTGAGAGATAGTGGAGGATAGGAGGGTCTGGCATGCCACGGTCCATGGGGTCACAAAGGGTCAGATACAAATGAACTACTGAACAACAACAACATTTCATTCCTTTATGTGATTATAATGATGTCATCTGCTGAAAAATATTATTTCTAAAACTCTGCTTGTTTCCTTCTCATACTTTCATCAAAGATTTTCTTGATACATGTTTTGGTAGGAGCAATAGTCTTATTCCTATCCCAATGCAAATTAGACTAGTTTGCCTTAAAACTTATTGGGACCATTCTCAAGACTTTGGTGCCTTAGGGGGATCAAAAATTCAGGCCGCTGACAGCGTTTCCTTATTACCTAGAAAAACAAATCACCACCACCACCAAGAGGATCCTCAAATGCTCTCTCTGATGCTTGGTGGACCATGATGGATAAAGCAAAAGAGCTTTGCTTATATGAATCAACTTGAGAGAGGCTCAATGTTTATTCTTATTGAATAGCTTTCTCCTGTCCTAGTTAAATAAATCTCCTTTTGTTAACTGTTGAATGAGAGACAAATGTGACTATGTTTTATATCCTTAAGAACTATATCTCAAAAGATAATTGTGTTAAACTATCTTTTAAGCCCTCCAGGAGTGTTGTAGCTAGGCCTTGCAAGCTGGCAGTTTAAGTTTCTTCCAAGTTCTACTAGGAGACCTGCTCATTTCATTTTACCTTCAAAGCAGCCTGGAGTAATTAAATTTCAGAAAGTGGGAAAAGAGATTTTCCCTTTATTAGATAAGGAAAAATTCAGAACTTTTCTCTTGTTGGGACTGGATGCTTTTGTATTGCTAATGATTATGATAACTCATTTGCCTAGGAGGAAAATCTTTTGAAATATATCACCTAAAAGCATTAAGAGATTTATATTTGTTGGTGAATAGGGAAAGGACTCTGGTTTTGAACAGAAGTGGAGTGCCAATGTGGCTGAACAGGTAATACTTATTTCTATAATTGTATATGTTTGAAGCAAACCATTGAGCTTGAGGGACCCTGAAAATGAAAGCATACAAACCAAGGTAAAGCCCTGAAATTTTAGGAAAGTCTAACAGTTGCACTGAAGGAACTATTTGAGTTTTGTTTGTTTGTTTGCTTTTAATTTGGCACTTGAAACATCAACTAGAATTTTGCCACATGGAATTTGTTGTGATTCTTTGATGCAAACCATTGGATGAAGGACTTGAAAGAATGGTATATAATTCTCCCCAAGAGCCCAGAGATGTTTCTGGAATTAGGGATATGGACAAAATCACTAATTATAAATTAACTAATTAATTAGTTGAGAACAGACAGGACTGCTGCATTAATTTAAAAAACAGTATTCATTGGTACAGTGTTGTAATGGTAATTAAGGTGGAACTTTATTTTTATTGTTTTCTCTTTTACAATGCTAATCAGGTGCCTTTGATTAAGTCTCACTAGGTATGATGCCCCAGGCCCACACCCTTTTGCTGATTAAGTGTGAAGCCTTCAGGCCCTAAGAAGGTCTATAAACTCAGAGGTTAGCATTTTGTTTAGGGCTCTCACTCATTGGAAGAGTGTTGGTGTGGAGACTCTGGGTAGCCATTAAGGAGCTCCTCTGCCCACCTCCCCCCAGCTTTGAAGAAACCCAGATGTTGGTGCTTCTCTTTTTGGTAACTATGTATGTGATGTCTTGATCAGACAAAGCCTGTCTGTTGAATTATTTGCTCTGTTTATATTGTCTCGGTTTGTATTTGCTCCAAAGTTCAGGGTGCTGGCTTTCCACCCTGAACTAAGTGAATGATATATGTATGTTTGATTAAAGTGAGATCCTTAACCCCCTAAAGTTTTTTTCCTTAGAAAAGCAGATCAAAGAACCTGTGCTGGCACCTCTTGTTGCTGGTCTTGTTGGGTCTTTCACCCCCACAGCATCTGCTAGCAACATTGTTGTTACAAATATGTAGAATGCTGGCCCTGGAATCAAGAAGACCTGTTTCAAATCCAGTCTCAGACCCTCTCACTAGCTGTGTGACTTTGAGTGAGAGACTTAATTTCTGTTTTCCTTAGTTTCTTTAATTGCAAAATGAGGATAATAACAGTACCTACCTCACAAGGTTGTTGTGAGAATCAAATGAGATAATAATTGGAAAGAGCTTTAGGCACTATATGAATGCTCATTCTCTTCCCTTCCCCATTCTCATCCCCAGATTATAAACTATGGTTTCCCCTCCCCTCCTCCTTGAACTTCCAGTGAGGGTCCCCTGTAGAGCATGGAGCTCAGGTCTTGCGTGCTTCCCTCCTATCTTGACAGAGATGTTACTGCTTGCAGTTGGGAAATAGGGAACATATACTGACCTACAGGAGTTTCTGGCTTTGTTGCTTTTTCATTTTAACTTGTTCTTTCCCTACCTCTATCAGGCTTCTCAAATATAGGAAGATGGGGTGGATCAGTAAAAGCAATAAAGTCATTTGAGTGATGGAATATTCCTTAGGAGATCTTAAGGGTCTTACTGCCAAGGATGGAGCATAACAAGAGCAATATCCTAAACCTTGCCCCAGGAAAGTTGTTTCAGTTTTTCCTTAGGCATTGAGATGTACTCAATGTATATTTTATTGAATATCCTTCTCCTGATAAGGCTAAGTAGAATCTCCTTTTGTTAATTATTGAGTGACCTGTGCTGACCAGCTCAGAACTCACATGTTTATTACTCTCACAAAATTTAATAGAGATAGGAAAATAGGCATATTGGTTTCAGCACTTTCCCATGTGACACTAGGGACTGAGTTTTTTTTCCCAAGAAGACACCTTACAGACGCCTTGAGATTTCGATCCCTCAGTTGAGTGAGAATTGTGCCTTCAATGCAGACTTCATATGCATATGCTTGGTCTGCCAAAAATGTTTTTGTCATCTTTGTTTACTTTCGTTTCATTGCTACATTTTCATGAAACCTGTGGATGACTGTACGGTTGGTTAGAAGCCAAATGTGATGGACAGTGAGATCACTCACTAGAACAAAAACAAAAATCAATATCAAAGTAGAAGATAGAATAAAAATGAAAAAAATGATGGCAACCTATTGAGGTACTTCCAACTGAAAAATGAGAAATGAATAAAAGAACAGACATTATCCATTGACGTATATTTGCCATTTCCTAAGGACATTTATACAAATAAATTTACATAATGAGATCAAAAGAGCCTAGAAATCATTTCAGCCAGCGAACGCTTGTTCTTCTTGCCAGGTGTAAAGAGATGATATTCATGGGGAGCAGCAGCTTAGAATTTAAATTCATTTGTAAAATCACACAGAGGGGAACTGTGGAGATTTTGAGTACAAGCATTATCTCTTCAACAATTTCACAACTTGGGTTTTAGAACTAACTAAAGAAATCCATCCCCAGGTGAGATGAGACTGAAAGAATAACAACCAGCCAAAAAAATAAAACAAAACAAAATAAAAAATCAAATCCAAACCTAATCCTTTTGGAATTCATTCATGTATCTTGCCTATGTAACTCCTTGAGAGCACAAGTTCCATTTGAAATGTGACCCTGAACATGAAAGCCTCCGATGTTCCCCTCAGGTCCTCCCAAGGTGCTTTGTCTTATCTAAGTTTTGTATCCTTCCATCAACTGACAGTGCTCTGCACACAACATGATTTCTATCGATGTCCATTGATTATTAAATATGTGGGTTTATTAACTGATTAGTTTCAGGCCCACATCACCAAATCCATTAGACATGTCAAATGGAACATCTCAATCTCATGCAGAAATTGGACCATGTCTTTTCCCTTTTAAAAAAACTCCAGTGACTCTCTATTACTACTAGGACTAAATATAGACTCCTCTCTTCTGCATTTTAAAACTGTAGTAGGTGCAATATCCCAACTCATGCAAATTAGACTAGATTTGTAGTAGGTGCAGTATCCCAATTAATGCAAACTGGACTAGATTTTACTCAAAAAGTATTGAAAATTCCTGCTACTGTTGAAAGACCTGAGAGTCTCATTTTGTTTCATTATCAAACTACCTGAAGCAGGCCCACATCAGAGCAAAAGCCCTTCACTACTTGAACCTAGCTTGCCTTTCTAATGGTTTTTCTATAACATAGATGTGACAATCTTACACATTCCTTTTCCCCTCAAACTATTCAATAAATTCTAGAGGTTTCTCTATTACCTCAAAGATCAAATATAATATCTTCTGACCCTACTTACTCTAGTAGCACAGTGGATAGTGTTCTGTGTCAAGGGTCAGGAAGATCTGAGATCAAATCTGCCCTCAGATACTCGCTAGCTGTATGACTCTGGGCGAATCACTTAAACCTGTTTGCCTCAGTTTCCTCATCTGTAAAATGACTTGGAGAAGGAAATGGCAAACCACTCCAGTATCTTTGCCAAGAAAACCCCAAATGTGGTCACAAAGAGTCAGGCACAAATGAAACAATTTACAATAACAACTTACTCTGTCCTACTTCGTGGGTCTACTTGCCATTACTTCCTGAAAACTTTATCTCTCATGTAGGTGCCTTTGCCCACTCTATTTCCCTATTTATTCTGAGTGTTCTTCTTCCTTACCCCCACCTCTTAGAATCCCTGGATTCCCTTAAGACTCAGCCTGAATGCCAGCTCCTAAACAAGAGGGCTTTGCCTTCTCTCTCTCACTCTCTCAAACTGTGAGAGCCTTCTCCTCTAAGGATTCGTTCCATCATCTCTGTACATAACATATACATTCTTATTTCTCTAAATGTTTCCCTTTTTCGAATATAAGTGCCTGGAAGGCTGGGACTGGTTTTGCTTCTCTTTGTAGCCTAACTCTCTTTCTAGACCTAACTAAGAAAAATCACCCACAGGTCACTTAAGGAAGAAACTGGAAAGGTGACCACAACAAAATACGTTCCTCATAAGCAGACCATGGTAGCCTACTTCTCATCTTTGAGTCTTCGCATTGACTCTCTCCGATGCCTGCGTAAATTATTTCTCATTTATAATAATGTTTGAATCCAATTTTATGTTATAGGAGCTAATACCCAGAATGTCACTGGACCCCAGTAACTCTCCAGAAATGCTGGAGATGACTGCCAGGAATTTTAGCTTTCCCTAGCTCCTGAATCCACCCTAAACACTGTTGTTTTGGGTCTCCATACCCAGGACTTATTTGGTCCATCCAAACTTGTGTTTTTGGGTTCCCTTCAGGTGATTGTATATGAAATGTGTCATACTTTTGTCAGATGATTTGTTTGTGACTTGTGTGCAGAAACCTTTGTCAAAATCCTGTATAATGTAATTGTTCCAGAACCTAGGGAAGGGAGCCACCTCTTCTTTCTGACTCTCTCCTCTACCAAATGACCTAATAAATTTCTTTCTAAAACTATTTCAGATTTTCAAGTTTATTCTTGAAACAATGTGTGGAGTTTAGAATTCAGCTCAGGTACCACCCCATACATCCTGATTCTTGTGTGTGCCTTCCTCCCAAAAGACCTTGTTCCCATTCTGTTAACACCATACAAAATCCATATATATGGAGAAGCAATTGAGTGGTACAGTGGGTAGAGCATGGGGCCTGTAGTCAAGAAGATATGAGTTCAAATCCAGACTGAGACACCAAGTAGCCATGTGACCCTAGGCAAGACACTTAACCATTTTGCCTCCATTTCCTCAATTAAAAATAGAGATACATAATATTTACCTCTCAGGCTTGTTGTAAGGATCAAATTAGATGAAATCTGTGAAGCACTTTGCACAGTGCCTGGCATATAGTAGCCATTATTTAAGTGCTAGCTGTTATTATTATGATTTTTATTAGACAGATTATAAAAGGCTTAAAGAAAAGTGCTAGTTCACTTTTGCCTGGTGCAGAATAGGGACTTCATAAATGCTTGTAGATTGATTGATCTGAGGCAAATTTTCCTTTTATTTTTTATTAAACTCACCTCCTTCAATTATAAACTAATTAGCTTGCTTGCTAGTTTTTTCATTTATTTTGGTCAAGGGATGACAAAGGAGAAGAAAGTGAATAGAAAAGCTGGTGCTAAAAGATTCTTATCCATAGCCACAGGTATCTTCAATGTTTCTTTAGCTTGAATTTAGTTATATTTGTTAGAGGTAAGGAGTTCATTGTAATTGAACTCAGACTCTACACTTTTCTAAGGATACTCTTGCCTCTAGAGGAGTTTTTAATCAAGATTTTTTTTAACTAAAGACAAGGTGTTTTTATCTAGAGTATATAAGGTTAGATAGTAAGTCTTCAAGTCAGGAAACATTTATTAAGGAACCTACTATGTGTAGAGCTTTTTGAGAACATGCTGGGAAGTCAATTCAATGTCTTGAAATACCTGCTATGTGCAAGGAACTGGAGGTAAAAAGGCAAAAATGAAGAAAAACAGTCCTTGATCTTGGAATATTCTACTGAGGATATCGATAAACATGAATTTGAGGAGGGCCAAATAAGATAAATAAGAGTGTTGCAGAGAAAAGAACAATGGACCCAGAGTCAGGAAGACCTAACTTCAAATCAGACAGTTAATAGATGTATGACCCTGAGAAAGTCAATTAACCTCTTTGCCTCAGTTCGCTCATCTGAAAATGAGTGGGTCAGAGTTGATAGCTTCTTAGGTCTCTTTCATCTCTACATCTATGAGCATATGGAGGGAGAAAGAGACAGGGAGGTGGATTGTGAAATAAGAGGATTCTTTTTTCAGGTATATCCTCTGAAATCCTTTCCATTATAATTCTATAAATTTAAGGGTACTTAGAGGTGAAGGGATACAAAGATGAAATCAGACACAGTCCTTGCTGTCAAAGAAAGTTATGGTCTTATAAGGTGGATGAGAGGTGTACACAAAGAACTAGGAAATAAATTGGAAGAGGGCAATGGAGAAGTATAGGCTAAATCCTATGAGAAACTGGGGAGAGTGAAAGGTAGAGAGGGAGTAGGAATATATTCCATACAGCTTTGCATGCCTTGAGATGCTGAGTTACTACTCTGATAAGTTGCTGTTCAGTCATTTCAGTTGTGTCTGACTCTCCATGACCCACTTTGTGATTTTCTTGGAAGAGCTGCTGGAGTGGTTTGCCACTTCCTTCCTCTAGCTCATTTTACAGATGAGGTAAACAAGGTTAAGTGACTTGTCCAGTGTCACACAGCTAGTGCATGTCTGAGGCCAGATTTGAACTCAGGTCTTCCTGACTCCAGGCCCAGTGCTCTATCCACTGTGCCACCTAGCTTGCCTTATTGCTGTGATATATTCATTGCCAAATATTCAGCAACCCATACAACCACCAAGGAGTCAAATACCTAGCCTATTGACTGGGAGGAAATTGGATCAATTCTATCAATTGTTTGGAATTGTTTACTTAAAAGAGCCAGTAGGATTTTATCACCTTTTGGCCTTTTTAGGCTACATGGAGATACCAGAAGAAAAAGATAAATATTCAGACAAAGCATTCCATGGTGCAGTGGAAAGAACCCTGAACTCCATAGTAAGATGGTGATATGCTGGAAGAAATAATCCAGGCAAAGGCATGCTGGTAAACATTTAACAACCAGCTCTTTGGGGGGGGGGGAGGAAAAATGTACATACAACACATTTTTATGTTTAATTTGAATTATTAACATTTTCTTCATCACTTTACTAAATCTAGGCAACTAACAAAATCATAATCAAACCTTTTGGTAGCATTTGCCAATTTCTGGGATGTAAATATTCACAGTGAAAATTTAACAATAGTCTTGAAAGCCTGTTTGAGCAGCTTTAGCATACTCTTCCATCTAGTCCATCTCTACTCTATCCCACACAGCATCCTTGAAACTATGTTTAAGCTACTTAACCAGCAACATGGTGAAACTGTTTACAAACCTCAAAAGGAAGGAATTATGTGTCATAGAGAAAGTCATTTGAGATAAGAAGACAATGTAAAAATCCTATGAATTAACTCCAAAGAACTTTAATACTTAGAACTTTCATTCAGAGCCTATACTCCTGACTGACTCTACATACCCATACACAGGAAGGACAAGTAAATTGGCAGGCTTGTGACTCAGACTCTGATTACCGTAGGAATCCCCCACAGCACTAGCTCTGCCTTATATTCCCTTACCCACAAGAAGTGGCATGAAAGCAGATAGGATGAAGTAGAGGAATAAGGCAGGGCTAAAAATATGCCACTGGACACTGCAAGAGAAGTAGGGAGGGGAAAAAAAGGAAATTGGAAAGAACTGGGAATAATCTTCTCCCCTTGAGGGACCCTGACTGCTGACCTTTATGTCCTCCAACATGAGGAGTCTGTGACCACCCGATAGCCCTGCCTCTGGGCTTTGGGAAGAAGATGGGGATTAGCCAAATAAAGTGAGAGAAAAACAAGAAAAAAGGCTGAAATCCTCAAATATCAGAAGATAAAGCCTGAATAAAAATCCAATGCACATATAGATAAGCCAAAAAAGAGGATCCTAAAAACAGAAAGAATAAGGAAAACCTCCAAAAGAAACAGTGACTGAGACTTTATTAAACAAATAAATTAACAGTTAAGCCATATCAATCCCTATTTACAAATGTGACTGTCTGTGCAGTCTTTATGTTATAAAACGATTATTCAAACCCATTCTTAAGTATTTGTGCATTTCTAGACAATGTAAGCTCCTGTCTCATGATGTAATGGCTCAAATGATTACATATCATAGTACACACCCTACGGCCTTGCACACAGAATGCATTTAATAAGTGTAAAATGAATACAATGTGTAGAAATAAATAAATATAGTGAAGTATGGAAAGCAATCCTCCAGAAAGACCCTCATTCCCCGGTTAGGAATCAGAGCCAAGTGGGTTTTGTGTTTAATATTGATGTGCATTTGATGTCTGTCCATCCTCAGCTGCTTTATCAGTCACAACAGCATATGGCCAAGGCAGGAAATGTGAACAAACATAACTGAAATCTAGGCTATATTTAGATACAAATTGCCCCAAACATTCCATGGAAGAAGTTCATCTTCCAAGGCACCTCTAAAGATGCTGATGCAGTGATTACTAAGTGATTGCATTTAAACATAAAACTAGTTCTTATCTAAGAAAATTAAATTCTAGGTTCTTGCTTTAAATCCATATAGCAAATGAAAGCTGATGAAAATTGCTCACTCTTTGTACTCAAAAAGAGCCAACGACATCACAATGTTGAGGTTAAGGTATTGTGTATATGACCATGGCTGATCAATCCCATAAGTGTTCGTTCATTATTATTATTATTATTGTATTCTTATATGGAGCAGCCTTTACTTAAAATTTATCCAACTGTCCCCATCTGGTTCCAATAAAAGTGAAAATGTAGAAATTTTGGTGAGCTTATTTCAGTTGTGAGCATCTGAAGAATAATGTCTTCTAACTAAGTGGCTAAAAAGAAGTGATGACCCAGAAGGTGCAGAGCTGAACTTTGCAAACAGAAGGGACAGACACCTCACACATCTCTCAGGCTCTTTTCCCCCCACTTCCTTCAACAAGGAAGGCAGAACTACTTTGACCTGCAGAGGAATTGGGAAGGCGGTAGGGGCAGGTGGCTGCATTCCCCTACCTGGCCACCATGTGTCTATTAGCATATGACATGTGTTTCTTTTGTCTTTATCTTTTCCTGATGTTAGGTGAATGAGTATCCTCTAGGAGACTGCTCAGGTATCCACATAAGTTTGGAAGATCCAAATATCCTAGCAGACATCTCACCAGAAACCAGAAGAGTCCATCATGAGTAGTAGCAGTGGCCAGAGGAGTCAGAATATTTAGACTAATATAGAAAGATATTTGGATGGTGAAGGTGTCAGGAACGATGGTTTCTCATGATGGAGAGAAGAATTGGCTACGGAGCAGATACATGATGCAGGGGATAGAGTGCTGGGCCTTGAGTCAGGAAGACCTGAGTACCTGAGTTCAAATCTGGTCTCACACACTTTCTAGCTGTTTGAACCTGGGCAAATCGGTTGTCTTTGTTTTTTCATTAGGGGCCCCGGCTAGCCTTCATTCCTCTCCCAGCTCTTTTCCTGACCTCCAGACTTCAAAATCATGTGTCCATACCAAGTGCTTCCATCTCCTTCTACCATCCCTACTTTTTTAGTTCTTTTTTGTGCATTGTCTTCCCCCACCAGAATATAAGTTCATCTAAGGCAGGGCCTGTCTTTCTTTCTTTTTCTTGCATTTATATTCCCATGTTTAGCACAGCGTCTGGCACATAATAAATGTTTATTTCTTTCCTCTTTGTTTCCTTTACTGTACTTCAAGTTTGAGCTTACTCTCTCCAGAGACGTTTTTTGCACAAAGGGTGAATATGTCCCAATTTGAGGAAAATTTTTTGTACTAACGATTCTCACTATAATTTTTTAGTAATTCCTTAAAAGCCGATGCAGTTCAACTGGTTGATTGACAAAGGAGAACATATTAGTGGGGGCTTAGGAGCTGCAGTGTTAGAAGACAAACCCCCTCATGAGGGTTACCCGTAGAATGCAGAGGGAGATGGAAGAAGCGTCCCAGAGGGAGTTTTTATGTGATTATTGGTCAAAAACAAGTTAATAAGTATTTATTAAGCACTTACTATGTTCCAGGTACTATGCTATCTCATCATGTTTTCAGTAAGTTCAGATAGAAATTATTATATTATTATTATTATTAATTAGTAGAAGCAGCAGCAACAGCAGCCAATATTTATATAGCCCCTAACACACACACACACACACGCACACACATGCACACACACATACACATGCACACGTGCTCACACACACATACACATGCACACGCGCTCACACACACACGCACACATGCACACACATGCACATACACACACATGCACACACGCACATACACACACGCACACACACGCACACACACACACACACATACACACACACCACGCACACAACGCTTCACAAATACTCTCATTTGATTCTCACAATAGCCTTGGGAGGTAGTTACTATTATTTTCCTCATTTTACAGATGAGGAAACTGAGGCAAATAAAGCTTACATGACTTCCTCATGGTCACACAAGTGTCTGAGGCCACATTTAAACTCAGGTTTTCCTGACTCCAGGCCTAGAGCATCATACAGCTTCCTCAACCTGCCATTCCTTTTGTTTTAAATGTAATGTTCTGTAGATTATTGTACTGGTGAATAAAATAACTTTTAATAGTTGAATACAAAGTATTAAGAAGTAAGCACATTCCCTATAAGTTCATTGTAAGCATCCTTGGACAACTGCAATGTTAGACAGGACAATGGAATCGATACGTACCTCACCCTTTTCCTCGTAATTTTGATTTCTTGTGTTAGATTTGTGAAAGCTTCTAGTTCTATGTAGCTTGGAGATGATAGATATTTGGTACAGCAACATCTGTTAAAATCTTTTGCTTATGTTTTTGTGGATCATTTTCATGCCTGGGTGACCGTTCACTCTGTGAAAAATGGTCTCGTCTCAGTACAGTTTTTTGATTGAGTACTCCAGAATTTTTTGAGGTCTGTATTTGTAGCACAGGAATTTGTCCTACGTCAGTTTGTGAAAGAAAGCAGGCTTCTGGTGTATATTTTTCGCCACCAGGTCATGATTTGCTAGGCATTTGGTAGGTGCTAAATTGTTGCAGTCCACAGTTGTATATTATGTTATTTACCATTTCCTTGCAAAATCTACATTGATCATTCAATCTAGGTACCCTTTTGCAACCTTGATGGGGTGAGGTGGTCCTAAACTGCCATCATAAATATTTGCATTTCCGCAAAGAAATCCCACATGACAGCCATTTGTCTGAGGCTTTTTTTGTCAATATATTTATAACTCAGTTAATAGAGCTGTTGTTCATGGAGGGCCTTTTGGCTCCACCCAGGGACAAGGTACTTTTGACAAATCCAATGACATTTTCCCCTTTATTAACCTTCACAATTTTAGCGAAGTAATATCTGTCCATTCCAAAAGTATTTGTCGTTTTTTTTTTAATTTTAACATTATCTGCTCTAACACTATATCAGTCCTCTTTCTCAATTTTGGCAAGCAAGTATTAGTCTTTTTCCAGTTGTTTGTGTTTCACTAAGACTATATGTATTTTTGTTAGGATACTTTCCAAATCTGTTATAGCCGATTTTATAGTTCTGAAAGTATACATTAAGGTTGGTATTGGGTGATGTGTTTATTACTTTAAACTGTGTTCTCATTCAGCTTTGATTTCTGGAGGCCAGTAAATTTCCCAGCATATTCAGCCATAAATTTCTTCTTTATATCTTTTAATTTTTTTTAATCTAAAGTTTTTGTTTCTTTTTTTCAGAGGCAATCAAAGTTAAGTGACTTGTCTAGAGTCACACAGCTAGCAACTGTCTGTCTGTGGTTAGATTTAAACTCAGGTCCTCCTGACTCCAGGGCTGATGCTCTATCCACTGTGCAACCTTGCTACCCTGCCTTTATATCTTTATATTATGTGTCTTGGCATGAGAAGGAACAGTATTTGTAGGTATCATCTTCATCTATTTGATAAAAATGACCTTTAGATTCAAGTTTGAATACCATAGCTTCTCTTTCCTTGGAGTATGGTAGGAATTTTGTGCTTACTTGGTCCACATAACATTTTACTGTCATTGGAGAAATATTCCATGACATGGAAGAACTCTTCAATTTTTTTCCCCAGTGGATCTATATATCTGGTATCATTTACCTAATCAAATAATTGATAAGATATTTTAATTCAACCAAATCTTTAATTTGGAAGTCATTATTAACTCTATATACTATGTGAGGGCAGACAGAATCACAACGGGCTATTCTATCTCCTTGAAAAATGCTACGTGTTTTATAGCAGCTCTTTTTGTGGTGGCAAAGAATTGGAAATCAAGGGGATGCCCATCAATTGGGGAATAGTTAAACAAATTGTGGTAGATGAATGGAATAGAATACTATTGTGCTGGAAGAAATGAGGAACAGACAGACTTTGTTTTAACGTGGAATGACCTATATGAACTGACACTGAGTGAGGGGAGCAGAACCAGGAGATCGTTATACAGGAGCACGGTATCTGTAAGGACTGACTTTGGTAGACTTGACTCCTCTCATCAATGCAAGGTTCAAAGAAAGCTCCAAAAGACTCCTGATGGAAAAAGCTGCACATATCCAGAGAAACAATTATTGAATCTGAATGGAGATTAAGGCAAACTTTTTGCTCTCTTTTTCCCTTCTTTTTTGCTTTTGTTTCTTCTTTCTCATGATTCATTCCATTGGTTATAATTCTTCTTTACAATTGGACTATTATGTAAATAATTTCAATGTGAAGTTATATGTAGAATTTACATTGGATTACATGCCATGTTGGGGGAGAGAGGGGAGGAGAGGTAGGAAGAGAAAATTTAGAACCCCAAAACTTGTGGAACTGAGTGTTGTAAAATAAAAATAAAAAATAAAATTATTTTAAAAAATGCTACGTTTTATGCAACAATTCATATAAATGCTACAATTCTTTGACATTACTATCTTAGTGGTATGTTTTAAATAGGCAGTAGTTTTCAATGTGGGCATTAAATGCTCTACTGTCCTCACTATATCTAGCTTTATTTTGTATATTTGTTGCCATGAGTATGGAACTAAGACAATAGGTTTGTGTTAATCAACAGAGGCAGCACGAATGTGATGCTGCTTTGGGGCAGTTTTATAATCACTGAACTGATAATAAGTTATTCTTTATACCTCTAAGACTCTTTGGCATTCTTAGTTAAGAAGTTATTGTCTTCTGACTGCTTTGTACAAAGTACATAATGGTTTCTATTTGGAGGGGACAACAGTCTTCCCAGCTGATAATAGATATGTGATACCTTTTGTTAAGAAAGATAGGACAAAGCTTGTCAGAAAGGAAGCTGATCAAGTGCCTTGCTAATGATTCATGTGCCACTGTGAAGTACGTTAGCCATTAATTATGAATCTCATCTGGTCTTGCCACTTTCAAGTATTTCGGAGAAGTTAGGGTGTCAGTCACCTTCCTTAACATAACTGCTCTACTGACATAACTGTCATTCATTTTATTAATGATGGGTAAGCTTTGTGTTTCTTCCGTGATTGAAACTACATTTTTTTCCCATGTTGGATTTCTTTTTGCAACTACATAGGTGACCAAAAACTTTCACTTCTTTAGGGGTTCTGGAACTCCTGTGGCATTTTTGTTTCTTCAGGCTCTGTAGTAAAGTTTTTGATTGAGGTTCAATTGTTTATTTTATTTGTCAACTACTTTGCCTCTTTGTATTACAATAACCTATTGGTATTTGCTTTCGAAGACTTATTAAAGGAATCTAGAATTTCTGACATTCTCTCATCTATCTAATTCCACATTTCCTTTTGGTTGCCTTTAATTGGGCAATATGAGATTCAGCTTTTTCTACTGTGGGTACCAGCTAGACATTGATGCTATCTTCTAGTGCCTTTCTGTGGATCTTTAATAGGTTTCTCAACTTTTGCCGTCACAGTGTTGGATGCCTCTCCTTAGGGTATTCCTTGATAGCTTCATCTCTCCTCCTATGATCTTCACTGTGGCAAAAGCCACTGTGTATACTGAGCTATGAAGGTCCTGAAACATTTTTACACTTTCTTTCAAATACTATAGGAGAATATATTCATTTATGATAGCTACAGATGTTACGAACATTTAAAAATTACTCCATTTTGATATGTTGCTCTGCTATTTGGATTCATATTGTCAAAAGGACTTTTTAAAAATTCCAGTCTAAGTATGCACATTGCTTTTTCAAAATCATTTGATATACTGATGAAGCTTTTGTTTTTAGGTATACATTCTGGAATTTATATTAAGTGAAGATTTTTAAGGCCCTTCTTTCTTTAGATGTTGTTGGACCCTTAATTTCATTTCTTGTTTTACTTAATAGAGATTTAGTGAAGAAGTCATTTTTAAACTATTACCCTGTACTAAGACTCCCTATTTTGCACTGAAAAAACAGGAGAATTCCCTTTCCTACAACTGGTGAAACTTTTATTTATTATGATTTAATTTTAACATAATTGTGGCATGTAGTAAAAGTATTAGTCCATGTCTTGTGTTTCATGATGGCTAGTGCTGTCTACACTGAATCATTTCCAGGTGATAAAGTATTGGTATATAGTATAGAATTACATAGTAGGTAGCATAGTATAGTATAGTAAACTACAGTATAGCATGGCATAGCCAGAGTTTTTATGTTGTACAGTCATTGTCCTGTCCAACTCTGTGATCCCCTTTGGGGTTTTCTTGGCAAAGGTACTAGTATGGTTTGCCATTTCATTCTCCAGCTCATTTTACAGACAAAAAATTGAGGCAAAAAGGGTCAAGTAGCTTGCCCAGGATCACACAGCTAGGAAGTATCTGAAGCCAGATTTGAACTCATGAAGGTAAGACTGGGGACTCCAGGGCCAATGCTCTATTCACTGTGCTCTCTTGCTGTCCCAAAGTGCTACATAAATGTAAGTTATTATAATTACAAAGTTACTATTTGCTTTCTTTTTTATTTGCTCTCTCTCTTTTGGTTAATATTTGCATTCTTTTTTGTTATTTGCTCTCTCTCTCTCTCTCTCTCTCTCTCTTTCATTATTTGCTCGCTGTTTCTTTTTTGTTTTGTTGCTTCTTTCTCATGGTTCACTCCATTGGTTATAATTCTCCTTTACAACTTCACTATTGTGAAAATAAGTTTAATAAAACGTGAATGTATATGTAGAACCTATATCAGATTACATGCTGTCTTGTGGGGGAGGGGGCAGACAGGGAGGGGGAGAAAATTTGGAACTCAAAAACTTGTGGAACTGAGTGTTGTAAACTACAAATAAAAATAAATTTCAAAAAAATCCCTCACAAATGACCAGTCAGATTCCATTGAAAGACCTTCAACTACAAAGCAGTCACTATCTCCTAAAGCAACTCTTTTCACTTTTTGTTCAATTCTTGCATTCCCTTAAGCTATCTTCTAAACTGGATATTCCATGAGAATGTTCTATTTTTTTCTGAGAGAAGACATTACATTCTATAATAATAAGTATAGTTTTTTTTCAACTATATGCACGATATCAATGGTTCAGAACTGTGGGAGGAAATGACCTCATGCAATACAAATGGACAGCTATTCCACAACTCGTGTTTCCTGAAGTCCCAAGGAGTTAAATGACTTGTCTAGGGTCACACAGCCAGTATTTGCCAAAGACAGGATTTGAACACAGGTTTTCCTGATTCTGAGGCAAGCTCTTTATCTATTTTTCCTTCATGCATTTCTTAATAATTTTATTATTTCAGGTCTTATATTATTTCAAATTTTACCTTGTAGCCTTTCGGGATAAGAAGCAAAACCGTTCTGAGAAATAATTGCTTTTTCTTTTCTTTGCAATCTTAATCTGTTTATCCCAAGGAAGCCTCATGGTCTTTTCCAAACCAATTAAATTATTTTTACCCCCAATTCCTACACTTAAAGTTCATTTCCATGTTTATGTTGAAACACCTATTTAAAGCTGTTTATGAAACTAACTTCTAATGTGAAATGAAGATGCAGAATCCTAAATTTAGATCTAGAAGGGAGCTTGGAGGCTATCTAATTCAACCTTTTAACTATAAACATGTATTCTAACAATAAAACAGAAAAGAATTCTCTAAGAGTATTGCATTACTACAAAAAATGATGTTACTCTCAAGGTCTCTGCTCCATCATTGACAATGTGAATCAAATAATAATATCAAGACATATATCACATGAGGAAACTGAGGCACCAGAGCCATGTAGGAATAAAAAAGAAACTTATTGTTATGACCTTGACAAACATCAAGAAATATGAACATTTATGAAATATCTATTTTATACATTTTCTTTTATTCTAAAGTATATACTAATTTTTTGTGATTTTTAAATTTTAAACCTAAATACAAAATAAAAGAAAAAGGAAACAAACTTAAATACAAAAATTAAAATAATGCAAAATAATAAAAGAAAAATAAAAGCATTCTCTACCCCTTCCTCTCCCCCATTCCCCTAGCCCCTTAATTCTCATTGCCCCAGTGAGAGTTCTCCCTTGTAACAATTAAGCATAGTCAGGGAATATAGATCCACACAGTGGCCATAGGTATATCCCATTCTAGAGGCAGATTTTGAACTTAGGTCCTTTGACTTTCTTTCTACGCTTTAATGCTTTGTGAAGTTCAAACAAAGCCAGTATTCACTGGAGAAAGGAACGCTTTTAATGAAGTCTCCTTCAATATTCCTTGGTGAAATGGATGAATGCCAGGCTATTTTTTTTTAAGTAAAGAATATGATGACAAGACTCTTGAGATCCAACATACCAATAGCAAAAGCATATTTCTCATCATGCCAGAGATAGTTGGACATCCTGCAGTCACCATGCTGAGCCCCAGAAGACAAAAATGTGAACTTTTGCTCTCACACGCTTAATGCATTTACACAAATAGCTCATGCTATTATATATCCAGGGAGGTGAAGAGGAAACAGAACTGCTTAGCATAATGATATAATGCCTCTTCCTTTTCAATGCATTCACCACTCCTTAATTATGAGGCTTAGTCAGGAGACTAGAAAAATGTCCTGATTGTTATTAGCATCATATTGTAGATGAGAGAGCAGAGACCTAGAGAGT
This sequence comes from Trichosurus vulpecula, assembly GCF_011100635.1. Classification (NCBI taxonomy): domain Eukaryota; kingdom Metazoa; phylum Chordata; class Mammalia; order Diprotodontia; family Phalangeridae; genus Trichosurus; species Trichosurus vulpecula. Next base: position 31,123,329 of record NC_050575.1, read on the forward strand.
ATCTTCATTTTTATGATGCCCTTACCTTAGAGAGTTCAGAGTACTCTGCACACACTAGTCGTATTCATTCTCACGTTTCTCTAAACTAAGGAGTGGTTATTATTGCTACAGATTTTCACTTCTACACCTCAAAGCACAGTTATGCCACATAAATTTTTTTCAATAAAACATTTCTACAAACACAATTTAAGAGTGTATGGAACATTGGAAGTTGCATCAGAAGAAGTGACAGGTTCAACTTCTGGCATTTACTAGTTATGTGAATCTGGGGAAGTCATTTAATCCGCCTCAGTGTCTTTACCTAATCTGTATAATAATGCCTGTAGTTCTAACCTCAAGATTTCATTTTCAGAGATCAAATGAAATAATTCATCTGAAGCATTTCCTAAGCTAAAGCAGTGAGTACTTAGTAATAGTTGTTCAGTCATTCCAGTCTTATCTGCCTCTTCATGACCCCATTGGGGGTTTTCTTGGCAAAGATACTGAAGAAGTTTTCCATTCCTTTTCCAGCTCATTTTACAGATGAGGAAACTGAGATAAACAGAATTAAGTGACTTGCCCAAGGTCCCATGGTTAGAGAGTATCTGAGGCCAGATTTAAACTCAGGAAGATGAATTTTCCTGATTCCAGTAGGCACTCTATCCACTGTGTCACTTAGTTGTTCTACTACTAGCAATAGTAATGAGAGTGGTGGTGCTGGTAGTGGTAGTAGTAGCAGTAGTAGTAATTGTCGTCCTCATCATCGTCGTAGTGGTAGTAATGGTAGTGGTAGTAGAGGTGGAAATACATGTGAGAGATAGAGTCATTTTGGAGCAGGTGAGTGGAGGGAAGCTTGCTGATCAAATTTAGAGATTTTATAGTGGAAGGAGGGAAGAAAATAAGCATTGTTAAGTGCCTCCTGTGTTTCTAGGCACTGTGCTAAGTGCTTTTACAGATATTGTCTCATTTTCTTCTCATGAAAACCTTGAGTTAGGTGCTACTATAATCCTTATAATCCCTTAGGCAGATAGAGGCTAAGTGACTTGCCCAGGGTCAAATAGCTAATAAATGACTAAAGCCAGATTTGAACTCAAGCTTTCCTGACTCCAGGCCCAGCACTCTATCCAGTGCACCACCTCACTGCTTAGGTGACTAAAGGTATGTATAAGAGTCAAAATGAATGTAAATGACTTATCATGCTAATTGGTTTAGTTAGTTAGAGGGTAGTGCTAATGAGGTTCACCTCACATTAGGCAGTTAAATTTACATGATGAAAATTACATGGTGATGGATTGCACACCTAAGCATAATTTCCCTTAACTATACTGCAGGGAAGTTCAAGAGTCTGATTTGCTCGGTCCTTGCTGATCAACCACAACAAAACAACATGCTGTACTTTGTCATTTTCTCTGTTATAAAGATGACACTAATTTTCACTAAGCATTTGGGGGTCATGTACTTTCAGTGACAGCTTGTGTTTTGGCTACCTCAACATAAACCATAAGCTGGGGTAGTTTGAGTATGCCCAGTTTAGGTAACATGGAGATGCTCTTGAGGGGTTTTTGGAGCGTGTCCAGATGATCAAAAATAGAGACTTCTTTGTCCTCTGTCACAGGGGCAGAGCTTTCTTTGACTGGCTGCCTGAGTTTTAAAACTGGTGCAATGGAGCCTTCATCTCTCTTTTTGGCTGTCCTCTTTCCCACCATCTTTTAGCTGCATGGTAACTCTTCTATGCTGTTGCCAGCCCAGGCTGGATGCCATGAACCAAACCAATGAAAAGGGAAGGACTTGCCTTACCCTGCTCCCTCTGTTTTACTCCAGCTTGGAAAAATGGGTCTGGTAGTGTTTGTTTCTGTTATGTGTTGCTTGTACTCAGTTTTAGGTCCTAGAGGTGATCCTCGCTAGACCTGGGAATTCGAGCCATGGTGACCTTAGAGCCAGGATTGCGGGTAGGGTGATGTAGCAAGCCAACCTGGTGCTTAATCTCTAAGAAGCCAGGGTTCCTGGGACTTGAGTCTTAGGGGGCTTCCGGATTTGGAATGAGGACTGTCCTCTATAGGAACTAAGCTAAGCTATGAATCTTAACTTTTTTTTTCTCCCCAGAGACTGAGGTGTTATGGAGGGGAAAGGAGAATTATGTCTCTTATGTGTTAGGGGAGGGAGTTTGGATATTTGTAATTATACCTTTTGAACTAAATATTTCTATGTACAAACTAATCCAAATATCAATGATTAAATGGAACTGGGGTGCAGGGGACCCAGCCCCCACAATTGAGAGAATACCATCAGTGAGGGCTGGAGACAAGGGCAGAGAGCTGAGATCCCCAGTCTCCTTAATTGAAAACTCTAGGGAAAGAATAGAAATGTCACATTCTTGGCCTTAACGTGGCAGTGCATGAGTGATCTGTGTTACACTGGAAAAACAACCCAAAGTACGTAATTTAATGCTTAGTTGTCATCATCATCACCATCTTCATCATCATCAAGGACTGAGCAACTCATACACCTTAACTATGTGTATCATTATGCTGTTGTTCGATATAGAAATTGATGCTCATATTTTATAATCTAGAAAAAATAGTTTGTAAATTAATATATTTAGCTTGCTTTAATTAATTACATTCCCTCAATTACCTGAGGAACTATGAAAAGGAGAATATATGTGCATAAATGGCTACTACTGAGTTGACTAGTTCTCTTTGTGTAATGAGTTAGTGAAGAATCCAAAGGGCAACAGCATCTCAAAAACATTCAGGCCTCAGACCTTACTGAAAAATCAGCTTCCAAAGTAATGAAAGTCTTGAAAAATAATTACATTTTTTCCCTTCCCCTTCCCCAAGTACCGTGCTGAATATGTATGGCTTTTCCTGTTTCTTGCTTCAAAGCTATTACCTAGAGAAAAATCTAAGTGTTGAGATTTGGTTGCCAAGCAGATGATTGGTTCTGCTAGCCATCCACTTTATTTGCTGTTAGTACTTTCTCTTGCACTAGTATTCCCCTGATTTATATTTCCAAAATAACCAGGTCTTTTTGGCCATGTTAAGGCAAATCCATTTTGGTATCTTGCTAAAAGGAGCAGAGACACATGAATAGTAGTAAAGTGGTGGTTCCTTTATTAATCATTTATTTCCACAGGTCTCTCTGCCTCGTTTTCCCCTATTCCAAATACGTTCTCCACACATCATTCAAAGTGACACTTCTAAAGCACAAGTTTTACCATGTCACTTCTTAACACAATAAAATTGGGTAGTTCTTTATTACTTCTTAGAGTAAGTATAAATTCTTCTATATGGCATTTAAAGCCACAAAATGACTCTAACCTACCTTCTCAGCCTTACCCCATATTACTCTCCATCATGCACTTATGATTCAGCCAAACTGGTCTTCATACTGTGTCTCATACAAGATTCTCCATTTTCCATCTTCATGCATTTGTAATTATATGTTTTTCATAATTAGAATGCACTCCCTCCTCTCTTCGGTCTGCAGAATGCATGATTTTATTCAGTTCTCAGCTCAAGCACTGCCTTTTATATGAAATCTTTCCTGATCTCCTCAGATGCTAGTACCTTTCCTCCAAATTAACTTTTATCTATTTTTAAAACATCGATATATTCCATGTATAATTCCTATATAGGCAACTTTAGGATAAGTGACTTGGCCAGAGTCACACATTCAGTATGCATCAGAAATAGCATTTGAATCCAGATCTTCCTGATTTCAGGCTTAGCCTTTTATCTACTGTGTGTATCTACATGCTTCCTCCTGATTATTAATATCTTTTAGCTATTGAACATAATGACTTTTTTATTTAACTGGAATCCGATTACAACGAAATTAGGCTCATATGTTTGCAGACATTATTGAAACAAGTAGCTTGTCTCTCCTTCTGTCACCTATATTCATTCCCATTCCCTGGTGTCTATGCTCAGGGGAGATGGAAGTAGTTCTTCATTCTTCTCCTAAAAGCCCTTAAGATACTTAAATCTTAATGGTTCACACTTCAGCCTTTCTCTGTTCTGACTAAACAGCCGGTTTCTTTAGCCCTGCTGCATGATTTCTAGTCTCTTTATTTGTCATTCTTCTAAACATCTTTTAAAATTACATCCTAATAAGAAACTGTGAAAAATTCTAGAGCCCTTAGGAGATTAGTTCAGTGAGAACTATTCATCCATTTCTGCCTTCTCTAATCTATAAACTAGAATATTAACAGAGTCAGCATACAAGCAGGTAAGAACCTATCAGCAGGCCAAACTGAAAATGGGGCTGGCCCTTCTTGGTGGACAAGAGCCTGATGAGGGGGCCTCTTTGTAACCATAATAGAGTCATCAAAGGCATCCTTCTAACAATCCCTCTTAGGTCTCTCTCTTGGTAGGGAGGCTGCCAGAGAATTGCGGCACCAGACAGCCACCTACAGAGGGCTATTCTGATTGCTATAGAGCAGTCTTCTAGACTGGCTTAGCATTGGCAACCTGGAGAAATGGTTTCTGTTTTCCAAAAGGAAGCTAGCAACCAATTCCTTTGAATGTTTTTGAATTATATTTTTCTTACTGATAATTTTTTGTATTCTTCTTTTCCTGCCCCCACAGGTGTTCCATGCCATGAATATTAACAAAGAAAAAATGTTCTGCAAAACAAATATACACAGCTAACATGCCTGACAATATATACATTATTCCTATCCAGGCCAGGCATCTCCTCAACAGCATCACTGACCAGGAAATTTTGTCCTCTACCTGAACACTCTCAGTGCCAGGGAGCTTGTTTTACATGAGTAAGAAAGACAGTAAAGAAGAAAAATTTTGAACTTGTTTTGTCCCAACTCTTTGTTACCCCATTTGTGGTTTTCTTGGCAAACATACTGTCATTTTCTTTTCTAGTTCATTTTACAGATGAGGAAACTAAGGCAAACAGGGTTAAGTGACTTGCTCAGGGTCATAAAGCCAGAAAGTGTCTGAGCCAGACTTAAAATCAGAAAGATGAGTCTTCTTGACTCCAGGTCTGGAACTCTATCCACTGCATTACCTCGCTGTCCCTCAGAAGAAAAAGATGTGACCCACAATTCTTGAATCTGTTACTCGCAAATATGTCAACCTTTTGTGGCCATCAAAAACCTCACACTCTCAAAAACTAAAGCAAAGCTTTAACAAGATAGCCCAGAAGCTTCTTTTCAAAATTTAGATTGTTTCCAATGCCGAGCCGATGATCTTGAGTACCATAGTTACGTAACAAATATTTGTGCAATTCCAGCCAACCTAACAAATCCCTACTAAGCACTTACTGCAGTCATAGTATTGTTTGAAGTACCAGAAGAGACAACGAAGTTTAGATGGAACAATCCTGCCCTCCATTCAAACATTCATTTATTTAACAAGCATTTCCCCCAAAGAACTTAGAGGGTAAGGGGTGGTGAAATGTATGTAGATGAATACAATCCATACATAAGAAAAGTACCAAGTGAGGTCCAAAGGTGAAAGGGTAATCACTAGCTGATGGACTCAAAGAAAGGTTTTCTGGAGGAGCTGAAACTTATGACAGGTTTTAAAGGTTTGGTAGATACTCAAGGGACAAAAAAGGGCAAAAATTACAGGTTCACAGCTCTAGATGGGGAGGGTTGTGGTCCTTAGAGGACATCTCTTTAAATCCTTTCATTCTACCAATGGAAAACTGAGATTCAGGGAGGGCAAATGACTTGCCCAGGTAAGAGTTGTTAGGTAAGAAATGTCAAAGAAGAGATTCAAACCCAGGTCCTATCACTCTAGAGTCCATGTTCTTTATACTGAACTACATTTTTTCCTTTACATAGGAAATACATCAAAGACACACAAGTAGGAAAATCAATTATGCGTTCAGGGGACCGGGAAGAGTACAATTTGGCAAAATTGTAGAAAGAAAAAGTAATAAGGATGGGGACCTGGAGAGTGATGGGGGAGAAGTCTTAGATTAGAGAAAGCTTGAATGCCAGGAAAGGAATTTTAGATTTGCTTCGTAGGAAATAAAGAACCAATTAAATTTTTTGAATTAAAATAGGATAGGTAGTTCTGTGCACACAGAAAATTAGCTGGGGTGGGGTTTGAAGAATAATTTGGAGCTATGAGAGAATGTATGTCAAAATCATGGAGGTGGGGCTAATTAAAGTCTTTGCAGATGTGGTTTCAAACTTGGAAGTCTAGATGAATGATAGTACTACTGACAGGAATAATGGCACCAGAAGGAAACTTAGCGTTAGTGGTAGAAACAAACAAGCTTGGTTTTTGACATATTGAGTTTGAGGTGCCAGTGGGACATCCATGTGGAGATGTCCTCTAGGCAGGGATGGGGAAAAAGAAAAGGAACCATGCACAACACACTTCTAAGTTTAATATGCATTATTAACATTTTCCCATCACGAAACAATAAATCATGCTGATGTTTAACATTTGCCAGTTTCTGAGATAGAAATGCTCACACTGAAAATTTAACAATCAGCTCTCTTGAGACAATAAATCATGCTGATGTTTAACATTTGCCAGTTTCTGAGATAGAAATACTCATGCTGAAAATTTAACAATCAGCTCTCTTGAGACAAGATGACCTGGCTCCAGCACAACTTCTTCAGATGTAGGTATAGTTACAGCTCTGAAGCACAGGAGACAAGTAAAGACTGGAGATATGGATTTGGGAGCTATACATATAGAGAAGATAGGTGATATAATCTGAGTGAAGGAGAGTATCAAGGGATACTCTCATCAAGAGTACAGCAATGAGGGCCAAAGACAAGATCTTGGGGACCATCCGATTTGGGTTGGGAAGACAGAGAAGAAGAATTTGGCAGTAAAACAGGGAAAGTATTATTACTATTAAACGTAGTTCTTCATTTCTATAGGAAAACTTAGAGTAGGTTGGGATGATATTTTCCTTCAAATACATTCTCAGTATGTGTGCTCACGTGCATGTGTGAGTGCACACAGGTACACACACTGGAATAGGGGGTCAGACTACCTGTAAGGTCAATTCCATTGCTGAGATTATATGATTCTATGGCCTGGTAACATTCTCAGCTCCATCCTTACCTAGCTACATGACCTTAGGTAAATAATTTCCTCTCTTAAATCCTCAGTTTCTCCATTTATAATTTTTTTCAAATGGATTAGCTGATCTCCAAGGCTCTTTCTGGTTCTAAAATCTTGTGATTATATTATCTTTAAGGTCCATTCCAGTTTTAATACATTATCAGTATGAGAAATTAAGGGCTCCATCCTCACATTTGAACTCATGCTGGTTTTCACTAAAACATTTAAAAATTTCATCTTCTTGTTTATCCTATGCACAGCATTCTTTGCTAATGCTGCACCATTGTGCTGTTATTCATTTAGACCACATTGTAATATTTTTCAACAAGCATCTCTACATTTCCATTTGATTTAATTTAAACTGTTATTCATCTCCTAATATCCTCTAAGAACTCCCTTTCATTTTTCCCCTATCTCTGATATTTCAGCCAGATAGCTACACTTGTATAGGAAATGACTTTCTCCCAATTGTTTGTATGTGGCGATAAATCTTTCTCACTGATATTTGTCAAACAGAATCTTCCTTTTCCATATTCAGCAGCTGCAATTCTCTGCACATTTTCTCTCCATCACCCCTTCTGTTCTCCTCACTCTTTCCAGCTTATGAGTTCTTATCCTTGGCATCCAGAGGAATATGATAATAGGTAGATTGCTTGAGGCTTTCAGTAGGATCTTAGGATAATACATACATAGCTGGAAGGGACCTTCGAGGTTGTATAATCCAGCCCCCTCATTCCACAGAAGAAACTGAGGCCTAAATGACTTGCCCAAGCTCATGTAAGTGATGGAGCCCAGGACTTGAATCCAGATACTTTGACCTGTATTTTACAGGTCTTTACCTGTCAAGTATTAAAAGACTTAAAGGAAGGCCTCTAGTATTTTAGGCTGATCCTGAAAAGAGAATTCATGAAAAGATATGAATAAAAATTGCAGGGTGAGAAGACATGGGTGGGTTGCAAACTGCTCTAGTGGAGAGAGTGTTCACATTGGTGAGAGTGTGAACCCACTGCAACACTGAAATGTGTACCAGTAGTATCCTGTATCTCACATTTCCTACACTTTCTCCACTTTCCTGCTTTTGAACTTGGAACTCAGTGTTCCAAATCCTTATATCATGCCCCTTTGGTTTTCCAAAGAGATATGGATGTTTGACATGGGAAACTTGCTGGCCATGTTGGAAATCACCTAGCATTTATATCACATTGGCAACTGGAAAGGGAACTTAACTCACTTTTTTGGAAAATTATATTATTATTATTTGTCAGGAGCTTCAGGTTCATTAGTCAGTCAGGTAAGTAGCATTTATTAAGTATCATCTATGTGTTAGGCACTGTACTAGCATTGAGGTAAGAAAGGTAAAAAAAAAACAGTCTCTGCCCTCAAGGATCTCACAGTTTAATGGGATAGACAACATGTGCATAGCTATGTACAAACTGGATTATATACAGGAAAAATTGGGAGTAGTTCAAAAGGAAGGTACTATCATTAAGGGGGATTAGGGAAGGCTTCTTATAGAAGGTGAGACTTCAGGTGAGACTTGAAGGAGGATAAGGAAGCTGGGAGACAGAGATGTAGAGGGAGAGAGTTTCAGGCATGGGGGGGACAGCTTGTGAAAATGCATGGAGTTGGGTCATGGTGTGTCATATGTGAGGAACCACAAAGAGGCCAGTGTCACTGGATCATAGAGGACATGAAAGAGCGCAAGGTATGAGAGAAAGGTGAGAAGTAACCATTCTATGAAGGTCTTTAGAAGCCAACTATTTGATGCTAGAGGAAATGAGGAGTCACTAGAGTTGCTTGGATGGGGTACTGGAGTGAATGACCTAAGCTACACTTCAGGAAGATCATTTTGATAACCTAGCAAAAATGGATTGGGACGGAGGGAATTTTGACACAGGGAGACCACCCAGGGAGCTCCGCCATGATTCCAGTTATAATCATAGGGCCCTATAAGAACAGGGTCATGACAGAATGGGAAAATGGACTCAACAGAGTGACTCTGCCTGAAAATTGTTGTAATGTTCTTGGTGGGGAGAAGTGGTGGTTATGAAAGTTTAGTGGCCTTCAAGACACTAGGTTGGAACCTTCATGGAGTCATTGGAGAAGTTTGAGTCTTGTTTGCCCTGCATGCAGACAGTTTTGACATATAGCAAAGAAAGTGAAAACAAGGAGAGTTAGAGGGGTATTCAATTATACCGGAACCCTCATATCTTCTTGTAGGGAAGGGGAAGGTGGCCTTTTCAACAACAGTCCTCCACCCCCATCCGCAGTCGTTCATGGCACTATTTATACGCCTCCCCAATGTGTATTTTTGGCCTTTTCTGGTGAAATTGCAAATTAGTAGGAATTTTCTGGATAATATTTTGAACATATTTCTGTTTGCAAAAATAGCAAAACTTCCTGTTGCCCTTAGGGGAGTTAGTTCAATGGAGTGTTGTATGTCTAAACTGGCTTGGAGAAAGGTTGATGAACTGTTAGAGATTTATAATAACTTATATAGAGAGAATGCAGATTATGATCAGATGAAAAGGAAATTGTAAATTGGCTCTCTATGGAGAGAGCCCAGACTACTCAGGTCCAAGAAAGTACTCTGCTCAAACCAAGGGAAAGACTGAATCTAGAAACCATCCATTTCCTGCCCAATATCACATGCAGGGAGGTCCCTCAGGAAGGGAAGCAAAATAAAGGACCTGGAACACTGGGACTTGGAAACAGCAATAGCTGGCCTGCACTATTCACAAGTTCAGTACTGGGACTATAGGATAATGGGTCTGAGGAACCTGAAGGAGAGTGAGAGCATGTCCCACTCCTGGAGCAACAGAACTCTATGGTCAGTAAGCAGGCTGACCTATGATGCCCCAAGAGTAATGGGGTTTCCAGATGATGCCTCTTGATTGAGTGTATCTAATGGTTATTTGTTAGTAACCCCAAGCATGTATTGCCCAAGTGTTTAGTCTACAGTGTGTAGCTCTACCATAACTTCCATACTCTGCATTTCTGCACATGATCTTTGTATCTGATTTATGTTACGCAATCTTAAGGTGGATTCTATATATCACAGTCCTATACAAGTACTGAGTACCCATATCTACCCAAATAAAGTATTTTCATATTGTTTATATGTGACTAAAGTTTAAAGTGTGTTCTTTTAGATATCTTTATGTAAATTAAAAGCATTTTGTTAGGACTAAAAGCATTTTTTTAAAAGATGAGGAATTAGGATGTAGAAGACATTTCTGGATGTTCATTTTTCCACAATACTTGTGGCCTGGAGAATCTTGCTTACTGGGGGAAAATCTTCCCAGAAGGTTGTGCATGAGCCCATATCATATTCTGATTTGGTAAAGAGGGCTCTTAGCATGGGTAGGTTTTTGTTCGTTTGTTTTGTTTTTAATTGACTATGAATATCTTGTGGGAAGGAAAGCATTGGTAGCAGAAACTGCTCTCCCAAATATAACTTCATGTTACACCATGATCATTGTATTGCTGTATTTTCTCTTTACTCACACCAAATGACTGCAACTTCATGGACTTCCAGGGCAGCTCTAGAAACTTCTTCAATTAGTTATTCTGTTTTCCAAAAGGGAGGATGGGTGGGACTCATGGTACCATTGCTGAAGGTTAGAGTCTGAGGCTACTCTACTCAGTCACTTCCATTTCCATCCTGGCATGGTAGTCTAGCAAGTGTTGACTTTGCTCAACATGGCAGCTAGAGAATATTGACTTCTCTTGGTGCACCAGTCTAGAGAGATGATTTGGGAATCAGACGTGAAGAGTCTGAAACCAGAGTTTCAAAGCTCCGTGGTGAGGTCTGTGACACCTATATTTTCCTCCACATCTCTCCCCACTGCCTCTGTCTCAGATGCCTATGTTAGCTTCTTGGGAAACTGCTGTAGTTCTTTTAGAAAGTATATCATACCACACAAAAACTAACTTCCCATGCAGGGAGTAGTCTTCATCCAATTATGTTGTGCACAAGTACGCTAACCATTCAATGAGCTTCAACGGGCATTCAAAGACTTTTGAGAAGTGTAATCCAGAGAATTTCCCCCAATGAGTGAGGCCCTTTCAGTCTCAAACATTATGTCCAAAGGCTGTTCTTGTTAAGTATAAATTGCTATAAATTTATATCTAAGTGGTTTCATATTCTTTAAAAGATATGTGGATACTAAATGATTCATTTTAAAAAGGAAAATAATAATATAGCTACCAGAGAGCATGATGATACTTAAAAAGGAATGTGATATAGGCAGTGAAGTGACTTTATCATTTTCAGAGAACTCTGGCCAAAGAAAATTTCTTCCAACAAAAGAACATCCTCAACACTATACACCTAACAATGCCAGTCTAATGTCCCAGTGAAAAAGTTTGAACAGACTTTTAGCTAAAAAGAAGAGAAGCAAAAGACTGAAAAGTGAGAATACAATATCCACTTGCATCCCTCTCCTGAGTGATGGTAGATCTCTGGGGCTCTCATTTAATGATTTTAGTCCTGGGTACCTGCCTACCTATGCCCCAAATGGAGTTGAGGGTAGGAGCCAAAAGCTCTGATTACTTAGAATGTACCACCTCGAAGGGCAGCCACAATTCAGTCACCACTTTTTTTTTTTTACTGTTAGAACAATAATATTTCCCCATTCTTTAGGTGCCAGTCTCACTTTCAGACCAATGGAATCCCCAAATAGAATGATTCAATACATGCTATTTGTCCTTTTCACAAGAGCACTGTGGGTGACTTTGAAGTAAACCCTTAGGATTATTATTTTTTGTGCTAGTATTTTTTAAGATACTTTTTTAGACCACCTGAACCATCAATGAATTCAGGAAATACCAATGTTTAGGGAAACTTTTTTTTAGCCATCCCTGCTTATCAAAGAGGAATTTCTTTATGCCACTAGCTAAAGTATCAAAATGAAAGAAGTGGTTCCTATGATATTAATCTTTAATTTAAACAAATTTCTTAGTATTCAAAGAAAAAAGGAAAGAGGTTATTGAGCAATCTGGAACATTTGAGGCTAGGGTGAACTAGCACACTAGTCCATCGAGAATGTCCTGGACATATGGTGGATCCTTGCACACTAATCCTGGCCCCATGTTTATAGGGTCATGTGGAATGTCAGAATTGGAAGAAACATAAAGGTCATATAGTCCAAACTCATCATTTTACACAGACATTGATTGAAACCCAGAAGGGAAAAGGGACTTGCCCCAAGTAGCAAGTGACAGAGCAAAGCTATGAACTCAGGGTGTACAAATCCAGTGTTCTTCTTACAACATCCCATCATAACTGCCTATAGTTGAAAGCTCTCGTTTTGTGCTTTGTGAATTTTTCAAAAGGTAGAAAGTACTTTAAGTCCTTTGATTTCAGTGGCATGTGGAACTCCAGTATGGAAACTCCTTTGACAAAGGCAAATTGGTGATTTTTCTGTCATCTTAGAAAATTGCCTGGGAGCATTGATTGGTTAAGTCCATGGCAAGAAGGAAATAAACATTTATTAACGTGCCAAGCATCATGCTAAGCACTTTATAAATATTATCTTATTTTGTCCTCACAATAATTCTGGGAAGCAGGTACTATTATTATCCTTATTTTATAGCGAAGGAAACTGAGACAGAGTCAGACACCTTGTAAATGTCTCAGGCTGGATTTGAACTCATTTTCCTGCCTCCAGGCCTAGTTCTTCATCCATTATACCTCCTAGCAGTCATAGTCATATAGTTATTATGTACAAAAAATGGGACTTACACTCAGATCTTCCTAATTCCAATGTTGGCAATTCATGGATTGATGAAATATTCTCTTTAAATGGCACTGTAAAAGGCAACTTTATGGACACAGAATGTATCTATAGAGTCCTGGACAACAGTACCTGAAATACCCCCTAGTGAATACTCAGGGGAGAGAGACTTCCAAATTTCCTATTCTATTGCCTCTCAAGCATCATGCATAGGAAATTAAAATTCATTCTATGTCCTCTTAACCCTCTTGGTTTTTGATAAGTTTGTAAGCAGATTACTAGTGACATTAAAATATTTCTACATCTTACAATAGGATCTAACTAGAGGACATAGCAGGTGGCAAATTGTGCTGTTTGCCATTATTTGCATTTTTAATCTGTGGTATTTTTGGCCTTGAATTACTTTGTGGGAGATTATAAATAGCAGTACAAACATCAATACATAATTCATAATCTATTTTTCATAATATGTTTGGTTAACATTCCATTCATAAATAGGAATCATTAATGTTCTAAAACAGGGTTATAATTGAATCTTTGGCTTGCTTCCTCCTCTTCTCAACACTATATTCTAAATATCCATTAAAACAATCTCTATACCCTGAATTTCCAAGGTTCAAGACACTCCAGATTCTTGACTTGGGGCATCTTTGTTGTTAGGTAGGACAAACTATTAACTAGTATATACTAGCATATTAGTTAGTATGTATTTGAATTTTCACAGTTTGCTGTCCTGAGAATAATAGACACCTCAAAATCCAAGCAAGCAGGATGTAAGAAGGTAAGGAAAGACCTCTGCTTTCCTACTCCCATTTCCTTCTCTTTTCTAGTACCATTAATCTTTACTCCAGAATGCTGTTTTTCCTTCCCTCCATCCCCAGACACTATTCCAATTATTAAGAAACTTTTTCATCACTCTTGTCTAGACACTGAGCTTTAGGGAAGAGTGACTATTGAATGTCTCCATAGAAAAACAATGTGTATTAATAAAAAAGAAACCCTCAGGAGTTAAGGACTTGGGAGGTCAAAGACTGGATGCTTTTGTCTTGCATCCTCAATTACTGGCTGAGATCCTGGCACATAGTAGGCACTTAATAATGGTCCACCCATTGAATGAACTGAGTAAGATGAAGTAGTGATATGAAGGATTTGTACAGCAAAAACAATCAGTGTAGAGAGTCCTATTCAATCATCCAGGCCAAGTTTAATAGTTCATTGTGTCTTTAGTAGGAGGTGTTTTAGATTAATTGAAGTGAAGTAATTCCTCACTTTGCCACAACGTTTTGGCTTAGTCATAGACATGCTAGTTTTTTTCAGCTCACACTCACCAAACTTTGTCCTCCTCTCAGCCAATGTTCTTACTAATCCATGAATTAATACTTCTTAGCAACTCCTGTGTATGAGGCTTTGTGATAGCCATAAGGGGTGGGGAAGAAAGGAAAAAAGAATTAAAATGCCCCATACTCAAGGAGTTTACAATCTAGTTAGAGATTGTGACATTTTTTGACACTTGTTCTCCAGTTGTTTTAGGTGTTAGTCCCCACCCCACCCCCAGGTAGATTCTAAGCTCTGTGAGGTCAGTGACAGTCTCCTTGCATTTCTTATTGGACTCAACACTGTCTCACATATGATAAAATCATAGCATACAGATCTGGAAAGGATCTTGGAGATCACATAATCAGCAATTGAGGTTTGTAAAGGAAAGTTATTTACCCAAAGTGACATAGCAAATAAATGGCAGAAATAGGAATTGGACCCCTGACTCAGTGTAGTGTTCTTGAATTTTACCATATCAAATGCTAATCTCCAGACTCACATCTCCATATGCTTATTGGATGTCTCAAACTGAATCTCTAAAAGACATCTTAAATTCAATTTTGTCCAAAACTGAACTCATTATCTTTCTTCCTAAATTCTCTCTTCCAAACTTCCCTGTTATTGTCAAGGACACTACCATTCTACTAGTCATATAGGCTTACAACCTGGGTATCATCCTTGACTTCTCAGTATCTCATTCCAGCCATATCCAATCACTTTCCAAATCCGGTCATCTTTACCTTCATAACATCACTCATATATACATATTTCTCTCCTCTGACATTGCTACCACCCGATGTAAACTGGCCTTACCTCATGCCTGTATTGTTGCAACAGCCTTCTGGTTGATTTCCTTGCCTAGAATCTCTGCCTAGTCCAATCCCTCCTCCACTCAGCTATCAGATTGATCTCACTAAATCCCAGTGACTCACTATCAACTCCAGGATCAAATATGAAATCTTTGGGTTGGCATTTAAAGCCCTTCATAACTTGCTCTTTTCCAGTCTTTTTATACCTTACTCCTCACTACCACCCTTACACACTCTGTTATCTAGTGACAATGGCTTCCCTATTATTCCTCACACAAGACACTCCATCTCTATACTCCAGGCACTTTCACTGGGTTTCCCATTCCTGGGTTTCTCTCCATCCTTATTTCTGTCTTTTGGCTTTAGCTAAAGTCTTACCTTTTGTAAGAAGCCTTTCTCTGTCTTCTTTAGTCTTAGTTCCTTTACTCTGAAATTACTTAGAATTTATCCCATATATTTCATTCGTACATAATGATTTGCCTATTATCTCCCCCATTAGACTAGGAGACTCTTGAGTTCAGGGACTTCCCCCCCTCCCCACCTTCTTTGCATACCTAGTACTTAATACAATGCCTACTATGTGGTAAGTACTTAATAAATGCATATTGACTTGATTCGACTCCATGGCACCTAGCACAGGTCCAAACACACAGTATTTACTAGATTTTGGTGAGTGACTCATGCAGAGTATCAACTGTGGGCAGCTTCCTTAGCCTTTTGAGATTCAGGGCGTCTGGAAGTATTACCTGAAGAAATATTTCCAAGTTGGTCCTTCCGGATAGTTCTATTCTAGCACATTGTTGCATGAATCTATAACTACATTCCATATCCCTGAAGCACACTCATTGAGTTTTCAGTTAAAACATCCAGTAGCATGTTTCTTCAATCAATAGCTACCAAAGAACACAAACCACAGGGGGAAAAATTCCTCAGTAGGTGAACATACTATCTATTCAGAAGTAACCCTGTGATGACTGTCAAACACCTCAGTGATTTTTGGCACACAGAAGAGTTAAATTCAAGAAGAATCAAGAAATATTGGAAATAACACTTGAACAGCTACCAAATTTTCAGGAAAGCAAAGAAACAAAAAGGATCACAAGCAAGCATGTAACTGAAATTTATGAGGGATCTTAACAGTGGTTGTACTGCATATTAACTCAAATGAAGTTTGTAGTCTTCATCAATTAAAAAAAAGCTCTCATGGATGCTGCTGCTTAGCTGATAAGAGTAGTCATTCCCATAATGACTCTTTCAATTTAAAATGCATGGAAGAAAATTGATGACATTTACAATGATGTCTTCTTAAACGGTTCATGATACTTGCTAAATTATGTAATACACCAAGAAATAGCTCTATGTTTTTGCTGAATGTACTCATTGAGTATATTTAGAACACATTCTCTTGATCTCCACTCTTTCCTTATAGCTTGATCTGTCTCCCACTAGGGTATTTTCTCAATCCCCCCAACAAAAAAGAAAAGATTTATAGTGTCAAGACTACACACACAATGATAGCTGGGTAAGTCATAAATTCCTAAAGGAACACATGAACATTTATCTTATGTCTTTGTTGGTAATCTGAAAACTGCCATTTCAGACAAAAGGAACTGCTAGCAAATAGATAAATTTGATAGAATCAAAAATCACAAAATTATAGAATTTCAGAGTCAGAAAGCCCAGAGGGCATTTAGACCAACTCACACCTAAATAATAATTGTCTTTAAAATTTACCTGAGAAGTGGTCCTTCAACCTTTTGCTTAAGCACCTCCAGTGAAGGAAGATCCTCTACGTCCTCAGATAGCCTATTCCGTATTAGTACAGACCTAATTGTTAGCAACTTTTTCTTTAAATAAATTCTAAAATTGCTGCTCTCCAACTTCTATAGTTATTGTGCCTAAAACAAACCAGAATACACCTAATCCATATTTTGCATAAAAGCTTTTAAATAATTGAAGATAACTCAGTTTTATCCTCACTGTCTTTTCTTCTTTAGATTAAGCATCCCTTGTTCCTTCAGCTGATTCTTAGCATGGCACAGAATCAAGATCCTTCATTATCTTGATTACTGTCTTCTGGAAACATCACTGTCCTTACAAAAATGTGGCACCCGGGGCTGATTTTACATTTGTTCTTATTCTGAAGCAAGACTGTAATGTTGAAAGGTGTCTTTTAAAGGCAAGTGTATTACCAATTATCTATGGCCCTCAGGCATTCTTTTATTTCTGTAACTGTATTCTCACTAATATGAAGGGATGATACTAGAAGACATCTGAGCAATCTTCTCTCTCTAAATCTATCATCCTACGGTTCTAAGTAGTTTCCAATTCTAGGTCTTAGGTCTCTTAAAGACATAGAATTTCAAATTTTCAGTAATAGAGAGGAATGTCCCATATGTGGTCCCAATTGTAGGTTTAGTATTGTTTCATTTGTATAAGACAAAATCTGCCTCAGTTAATTAGAATAATTGAAATATATAATTGTGGCAATTATCCAGAGAAATCAATCCAAAGAACATTTTCCCCTTAGATTATTTAGATATTTTAGGTAAACGTATTTCCCAGGACAGAAATAGAGGGACAAGTAGACATAATTCCATTGAAATTACCAAACATTTATCTACTATATACCCTATATTACACAATATCCACTATATGAAGGCCTGGTGTTAGGCTGCATGAGGGATACAGAGATTCCTCAACCCCAGACACACTGGCCCGCTCACTATACACTGGTCTCCCTCATATGATAATAATAATAATAATAATAATAATAATAATAATAATTCCTAACTTGCTTTATGCTCTTTACTGTCTCCCCTTGCCTGCTACCTCTCACAACCTTCCAAGTCCATCTCAGGCGTCACCTCCCCGACAAAGCCTTTCCTGACAGTTCTAAACTACAGTGATCCCTTCTTATTCTCCTTTAGGACTTTTTTGTAGCACTCTTTTGATGCTTGACCGTATATTACTTTGTGACAGCTCTTCCCCCAACAACTAGTGTATTCTTCTCCCAGATTACTTGTATCTATTTTGTATACACATATGAAAACAAAAATTATACAGAAGGCATAGGAAATAGAGCATCAGATCGGGAGTGAGAAAGATATAAGTTCAAATCTAACCTCAGACACTTACTAGCTGTGTGACCCTCAGGAAAGCCACTTAACCTCTCCCTGCCTCAGTTTCCTTAACTGTAAAATAGGATAATAATAGCACTCACCTCCCAGGGTTGCTATGAGGATAAAGTGAGATAATATATGTAAAGAGCTTTGAAAACCTTGAAGTGCTATACCTTAGTGCTTTAGGTAATTACCCATAGGACAGGGGTTATTTTAATTTTGCCTGGCACATAGAAGGCACTTAATACTTGTTGAGCATGTTTATCTTTACAATTATACTGAAAGCTTTGTGCAGGCATGAATGCATCCCTGTATTCTCTCTGGAACCTCAAACAAGGTTACGTACATGGGAAACAACTGTTTCTCTCTGACACATGATGCAGAAATATTGTTGAACTTGCCAGGTTTGATTGGCTCTTTTATGGAGTCTTTCTGACTGTTCAGTATACTTTTCAGGCAAGTAAGAAGAAATCATTTGACCTTCCATTGCTGTTCAGCCACAGTACCGTGTTCAGTTGAGTGTCTGCCCCATAGGCAGCTCCTTTGAATACTGGATACACCTGGAAGAGAACCTTCAGACAACTGGACAGAAATGAAAGAATTTTCTACATTACCTTAAATTCAGTCTCAATGTTGGCCAATCTGGCTAACTCATTGCTTAGCTCTAAGGCAGTGAGGACAGGATCTTCACTGGACAGAGATAAGTAGGCGGCGCTAGCTAATCCTTTATATGCATTCATTCTGGACCTTGAGTGGCTGAAGGAATCTTTTCTCTGCTTTTCAGCACATTCATTACACTTGCAGAAATAGTCATGTGGCCTTTCTATACGAGCCCCTTTAAGGAGGAGGATGTGTACAATTTCATACTCCTGGCAGTGGGCAGCCAGAATGATGGGGGTGATATCATGAGAGAAACGGGTTCCATCTTCATCATAGGCATAAAAATCATCATCCCGTAGCTCCTGTTCCAGAGGACTGAGGGTCAGTCGCTGCCCCTGGGCAAAGGCTGGGTGATTCAGTATTGCCTCAACAATCCGCACATAGCCTTTGCTGATGGCCAACAAGAGTGCATCACCGACTCTGGCCAAGTTTTCCTTTTTCAGCAGCAGTTCTGTGACTTCTAGGTGCTCATTTCCCACTGCTAACTGCAGGGCATTTTGTCCCATATAGTCAACACAGTTGAAGTTTAGTGTTTTGGATTCCTCAAGCATCTTCCTGACCACTGGAATGTTACCATACTCAGCAGAGTCCAAGAAGCGTTCTTCCTCCATGGTCAGACTTGTCCCCTTCTCATTAAACATATAGGCTGGACCTCGGATAGCCTGCCTCCTTCCCTTTTCCCGGAGAGTTGTGTGCCTGCGGTGCATGTTTTTAAAGTTGCTATTTTCCAACCTGTATTAAAATGAGATGAAGTCAATTAATTATTTTCTCAATGACTTTTAGATCCCTGGGAGGCAGCAAATACTGTTGAAAATGTTGGCAATTAAAAAAAATAAGATTTTAAGGCATCATGGAATTCTTGTATTTTGTAACTAGGCTAAATCATGTATTTCATTATGGGAGACACACACTAAATTGCCTCCTATCTCATGTGTAAGTGTTTTATGTTTTTTTGTTTGCTTGTTTGCTTGTTTTTAGAGATGTGATAGAATATCTCTCCTTGGGCAAATTTCTCCATTATCCCTTTCCCAACACCTAAAATTGAGGTTTGGTTGAAAGTGTCAGTTAGGGGTGGGAAAGAATGAATACACCAAATAGTCCCGTAGGTCATTTCCCCTTTCCCCATTTCCCTTGCCCAGTGGATGAATCCTCAAAGAATCCAGCTCTGTTTCTCTGCACCCATACCCACAATGTGCAAGTTATATGTTCCTCATAGCACATTCCCACCTTTGGATTAAGTGCCTCTTTATTTGAAGAGCTGAAAATATTTCTGAAAACTTTACAACCTGTAAATATGGAAACAACCTCATGCTGTATTTGAATACCAATTAGATACTACTTTATGTGAACTAAAACATTATTTCCTAGGCCCCTGAAGGAGGACACAGGGGGAAGCCTCACTCAAAAGATGAGCATAAAGCCCACTGATTTTCTCTTTTCTAATTGCTAACCTCTAATTTCTCTAATCTCCACAGGTTGTTAAACCTACTTTAAAAGACATTAGGAAGACTTCTGGGTCACTGAGGAGTAGAAACTTTCTCTGTCACAACCTCTCAAACTTTGATCAACCAATAAACATTTATTAAGTGCCTACCATGTGCCATGCACTGTGCTAAACATTAAGTACTAAACCTCTCTAAAATAGGAATTATGTACAAGATATAAATGAATTTCAGCTGTCTCCATGTTCTGAGATGCAAAAGAACCCCAAAAAAACCAAAGGAAGTAACCACCTGGTCAACAGAGAAAACTAAATCCCTAAGGCATTCACTCAGCGCTTCTCCTAGCTTTAATTGTGATCTTACAATGGGTATAATCTTAAGTTTAGGTGCTTAGAGAGACCTCTAAGAGCATTCTTTGCTTCCATGGATAGCATTCTGCTTCAGGAAAGGGGAAATCAAAGATCCTGGGGAAAACTGATACTCAGAAGATAGAGAGGGCAGGGACCCAGAAAGGAGATTTCATGGCAAATTGGGGAAAATTGTCATGGGGATGATGAGGAAACAGTAATAGACTGAACAATAAGGGGCAATGCTTCTATTCTTTCTAACTCTTGCAGGAATTGATATTTCTAAGAGTGAGGTACAATAGAAAAAGGGGGTTAGGGGACAAGATCTACAAGGCACTAGCATAGAGCTTGTATCAAAGAAGGAACCCAAAACAAGTCCTCCAGAAGCTTTAATTCTATGAAGAATACAGAGACTAAAGCAGAACTAAATAGGTATAAGGGCCATGAATCAAAGAATAGATGTTTAGAATAGATAGAAACAGAAAAAAATAATGAAGAGAATGAGGAAAAGACATGCCTTAGGGAAAAAAAAAACTAAAAAAAGTAACAAACAAAGCAAGTTGAAAGAAAGATATTTTACTTCATTACTTAAGAAAAGGAGTGCAGAATTAGATAACTAGATAAAGGAATAAAGAAAAAGGAACCAATACGTTACACAAAACTCTGAAATTAGGGAAAGGAGTGACAAACAAGAGAGAGAAGAGAACTTGAGAAAATAGAGTTGCCTTAAAGCAACCCTATTTATGATATGCCAAAAATATTATTGGTTAAATAGGATGGCTCTTTGGCAGGAGGAGGAGGAAGAGAAGAAAAAAGATTACTGGGGAAATTTTTGGTGATGTTGAAAATGACATCAACAAAAATAATGCTGGAATAGGAAGCAAGAAACCTGGATTCAAATCACAGCTCTCTTACAAACTTAGTGGGTGACTTCTGTTTCCCTTTTCTCGGCATCAATTTTCTCACCTATTAAGTGTGGAGATGCTACTATATGACTTCTAAGTTCCTTTATAACTTTTGCACTCTGAGGCAACTTGCTGGCCTAGTGGATAGAGCCCAGGACCTGAAGTCAGGAATACCGGAGTTCAAGTCTGACTTCAGATATTTACTACCTGTGTGGCCTTGGGCAAGTCTTTTAACTTCTGTCTTCCTCAATTTCCTGATCTGTTAATTGGGGAAAATAGTAGCATCTACTTTCCAGGGTTATTGGATCAAATGTTAATATATTTGATTAATACAATTGTCAGTAAAAATACAATTAATACCAGTATTAATGCAAATATTAATTTCTAAAGTGCCTGGCACACAATTGATGCTTAATATATGCTTGTCATTTTTTTTTTCAAATTTTCTTTGGCACTTCTACCTATTGATCCTATTCCCATTGTCAATATAACGTAAGTGACCAGATGTTGACTAAAGAATCTCTGACAGCCACTAAATAACAGGAATATATTTTTAGCTATTTTAAATATACTTTAAAGCCTAGAATAACATAATTTCAGAGTTGAAAGGCCCTCAGTGCCCATCTAATTTGGTTCACCCAAATAAGAATCCCTTCTACAACATATCTAATGAGTGTTTACTATTCCCAACCCACGCCCCCCCCCCCCCATGACCTATTCATTTTTTGTTCAATTGTAATTGTTAAGAAGGTTTTCCTTGTGTCAAGCCTGTTTGCCTCTTTGAAAACTCTGCCATTTGCTCCTAGTTCTTCCTTCTGGGGTCAAGCTCTACAAGGATAATTCTCCTTCCATATTATAATCCTTCTTTACCCCAATTCTTCTCTTCTTCAGGTTAAATACCCTGTTTCTTCAACTAATCCTTATGATCCTTCCACTTATCCTCATGGTACGAAATAAATTAAAAGTTCCTTTGTGATCACAGTCACTTCTTCAGGACACTCTCCAGGTTATCAATGTCCTGTTATACCAAGAGTGAGCTAGACATGCCACAGAGTTTAAGTTTTAAATGGAGAATTTATTAGCCAGTGACCGTTTGGGGTTCCACCCAAATCAGAACGGCCAGGAGTTGGGGTGAAGGAGCCGTAGTATTTATACAGAAAAATCAAGGTGCAGTGGTTAATTATCTCTTGAAATTTATGGGCCAGGTCACAGGGTGGTCCCAGGAACAGGAACAAAGGTCCTGACAGATCAAAGATTCTGACAGGTTATCGTTAAGTGGGATAATCTTATCTATTGACATTCCTTGGAGGAGTCACAGAGCCCCAGGGACATTTGCTAAATGCCAAAAGGCCTGAGTCCATTCCTTCTTATGCAAACTGGGGTTTTCTCAGGGGCTGTGGGGCAGGGGTCTCCTTAGCAATAACTGATTTCTCCAGCACCACAGTCTTTCAACAAATAATGTTCAGAATTCAACATGATACTCTGGACACATGTTGACCTCAGTGGAGTATAGCCATACCGCCACCTCCATGATCATAGAAGGATTCTCTTTCTCTTTCCTGGTTGCTAAATCAAACTGTAGATTAAATGATTAAAAAGATTGAACAATTGAATGATATTTTAAGTATTGACCATATATCTAAGTGTTAGATGCATTTAACTCCATTCCCTTTCCTTCAAGTGTTAAATGCATTACTTCTATCTCATGAACCAAATAGAAAAAGAAATCGTTAAAAAAAATCTAAGCATTCTGTCTTTGACTCCTACTCCTCAGGTCCCCATTCTGTGGCAATTAAAACTATGGTATTTTTTATTTCCTACATTGTAATTAATCTTTACTTTTGACTTTTAGTTACATTTTGACTTCAGTAAGCAATGATACAAGTTTCAAATCCTGTTATACCTAGAGATTCTGTTCTCTCTTCTTCTTTCTTATCATTCCACTAAATTCTGCAAATTCTATTCATGTGTTTTGGAACTTAAAGCATAAGAAAGTCAGCTAGTGTAGTCAGCAAGACAGCTTTCTTCCTTTTTAACAACAATTGAGTCACTCATTTAGATAAGAAAAAGAAAAGGGAAAATTCTACATTTCCCTCAGTAAGTAAGAAGTTCAGTTGCTTTCCTGAGGTAGAATGAAGACATTTCTTGTTGAGTACATGGCATTATTTTATATTTCCCTTTCCTCATGGAAATCTCCTATCAGGTCTTAGAGGTAAGAGACAAGAGCTTCAATCCCTTGTTCTGGCACTGCTTAGCTATGTTATTGTGGATGAGTTATGGGGAATTTAGGGCCATCTGCTCCAAACTCTTCATCTTTAGGAATAAGAAACTGAGGTTTAGGGAGATTAAGGGACTTGCTTAGAGGTATTAAGCAGCAGAATTGGTATTCAAATTTAGGTACTATTCCTCCAAGTTGTGTTCCAAGTTTAGCATTCTTTCTACCATGCCTTGCTGCCTTTCTGAATTTAGTTTCCTTGTCTAAAAAAAAAGAAATCTTTATGTTGGATTACTTACCTCTCATGGTCCTTGTGAGCAAAGTCCTTTATAAACCTTGAAATGTGAGTTCTAATTGTTGTAAAAGGTTCAAGGTCAGAGCCTAGTTTTCTGATTCTGATTGAATCTTTCTACCCTGGGGGAAAACCGTTTAACTACTCATTGTAGTGATTTTTTTTCATTTTCAAAAAAACCTCAAAAGGAAGATATAAGAAGTGAAATGAGGAGTTGTAAAATTCTTTGAGAAGAGAGAGTAGCAAATGTCTATTGCACTCTAGAGCCAACTGGCAACTATGCCTCCCTAGTGTGAAGCCCAAAGAAAAGGAAACATGCAAAAGGTTTTTCTCAACATGTATTCCTGCAAAAGCATCATTTGCCTGGTTAGTGTGGGACTGAAGACAAGCCATAGCTTCAGAATTCATTCATTTATTCACTAAACATTTATTAGGCACCTACTATGTGCCAGGTGCTGAGCTAAACTCTAGTGATACAAAAAGAGGCAAAAGACAAGCCCTGCCCTCAAGGAACTTAAAATCTAATGGAGGAAATCTTACAAAAAGCTAACAACCTCTTAACTGCTAAATCTAATATGGTTCTTTTCTCATTTCTCGTCCTCTTTGATCTTTTTACAAGTTTTGATACTATTGCCGGTTCCATTACTTCTCTACCTTGCTCCTATGATGGTGCACTCTTAGTTTTCCTCCTCCCAGTCAGATATTTCTTTCTCTGTATCCTTTATTGAATCATCATCCAGGTACCATCCCAATCAAAAGTGTTCCCTAAGGCTATCCTGCATCCTCTTCTCTTTCTAAACTTTCTTATTATGTGATCTCACCAGTTCCCAAGGGTCCAATTACCATTTTTATGCAGATGACTCCCAAATTTACATATTCAGCCCTAATCTCTCTTGGATTTTATATCACTAATTGCATCCATGACTTTTAGCTAGCTGCTAGCTAACCTAGATAGCTTAACTCTATTTAGTTTAGATACTAAACTAGATACTTCATGTTTGATTGATACTTCAAACTCAGTATATCCAAAAGGGTTGTCATTATGTTGTTCCCTAAATTAGCCCATTCTCCATATATATCTGTGTCTATTGAGGGTACCAACATCATTCCCCTCACCCAGATTTGCAGCCTCATTCTCTCTCATTCTCCATCGCCATATGCAATGTTACCATATCTTGTTAATTCTACTTCCATATCTCTCACATATCCATTACCTGTTCTGTATCCACACAGTCACCACCCTAGTGCAAGCTTTCATTACATCTTGCCTGGACTATTTCAATAATCTTATAACTGGTTTCCCTGTTCCCACTGCCTCTTTTCTTCAATTTATTCTTCACACAGCTGCCAAAGCTATCTTCCTAAGGCTCAGATTTGACTACATCACTCCTCTACTCAAAATCATCAGTAGCTATTATCATCCGTAAAATGAAATATAAATTCTTCATTTTTGTTTTTAAAGCTCTTTATGGTCTGGTCCAAATCACTTGTCCAAATTTATTTCACATTATTCCCTTCTTGCACTGTTCTGTATGTTGTAATTAATATTAAATAATATTAAATATTATTCAACAAGCTCATCTTTCTATATCACAACTCCAGGCTTTTTTTTTTATAGCACATTCATCATGCCTGACATGTACTCCTTCCTTACCTGTGTCTTTTAGATGCCTAAGTTTCTTTCATAGCTTAACTCAGGTGCAACCTTCTATGGGAAACTTTCTCTGGTCCCTTGAGTTGCTAACACACTCTCTTTCCTCAAACTATGTTGTACTTCCTCATTGGAGTAAGTATTGCAGTAGTAGTTGTAGTTTGTAAGCTCCTTGGGAGCAGAGACTAGTATAGCACCTTGTACCTAGTGTTTAGCTTTTTGAAAGAATAAAAGAGCTATGACACAGGACAATGGAACCAAAGAAGAGGTAGTGATATGGAGTATTCTAGTATTTCCAAATAGAAAATAAATGGCTATATTACTAAGCTGAGACATTAACTAATGAGTGCTCTGTTTTCAGGGGATCTAGAAATCAGCCTCTGCCAGACTGAATGAACAAAAAATAATTTATTGTTAACTATTTATGAAGCAGTATGCTGAGTGTTAGAGATAAAGATGGAAAAAGTGAGACATACCTTGGTCTTAAACACACACAATCTAATTGGAAGAGACAACATATAAAAGAAAGTTCAATGACAGGAGAGATGGAAAAACTTAGAACTCATAAAGAGTTCACTGTGTGGTATACAGCAAGACCCAGGGGTCCTTAGGCTTGATCATTAGGTCAGATGTTAGGGCTGGACGTTCTGAGGGGATACATGCAGGATAGACAATAAGCACTTGTGGTGCTCAATCTCGGTCACTCAGTCAGTCAACAAACATTTGTTAGGCACTTACAATGTACTGGGGGCGCTGTACTAAGTATTGAGCATGCCAAAAAAAGAAAAAGGCAAAAGTGTCCTTGTCTTGAAGGATTTCACGTTTTAAAAGGATGACAACATGTAAATAACAAGGTAAATGTAGGGTACATTAGGAACAACTAAGTGGTGCAGTGGATAGAACACTGGACCTGGAGTCAGGAAGACCTGAATTCAAATCCAGCCTCAGACACTTGCTGTGGACCCTAGGCAAGTCACTTAACCCTGTTTGCCTCAGTTCCCCATCTGTAAAAATGAGTTGGAGAAGGAAATGGCAAACCACTCCAGTATCTTTTGCCAAGAAAACCCACAAAATGGGGTCATGAAGAATCAGATATGACTGAAACCACTGGAACAACAACAACAAAAGGATATATTAAGGGCCAATGGAAAGAAATCTCATCAGAAAAGGTGCTAGTAGCTTGGTGATAAGTTAAGTCTTAGAAGCAATTAGGGAAACTAAGAGGCAAAGGTGACAAGGGAGAAAGTTCTGGGCATGTGGTAAGTTAGCAAAAAGGCAATGAAATGGAAGATGGAGCATCATTGCTGAGGAATATAAAATTCCTCATTGTATAAGACCATTGTAGGTGGATTGCAAAGTGTATAGAAGGAAGTAAAGTATAAGAAAGAGCCTAGTTTGTGAAGGGCTTTACATTCCAGACAACTTTAGATTTGATACTAGAGCTAGTAGGGAGCCATGGGAATTTGAGTAAGGAGGTAACATGGTTGGACCTATGCTTTAGGAAAATCACTTTAGAAGCCGAGTAAAGGTTGGATTAGAGTGGAGAAACTTGAATTTGAATGAGAGAAATTGATGAGGAGGTCATTATAATAGTTCAGACTAGAGATGATGAGGGTCTAAAATAGTGGAGCAGCTGTGTGATTGGAGAGGAGATGCATCTGAGAGATGTGTAGGTAGAAATGCTTAGATGTGGCAATGCAATAGATATGTGAGGAGTTGAAGATGACACCAAAGTTGTGAACTTGAGTGACTAAGAGTGACAAGGAATAAGACTAAGAGGTGGTGCTCTTAAGAATAATAATAAAATTGAGATCAGTAGATGGTTTGTGAGGAAAGATGATTTGAACATTACATTTGAGATGATTATGGAACACAAAGTTCATGATATTTAAGAAGTAGATAGATAGATAGATAGATAGATAGATAGATAGATAGATAGATGGGTTTGAGAATAATCTACAAAGACATGATAATTGAATAAATGGAAGGTGCTGAGATTAAGTATAAATAGTATTGAGTGAAAAAAGAAGATAACCTAGAGCAGGGCCTTGGGGACATTCACCATTAATGGGCATGACATGGATCAAAAACCAGTAAAGGAGATAGAAGAGAAGTGACCAGACAATTGGAGGGGAACTAAAAGAAATTAGGGTCATGAAATCCTAGAGAGGGAGCAGTTTCTAAGAGAAGAGATTGACTAATAGAGCCAAATGCTGCAGAGAGGTTAAGAAGGATGATGATGGAGAAAAGCTCATTAGATTCATCAATTAAGAGATCACTGGAAAAGACAGTTGGAGTAATGACATCAGAAGGCAGATTATAGAGGGTTTATAAAAGAGTGAAAGGAGAAGAAACTGAGACATCAAGTGTATACTCCTTTTTCAAGAAGTTTAGCTATGAAAAGGATAAGAAACATAGGACTATAGCTAACCGGGAAAGTACAATCAAATAATGTCGGGTCTTTGGGGGGAGGGTATATGAGAAAATTGTCTGTGCTTGTAACCAGCAAGGAAAGTCGATCGAGAAGGGTACATACATGCATACATACACATATA
The DNA here is from genome assembly GCF_011100635.1 of Trichosurus vulpecula. NCBI lineage: Eukaryota > Metazoa > Chordata > Mammalia > Diprotodontia > Phalangeridae > Trichosurus > Trichosurus vulpecula. The sequence continues at coordinate 31,151,413 of NC_050575.1, forward strand.
AATATATATATATATACATATATGTGCGTATATATACATATATAATATATATTGAGAGAGAGAGAGAGAATGATAGTAGTGACAATGTATGGGAGAAAGGAGTTGATGGGTTCAAGGGTACATGTAGAATAATTGACCTTGGCAAGAAGGGCCAACTCTTCTTTGGAGGGAGGAGTAAAGAAGATTATAAGGGGGAAGAGATCTGGGCAATTTAAGATGAGGAGAAGAGAACTCTTTCCACATTTTTTCAGTGAAATACGAATTGGGGTCTTTAGCTGAGAGAGTGGTGTGTGTCATGGGATTCTTGGGGAGAGATGACAAAGCATAGAATTACTTCTGCAATTAGAGTTAGGGAATAATTTGAGAAGGACTAAATAGACTGCCTTGCTGCAATGAGAGCCCAGTTGAAATTAGAAAAAAATTGTAATTGACCTAATCAACATAGTTGTATGATTTCCTCCAGTTCTACTCAGCATGATGATTCTGGGAGAAATACAGGATTGGGGTTTGGTAAGCCATAATCAGCAAAAAGACAAGGGAGGAAGGGATTCTAAAATAGAGGATAGAATTCCTGGAACAACCATATGCAGGAAAGAGCAGCCAGTTCTTGGGGTAATGGATCTCAGAAAGAATAAATAATTGGAACGAATGGAGGTCATGATGAAGATTAAGAATTGGTCATAAGGCATAGATAAAGATAGAATGAAAAAATATGATCAGATAAAGGAATTTTAATACTTGTGAGTATTGTAAGATCAAGGGTATTTATATTGATTTATTTATGCCTTTAAATAGTTGGCAAAAGCCTGTTTCAGTCAGACATCACATGTGGGTTGAAAATAATGCTAAACTTGTGATGTATCAGGAAAACAAAGTCATTAGGTACAGAGCAGCTCAGAAGCTTCTTCATATGCTCCTGCCATGTCTGATATACTGCTTGGGTTGTATGGTCTCTGTTTCAAAACTAATTGTGAAGATCAGAATGCAAAATGGTTTCTCTTAAAAACATAATTGGCCTTTGATTGCACCTATTTTAATATTTTTCTTAAAAAGGTACTTTGAATTTAAATGATTTTATTTGCATATATTATTGAGATAATGAGTGATCAGACTCATCAAACATCTTCATTAAAATTGTGTGCTTTTCATCATTGAGAAATGCATACATTGACATTTCATGTCATTGAAAAGAAATGTTCCAGGAGATGCAAAACTGTATGTTTAGAGAAAGACTGATTATTAAGCTCCTCTCTTGATCCTTCAGTTGCTATTTTTATCTCACTGCCTTCACAGATGCATCATGCAGTTTGAATGGGGGTCAGACATCAATGATCCATGAAAAGTGTGAATTCTGTGCCTTAAAACCAACTGCTCACAAACACAATCACAAAATACTTTCTAGAGATATTCTTTAGTTAATCACTGGCAAAGATAGGAATAGGAAATGAAAATTCTTTCTGCTAAAATCCTAAACAAAATCTTAGAATAAAATGTCTGCGAGTATCTTCCAGTTTGAAAACATCACTTCTTAGAACTGTTACCTCTACACATATACATAAAAATATAACATTTCATAGATATACAGAAAAAAAAGACACCCTACTCAGGGAAATAGGAGTGCTGAATTAGGAAGCAGAAGTCTTGGTTTCAAGTCCTGACCATCAACTACTGGCTCTATGACCTTGAGCAAATAATTTCATTTCTCTGAGCCTCTGTTTCCCCATTTGTATAAAATGGGCATCATACCTGCCTACCTTAAAATGGGGTAAGGGTGAGGAACAAAGGAGATAGTGCATTTCAAAGAGGCTTTAAAAACTCTAAAACATGTAGGGATTTTTGTGTGTAGGTCAACCCCTGTCCTAATCCAGAATTACATAATCATCTGATTTCCCCCCAAAGTTAGATAATATTTGTTAAGCACTTAGCATAGTACCCAACACATAGGTAACACTTATGTCATATAGCCAGTAGTTGATGGTCAGGACTTGAAACCAAGACTTCTGCTTCCTAATTCAGCACTCCTTCTATTTCCCTGTTTATTTTCTTCTGTTCCCCATCCCAAATAACTTTTTTTGAGTCTTAATCATTTGGTCTAGAATTATTTTTTTTCAGAATATAGACATTAAGGAAGATTAAATGTGTGAAAGTTCAGTGTCTTGCTCTATCCAGATTATAGGATGCATTATTAATTCTTCATTATTAATAGTTCCCTATACTATCATATTTTCTTGTCTCATTAGCTGTAACACAGAATGGCTCTTTCCTAGGTGGTGGATTAACACTTTTGAATCCTTAAGGAACAACTTGTAGAAATTACTAGTCAATTTTACTACAATGTCACTAGGGTTAATAGCTTTAGGGAGTTAATTCAGCCTCAGAGCCAAATGACTTATTTTCAAGAAGGATTTTATTCAAACTTTATTTTATGTTATGATAAATTTGAGTCACTTCAATGAAAATAACTCTCAACCTATAAATTTTCTAGTCTTGTGACATTACTTTTAGCATTATGAGTGATTCTGTATAAAATAGTTGATTGTGCCTTTTATACTATTGATAACACACTTAAACCATATTGTTCCTTATAGGAGACAATAATCAATCAGGATTAATCTAATGTGATTAAGGAAATCTCGCCCTGTAATTCATTCTCAGTGGATTTTGAATGTCTTTTATATTATGCTATTATCACCATCCAATTCTGTCATGAAAGGTTCTTTTTTCCTGTGCTATCTTGCATTGGTCCTGAGTATCATGCTGTTGCATGACCCTATCAATGATATTTCCTCTTCCTTCAGAGACGTGAATATTTTTAAGACTGTATGTTCTTTCTTATAAGCATTCTTTCTCAGTGTTTATTCACCTATACTATGCATTATTGGTGGGACAAACGATAGAATGTTTTGCAAAACTCATCCCTGATTTTCTTGCTACATCAAATGCATTGACATGTACCTGAAACACTTTCAGTGAAACTATGTCGTACTGTCATTATGCATGATTAACTGCTGAAGCTGGAAGAACCACTACTGTATGGAATGATTTCAAAAGCTCATTTTAACACAAATCTTTTTGTAATCTTTGGAAACCATTGTGATTTAAACTGAACACTATTCTCGCATAAACTTAGAAGTGAGCATCTAATACTAAGAATGGGGAAATGGCTGCCTACTACAGGAAACAATATTGAAAAAAAATGAAAATCGTGATATTTACCTGTGTAGAATATCACCTCTTAGACACCTCAAAGCTAAGAGACAATACGGATTTTCCAATTCTCCTACTTGAGATGATGCATATTTTTTGCCTATAGATTTTTGTGATTGGGGCTTTGGTTACAAAGGGGGAAGCTGGAGAGGGAGAAGAGGTTTCTAAAGTAATTGTGATTATGGAAACATAATCAGGATATGGAGCTGCTGGTAAACTTGTAAATAACCAAAACAACGCCATTGTGAAAAAGCCCCCAAAGAAGATATTTGCATGCTATAATGAAAGTTTCAGATTTTAAAGGATGTTCATTCATAAATCTGATTGGTAAACTCAGCCCAGCCCAGCCTGCCTAGTCCAGTGTCCTGAGGGAAAAAAACCAAAACGTCCAGCAGGTGGCGTTCAGAGCCTGAGGCATGCCGATTATCTCAATCATTTTTAGTTTCTCTCAGATTCGTCTCCCGCCTCCAACCCCCCATTGTTTAAGCATGCTAAACATACAGTAATTTGGTAGTGGCATTCAGGTTGTATCTATTTCATAAATGATAGTTGAAAACTCCAAATCTTAACAGGAAAATTTCACACCTAGACTTCCAAGTCTCAAAACAAGGTTCTCCCCCACACTTATTAATAGTGTCGTTTTGAACTGGAAAGTGAGATACAGCACAGACCCTTTCAAAACGAGGAGAAAGCCTGTCCTCTTCTTTTTTGCACCTATAGTGTTGTATTGGTAGTCACTCTTTGTAGTGGTTTATCTCTGTCACCCCTTACCTTGCCTTTTATTCTTACTTTAAGAAATAAAGACCCTCAAGTGCGATGGTGTAAAGACGAGGCATAAATACACTCTTTCGTAGGTACATAACTATGCAAGCGTAGCAAGGCACTGGGATCCCAGATTGATTTGTATATCCTTATATGACTTAGTAAACTTAGGCAGTTTTAATATGTGGTCTTTTTTTTTTCTAAAGTCCCTTCTCCAAATGAACAATCCTACTTCAAGGGAGGATTTTATTAACTGATTTACATCTTAGAGACCATGGCACACACATAGCCTGAACTTTAATGCCCCAATTTTGTAAAAAAAAAAAAAATCCCCCTGCAATATAAAGTAGATAGAATCACAAAATCTTACATTGATGTTCACGGATTCGGGGTATAATTTCTTCTCTAGATTGCTGGAATCCCGGTCTGAGCTGAGGGAATCAGGCTTCCCATGGGTGGCAACCGTTGAAGTGCGGCTGTCCGTGGTGCTGAACTAGGGCTCCCGGCAGGCTAGAAATCCCGAGTTGAGACTGTGAAGACCTGCTCTCTCTTTGTCCTGCGAATGTAATGTTTCCGCCTTGTGAGACAGACCCAGGTTGTGGTCTTTTTTTTCTTTTCTTAATCTGGGGAAAATTTCCCAAGAAACATGACGGAGTGACTCTCTGGAGGAAGAATCGTGTGTGAGACTGGCATGTGGTGTGGTGATAGGTTGTGTATTTTCCTCACAGTCTGCTCCTTTGAAAAGGAGCAACTCTCTCTCTCTCTCTCTCTCTCTCTCTCTCTCTCTCTCTCTCTCTCTCTCTCTCTCTTTCTCTTACCACCATAACCCCCACAGGAACCCCCTCCCCCAAACTCACAGTTATGTAAGGTAGCAAAGAGTATTTATCAAATTCTACCAAAAGAAACAGGGAGATAAGCTGTCTTCCTACTTGTTGGGATTTTTTTTTGATGGTTGTGGTGGTGTTTTTGTTTTTGAAGATAGGAGTTAAGAAAAAAATAACAGTGGATTTTTCTTTTTAAAAAGTAACACCCCATAAAATGTTTTAAAATCACTGGCACATCTTTTTTTCTTATGACTGACCTACTTTCCACTTCATCCTGCTATTACATTTTGATTCTTCCTGATGATTTTTTATTGCATTGGTCAATAAGACCAATGCAAATAAAGAGAAATGATAATTGTGATTTAAAATAAAAATAAGTTTCAATTTGTAACTTAAAGTTTTGTTAACTAAAAGTGCTTCTTAAAAATCACTTGTTCCATTGTTTACCAGTTCTTTCCCCTCCCCCCACTGCTATCCTAGGGTACCCGGACAGTTTTTTTTTGTCCTTAATATTGGTTGATAATTTGACATAAAACCATCACTGTATATGAAGTATCTCTCTAGGGTTCTATAAAAATAAATTGGGTTATTATTTATTCTTTGAAATCTATTCACTAATGAATAATAGGCACCCCTTAAAGATAGCATCTGTGTGTGAATTTAGTCTCTGATGAAAGAGTTTGACTAAAGTGCATCTTGCATATTGACTTTTAGTGTTTATGTGTGAGATGCTACCCAAAGTTGATCTCACTGGCTAGTTAATATAGAGCTAGATATTTCTCTGACATGTCAAGAAAAGCCACCACAACTCTCCAGTAAAGAAAGTCTCACTGTCAGAAAATGACAACATATATATTTTATTCTTTTCAGTATCCACCAAGGCTTTCCAGTATTGCATATTGTTCTACTGGATAGTAAGAAGTGATACCAGGTTTCTCTAAGAAAAAAAAAACACCTTTTTCAGAATGACTATAATCCTTTCTAGGTTCAGAGTATGTAACCAAGATAATGTGATTTATAGACCTCTGTGGCAAATATGAATGAAGTAGCCAGGACCTATATAACAGAGTATGAAATAGGAAGCCGGTACAAATTTCTTACACATTCAAGTCATCTTGCATTTATTAAGCACCTACTATGTGCTAGGTACTGTGCTAAATGTAAGGCAAACAGTTCTTGCTTTCACAGGACTCACAGTATAATGGGAGAGATGATATGCAAGCAACTATGTACTAACAAGAAGTATACAAGGTAAATAAGAGATAATCTCAGAGGGAAGGAGAACTGGGAAAAACTTGTTAAGGAGGAATCGGAAAAACTTCTAGAAAAAGGTAGGTTTTTAGGTGAGACTCAAAGGATTGAAGGAAGTGAAAATGAGAAGGGAGAAAGTTCTAGACATAAGGAACAATCAGTCAAAATGCCTGTAGTCAGGATATGGAGCAGCAAGTGCAAGGAATTACAAGCAGACCAGTGTCACTGGATGGCAGAGTACATGGTGGGGAGGAGAGTAAGGTATAAAACTACAAAATGAGGAAGGGACCAGGTTATGAAGAGGTTTAAAGGTAAAAGGATTTTACATTTGATTCTGGAGGTTATTGGAAGCCACTGGAGTTTATTGACTAGGAACAGAGTGGATATGATCAGGCCTCCACTTTTGGAAAATCAGTATAATAGCTTAATGAAGGATGGACTGGAGTGGGGAGAGATGAGGCAGGGAGACCTACCAGCAGAACACTGCAACAGTCCATGAATGAAGTGATGAGGGTCTGCATTATAGTAGTGTCAATGTCAGATGAGAGAAGGGAGTGTATGCAAATGATGTTACAAAGGTAGAAATGACGGGACTCTAAAAATGATCAGATATGAGTGCTTAAAGAGAGACAGGAGTTGAGGATGATATATGGTTGTGAGCCTGTGTGACTGAGAGACTGGTGGAAATTTTGACTGTAATAGAGAAATCATGAAGTGGAAATTGCTTTGGACATTGAATTTAAATTGCCTATGAGACATTGAGTTTGAGATATCCAATAGGCAGTTAGAGATGTGAGACTGAAGTCAGGAGGGAGGTTAGGGCTGGGCGAATAAATCTGAAAATTTTCCTAAGAAAGATGATAGTTGAATCTGTGAGAACTGATGACATCACCAAGCAAAGTATTATGGAAGAAGGAAAAGTGAGCAAAGGATTCTGAGTAGGAACAGACAGGTAGGAAGACAACCAGGGGAGATAAGTGTATCAAAAATATAGAGAGAACAGAATATCAAAGAGAAGACTATGATTGATCAGTATTAAAGTCTATAGAAAGGTCAAGAATGGTAAGCTTTAAGAAAAAGCCATTAGATATGGAAATTAAGAGACCATTAGTATATTTGGAGAGAGCAACACTGTTTGAATGATGAGGTCAGAAGTTAGACTGCAAAGAGTTAAGGAGAGAATTACAGGAAATGAAGTTGAGATGTTCATTCAAGATAACTTTCTCAAGGAATTAAGCCACAAAAGAGAGGAGAGCTATGAAATGATAGATAGTGGGGATAGATGAATCCAATGAGGGATGTTTTGAGAATGAGGAGATATGGGTATGTTTGTAAATATGAAGAAAATAGCCACTAGACAGAAAGGAAAGGATTTCTCTAGTCCTAATAGTATTTCCCTTGTAGGAACACTCACCACCATGTTAATGAAGGGTTAGAAGAAAAGATAGTCATAATGAAAAAGTAATGTTTTAGAAAGGTCTGGTTGTGACTTCTTAGAAATAATAATATGAAATGGACATGTTGAGAGGAAAGAATGAATTTCCTCTTATTTTTACAGTATTAACTGAAAGCATAGTAAAGAATTAGGATGGATCACTACTGGCAATGCTATGATTGAAGAGAATTAATTTTTGGAATGATGAAGCCTCCCTGTGTGCTTATTAGTAGTGAATGCTTAGAAAAACATAATGGAATGTATATCATTTGAAATGTCTATATTTCCAATATATGCAATGCGGAATGTCTATTTAAAAAAAGTTCAATGTTAAGTAGATGAAACTATCAAATGCACCATTAAAATTCAGATGACTCCTTTCTCCAATCCCACCCTGTCAAAAATTTGAGAAAGCATTCAGCATTTAACTTTTTGACTGATATACTATGAAATGCTTGTTATAGAACTGTGGAAAAAACACTGCATTAGTATCAGTAGTTCTGGGTTTAAATACTGGTTCCAATATTTGCTAGCTGTGTTGCCATGGTCATTTAATCTCACTTAGACTCAGTTTCCTAATCTGTAAAATAGAAATAATAGTTGGATTTTTTCACAGTGTTTCAAATTCTTAAATCTCTATTACATCCAGTTGTCCACCTCAAACATTTCCCTATCTTCAGTGGTAATGCCCCCTTCCCTTCTGCTTGAACAGAATCTTCTCAACTGGACTTCCACAAACAATGTTCCTTCTCCTTTGACGAGTTAACCTACTCAGTTTTGGGACTCTGCCTTGGGATTGAGCTGTGCTGATTACTGAATGAATAAATGAATGCAAACTCATTCAACTCATAATGCAGGGCATACCTAAAGTCTGGACACATAGGCAAAAAAGTATATTTTGAAATATTTGGAATACTAACAGACCTTAGCCCACTTGACTTCTTTTTCTGGGGTACACTAAAGGAGAAGGTGTGCTCAGTGAAAATCACAGATGTAACACATTTGATTGAACACATAAAGAGTGAATGTGCTAAAACTGATGACAATGTGGAGTTATTGCATTGAGTTCACATGAATCTTGCAAAGTGCATCAACCTTTGCATCACAAATGATGTAAATCATATTGAACATGTTATTTGTTAATATTCCAATTAAATAAAATGTTGAAAATTTTGTTCATTTCTTGAAAATATGCATTTTTGCTTATGTGTCCAGATTTTAGGAACAATCTGTATTTGGCTGGCCACATAACATGCTTCACATCCTATTTAGGATTCCACCTTGAGGATTTTGCCATTTCCTTTCCACTTTATCCCTCTCCTCTCACTCTGAGAACATTAAACAAATTAACACTATCATTGCTTTTGGAAAGTGTATAACAATTGATAAACCTCTGCATACAACCACCCTCCTTTTGAATCCCTAGGATAAAATACCTTGCTGTGGTCATCTTTATGTATTTTGTCTTTCCTTATTAGAATCCAAACTATTTCACGTCAAGGACAGTCTTACTTTTGCACTCATATCCAGTATCAGTGCCTGACAAAGAATAGATTAACTAATACATGTTCTTTCATGCTTTCATTTATCTATTCACAATAAAAATGTGTTAACATCCTCCTCCTCCTCCTTAAAATCCATCATGGAGTTTTTCCAGAAACAGAAACCTTAGGTAAGAAAGTTATTCTTTCAGTTTTAGAAAGCATTGATAACACTTTTATATCCTACCATGTTATAGGATTTATTATTAACAGTACATTGGAGTCATTTGTTTGGTTGCTGGCCAGATTGTGCTCTTTTTCCTAGATAGAAGCAGCAGTAAGCAAAGCATACTCCACTCACTCTAGTATGAGAGAAGCATATAAATAAGTTCTTCTGAATAGGAAATCAAGGTCTAAATTTCTAGAAGTAAATACATTTAGCCAATTTCAGATAGAAAGAGGTCTTCATTTCACCACTACTGATGTCAATACTACTATAGATTTTCTGCCACATAAGAAGAGATTTTGGCAAGCAGAGATATTAAATGAATCTAGTTCCAATGGTTTTCTTTCCCCTTCTCATCTCAATCCTATTGTGGAGTAATATCAAAATATCAGCTCTCAAGAAGGTGGTAAAAGCAACTACCATTAACCTGATTCAAAGCTACTCATTTCATTCTATGCTAGTTGCTGTTTTTGCTATAACCAGTGATTTTATCAGTATAGAGAAATCCTGGCATTGAAATTCTATCCACTGGTAGAGTTTGCCACCTGGTAAATATGTAACATAGAGTTTTAGAAAGTTCACTGAGGGAGCCAGAGCCAAGATGGTGGTTGGAAAGCAAGGACTCACTTAAGCTCTCCCTCAAATCCCTCCAAACACCTATAAAAAAGGCTCTGAACATGTTCTAGAGTTGCAGAATCTACAAAATAGCAGAGGGAAGCAAGTCTCCAGCACAGGTAATCCTAGATGGTCTCTGGGAAGGGTCTCTCATACCATGTTCGGAGCAGAGCGCAGCCCAGCATGGGCCATGCCAGGATCAACCAGACCAGGAGTTGGGCAGAGCAGGCCTTAGGGCCATGAATCACTGAGCTATGGCATTTACCAGATTTCTCAAGCCACAAATGCCAAAGATGATGGAGGAGGTTAGTGGGAAAACTGCTGGATCAGTGTGAGAGAAGTGCATGGTCCAGGCCCATCACTGGGGGCAGTAGAGCTTCCAGAGCACCAGCATCAGTTGCTTCCAGAGTCCTTGGCCCACATGGTGGGAGGAATCAAGTGGCTGATCAGAGTGGGAGTGCAGGGAGCCCTTTGCTGGTGCAGAGGCAGGATTCTCCTGTTTTGCCCTGCTTGGATCTGTGTCGTGGTTCTGGTTGGCAGTTCTTGGGGGTGGAGGAGCACTGGTGTGGCAGAGCTTATGGTGACTGTGGAGTAAAAGTAGCTTTGAAAAGAGCAGCACAGCCCCTAAAGCTTGGGACAAAGCACTCTCCATTCTGAAGGCAATCATAACCTGACCAAAAGCTCAAGGGTCAAGTAGCTGGCCGGGAACGTGAGCAACAGGCAGCATAAAAAGACGCAGACTCAGACTATAGAATCTGTAGATCAAACTATATATCAAAACATACAGCCAGAAGAAGTCAACAAAGTCAAAGAGACTACATCAAAGCCTCCAAGAAAAATATGAATTGTGCTCAGGCTGTGGAAGAGCTCAAAAAGGATTTGGCAAAGAAAGTAAGAGAGGTAGAGGAAAAATTGGGAAGAGAAATGAAAGTGATGCAAGAAAATCATGGAAAACAAGTCAACAGCTCACTAAAGGAGACTCAGAAAAATACTGAAGAAAATAACACCTTAAAAAACAGACTAACCCAAATGGCCAAAGAGCTCCAAAAGGCCAATGAAGAGAAGAATGCCCTGAAAGGCAGAATTAGCCAAATGGAAAAGGAGATCCAAAAGATACCTGAAGGAAATACCACGTCAAAAATTAGATTGGAGCAAGTGGAAGCTAGTGACTTTATGAAAAATCAAGAAATTATAAACAGAAGCAAGAAAATGAAAAAAATGGAAGACAATGTGAAATATGTCATGATTTAAAAATTATTGGACTCCCTGAAAGCCATGATCTAAAAAAGAGCCTAGACATCATCTTTCAAGAAATGATCAAGGAAAACTGCCCTGATATTCTAGAACCAGAGGGTAAAATAGAAATTGAAAGAATCCACCTATTGCCTTTTGAAAAAGATCCCCCAAAAGAAAACTCCTAGGAACATTGTTGCCAAATTCCAGAGTTCCTAGGTCAAGGAGGAAATACGGCAAGTGGCCAGAAAGAAACACTTTGGGTACTGTAGAAACACAATCAAGATAACACAAGATCTGGCAGCTTCTACATTAAGGGATTGAAGGGCTTGGAATATGATATTCCAGAGCTAAAGGGAGCTAGGATTAAAGCTAAGAATCACCTACCCAGCAAACCTGAGTATAATGCTCCAAGACAAAATATGGATTTCCAATAAAATAGAGAACTTTCAAGCTTTCTCAATGAAAAGACCAGAGCTGAATAGAAAATTTGACTTTAAAATACAAGAATCAAGAGAAGCATGAAAAGGTAAACAAGAAAGAGAAATCATAAGGGATTTACTAAAGTTGAACTGTTCTGTTTACAATCCTACAAGGAAAGATGATGTATGCAATTCATGAGATCTTTCTCAGTATTAGGGTAGCTGAAGGGAATATACATACATACATGCATACATACATACATATATATATATAGACAGAGGGTACAAGGTGAGTTGAATATGAAGGGATGATATCTAAAACATTAAAATAAAATTAAGGGGTTAGAGAGGAATATATTGAGAGAGGGAGAAAGGAAGAGATAGAATGGGGCACATTATCTCACATAAAAGTGGCAAGAAAAAGCTTTTATAATGGAAGGTAAGAGGGGGTAAGTGATGGGGAATGAGTGAATCTTGCTCTCATTGGATTTGACTTGAGAAGGGAAAAATATACACACTCAATTGGGTATCTTGCCCCTTAGGAAAGGTGGGGGAAGGGGATAAGAAAGGGGGAATGATAGAAGGGAGGGCAGATAGGGGGAGGAGGTAATCTAAAGGGAACACTTTTCAAAATGGACAGGGTCAAAGGAGAAAATTGAATAAAGGGGGACAGGATAGGATAGAGGGAAATATAGCTAGTCTTTCACAACATGAGTATTGTGCAAGTGTTTTGCATAATGATACATGTGTGGCCTATGTTGAATTGCTTGCCTTCTTAGGGAGGGTGAGTGGGGAGGGAAGAGGGCAGAGAATTTGAAACTCAAAGTTCTAAAAGCAGATGCTTAAAAAAAAATTCTTTTTGCATGCAACTGGGAAATAAGATGTACAGGCAATGGGATATAGAAATGTATCTTGCCCTACAAGAAAGTAAGTGGAAAGGGGATGGGGGTGGGGTGGGGTGGGGTGATAGAAGGGAGGGCTGACTGGGGAATGGGGCAATCAGAATATATGCCATCTTGAAGTGGCGGGAGGAGGGTAGAAATGGGGAGAAAATTTGTAACTCAAAATCTTGTGGAAACCAATGTCGAAAGCTAAAAATATTAAATAATAAAATGTGAAAAAGAAAAACAATGAGAAATACAAAGAAAAATAAAATGATACATGACATAATGATGCATGAGGAAGAAAGTAGAACTAGAACAGCATACCCACTGAATATAATTATCTAAAAATGGAACTGTATACATATGTAAATGGCCAATTAAAGAGATAGGATGGGTGATCTAGATGGAATAGCTAAATTTTTATTGATTTTATATATTAGAGTATATTTTTCTTATAAATAATTTGTAATATAAAGTTCAACTTGAATTTAAGTACAAAGTTAAATATACATAAAACTTATTTTTTAAAAATAAAAAAATGAAAGTTCTCTGGGCACATTGAGAAATTAAGTGATTTGCTTATGGTTACACAGCTAAGATGTATCAGAAACAAGTTTTGAATCCACTCACTAACTTTGAGTTTAATCTATGTTCACCACACCATGTTTCTCTCAGTGACATTAGGGCAGAACTTCTGACATCTAATATACAAGTAGCTACAATTGAAAACTGAGGAAGAAAACAATATTGACCCTGAAATAACTGAAGAATCAGAAAAGTTCAATAAATGTGTCATTATAAGGAGAAACAAGGAAATGATGTATTAAAAATTAACATATTAGAAACTACAAAAACAACTCACCTTTATTAGATTGCTTTGAAGTGGAATAATCTCTTAGGCAAATTATTTATAACATGGCAGATTTTTCTCACACTTAACATTTTTTTCTTTCCCAATATATTTTTATTTATTTCATTAAATATTTCTCAATTATTTGACCATAATTTTACCATTTGTTTTTTTTTTAATTTTGAGTTCTAAATTCTCTCCCACATTCCCACTCCATGTCCTTGAGAATGCAAGCAATTTGATATAGATTATTCATGTGAAGTCATGTAAAACATTTTCATATTAGCCATGTTGCAAAAAAAAAAAACCCACACAGACTAAAAAAAAACAACAGGAAAAAATAAAGAAAAGTTAAAAAGTTTTCTTTCATCTGCATTCAGGGTGCATCAGATTTTTCTCTGCAGGTGGATAGAATATTTCATCACAAGCTCTTCAGAATTGTCTGGGATCATTTTTGTATTGCTGAGAATATCTAAGTCATTCACAATTGATGGTCATACAATATTGCTGTTACTATGTAAAATGTTTTCATGGTTCTGCTCACTTCACTTTGCACCAGTTCATATAAGTCTTCCCAGGTTTTTCTGAAAGAATCCTGCACATCACTTCTTTTCCCACAATAGTATTCTATCACAATTATATAATTCAACTTGTTCAGCCATTCGCCAATTGATAAAGCATCTCTTCAATTTCCAATTTTTTGCCACCACAAAAGAACTGTCATAAATATTTTATACATATAGTCATTTTTCCTTTTTCTTTGATCTCTTTGGGATAGAGACTTAGTAGTGGTATTGCTGAGTCAAAGGGTATGCACACTTTTATAGCTCTTTGGTCAGAGTTCCAAATTGCTCTCCAGAATGGTTGGATCAGTTCACAACTCCAGTAATAGTACATTAATGCTCCAGTTTTTCCACATCCCCTCCATTTGTCATTTTCCTTTTCTCATATTAGTCAGTCTGAGAGGTATGAGGTGGTACTTCAGAGTTGTTTTAATTTACATTTTTTGAACCAATAATCAAAATAAACAAACATTATTTTCATATGATTTCTTCTTCTGAAAACTGCCTGTTCATATCCTTTGACGATTCTTAGAAATTTCACTCTGTTCTCTATATGTTTACAAAACAAGGCCTTTATCAGAGAAACTTGCTGGAATTCCCCCCACCCCTAGTTTTCTGCTTTCCTTCTAATCTTGGCTACATTGGTTCTGTTTGTGAAAAAATCTTCTAATTTAATGTAATCAAAAATATTCATTTAACTTCCCTTAATGCTCATTATTTCTTGTTTGGTCATAAATTTTTCCCTTAACCATGGATCTTACAGGTAAATTTGTATTTCTCTAATCAACAGTGATTTAGAGCACTTCTTCACATGACTGTAGATAGCTTTCATTTCCTCATCAGAAAACAGCTTGCTCATATTGTTCGACCATTTATTGACTGGGAAATGACTTCTATCTTATAAATTTGACCCATTTCTCTATATATTTGAGAAATGAGGGCTTGGTCAGGAACAATGGTTGTAAAAATTGTTCCCCAGCTTTCTACTTTCCTTCTAATATTTGTTTTATTGTTATTATTTGTGCAAAACCCTTTTTAATTTAATGCAATAAAAATCATCCATTTTGAATTTTATAATGTTCTCTCTCTTTTGTTTGGTCACAGATTCTTCTTTTCTTCATAGATCTGACAGGTAAACTATTCCTAATTTGCTACGGTATCACCAATTATGTCTAAATCATGTACTCATTTAAACTTATCTTGGTATATGGTATGACATGTGGGTCTATCTATGCCTAGTTTCTCCCACACTATTTTCCAGTTTTCCTAGCAATTTTATCAAATTGTGAATTCTTGTCACAGAAACAGGAGTCCTTACATTGATCAAACTGTAATTTAGTGCAGTCATTTACTGTTGTGTCTTGTATACCTAATCTATTTCAGTGATTCACCAATCTATTTCTTAGAAAGTACCAAATAGTTTTAATGATTGCCAGTTTTTAATATAGTTTTGGATCTGCTATGGCTAGGCCATCTTCCTTTGCACTTTTTCATTAATTCCCTTGATATGCTCTGTCTTTTGTTCTTTCCTATTAATTTTATTATTTTTACTACCTCTATAAAATAATGTTTTGGGAGTTTGATTGGTGTGGCACTGAATAAGTGAATTAATTTAGGCAGATTTGTCATTTTTATTATATTAGCTCAGTCTACCCATGAGCAATCACTATTTTTCAGTTCTTTAGATCTCACTTTATTTGTCTGAACAGTAATTCTGTTCGCATAGTTCCTGGGCTTGTCTTGGCAGGTAGACTCCCAAATATTTTATTTTGCCTACAGTCATTTTTAAATGGAATTTCTCTATCTCTTGCTGCTAGACTTTGATACACACACACACACACACACACACACACACACACACACACACATATATATATGTATAAAATTTCCTCTTCTGTTAATCTGGGCAATGTAGTTTTTTTTGTAAGTATTTCATCCATTCTATTTAGACACCTGCAGTTTGGCAGATTAGTTCCTATTTGTTGCTTTAATTCCCTCTCATTGGCGATGAATTCATCCTTTTTGTTTTTTGATACTGGTAATTTGGTTGTCTTCTTTCTTTTAATCACAATAACCAAAGGGTTTTTTATTTTATTGTTTTTTTCATAAACCAGCTCTTACTTTTGTTTATTAGCTCAATAGTTTTATTACATTCAATTATATTAATCTCTCCTTTCATTTTCAGAATTTTTAATTTGGTTTTTAATTGGAGATTTTAAATTTACTCTTTTTCTAACTTTCTTTTAGTGGCATGCCAAATTCATTGATCTTCTATTTCTCTACTTTATTTATGAAAGCTTTCAGAGATATAAAACTTCCTCTAAGAACTGCTTTCACTGCATACCTTAAATTTTGGTATGTTTTCTCATTATTGTCAATCTCTTGGATGAAGTTATTGATTGTTTCTATTAATTTTTGTTTGACCCACTCATTAGATTATTTAATTTCCAATTAATTTTAATCTACCTTTCCATGGCCTTTTATTACATGTAACTTTTTTGTATTATGATCTGAAAAGGACGCATTTAATATTTCTTCCATTCTGCATTTAATTGGCTCAAAAAGGGAATAATATGCACACTCCACTGAATATATAAATCTATCTTACCCTATAGGGAAATAAAAATGGACAAGGATGAAAGAAAGGCAGGGGAATTGATAAAAGGGAGGGCAGAGTAGGGGAGGTGGTGAGCAGAAGTAAAATACTTGTGAGAAAGGAAAAGAAGAGAGAGAGAGAGAGAGAGAGAGAGAGAGAGAGAGAGAGAGAGAGAGAGAGAGAGAGAGAGAGAGAGAGAGAGAGAGAGAGAGAGAGAGAGAGAGAGAGAGAGAGAGAGAGGAAGAAAGAAAAGAATGAAGGAAGGAACAAGGAAGGAAGGAAGAAAGGAAGAAAGAAAGAAAGAAAGAAAGAAAGAAAGAAAGAAAGAAAGAAAGAAAGAAAGAAAGAGAAGGAAAGGAACAAAGAAAGAAAGAAGAGAATAAACAAGGGAAAATAAGATGGAGGGAAATACGCAGTTAATTGTCATAACTATAAATGTGAATGAGACGAACTCAGCCATAAAATGGAAGCACATAGTAGAATGCATTAAAAACAAAACTCTTCCAATATGTTGTTTAAAAGAAACACATCTGAAGCATGGAGACACACATAGAGTGAATGTAAGGGGTTGTAGCAGAATCTATTATGCTACAACTGAAGTGAAAAAAAGCAAGGGTAACAATCATGATCTCAGACAAACCAAAATGAAAAATAGATCTAATTAAAAGAGATAAGAAAAGAAATTATATCTTCCTAAAAGATACCATAGACAATGAAGTAATATCAATAGTAAACATATATGCACCAAATAGTTTAGCATCTAACTTTTAAAAAAAAAATATTAAATGAATTACAGGGGGAAATAAGCAGTAAAACAATATTAGTCATAGACCTCAACTTTCCCCTCTTAGAACTACATAAATCAGGGATCGGAGCCAAGATGGCAGCTGGAATGCAGGGACTTGCATGAACTCCCCACCAGGTCCCTCCAAAAGCCTATAAAAATGGCTCTGAACAAATTCTAGAACTGCAGAACCCACAAAATAGCAGAGTAAAGCAGGGATCTGGCCCAGGACAGCCTGGATGGTCGCTGGATGAGGTCTATCGTGCACAGAGTGGAAGAGAGCAGAGCTCAGGGTGGGAGGCAGCAGAACCAGCCAGACCAGGAGCCAGGCAGAACAGGCCCTAGCACCCTGAATCAGTGAGCTGTGGCAGTTACCAGACTTCTCAACCCACAAACACCAAAGACAACAGAGATGGTTAGTGGGAAAAGCTGCAGGGGACAGAGTTCCTGGTTCGGCTACCGCCCCAGGGGAAGTGGAGGTGGGGCAGCTACAGAAGTACAGCTGCAGTTACTTCCGGCCCCAGGCCCACGTGGTGGGAGGAATTAAGTGGTGGATCAGAGCAGGAGTGAAGAGCCTGCTGAAGATTTGCATCAGGTCTGGGTTGGTGGTTCTTGAGGAAGGAGGAGTGCTGGGGTGGCAGAGCTGGCTATACGGAAATAGCTCTGAAATCAACAGTGCATCCCCTCAAGCTTGGAACAAAGTACTCTTTGCTCTACAAGCAGTCATACCCCAACCAAAAACTCAAGTGTCAAATAAGTTGGCTGGGAACATGGCCAGGCAGCGAAAACGCACCCAGATTCAGTCTCAGACTTTGGAATCTTTCTTTGGTGACAAAGAAGACCAAAACATGTGGCCTGAAGAAGTCAGCAAAGTGCAAGAGCCTACACCAAAAGCCTCCAAGAAAAACATGAACTGGTCTCAGGCCATGGAAGAGCTCAAAAAGGAGTTGGAAAAGCAAGTTAGAGAAGTAGAGGAAAAATTGGGACGAGAAATGAGAATGATGTGAGAAAACCATGAAAAACAAGTCAATGACTTGCTATAGGAGACCCCAAAAAATACTGAAAAAAATATTGAAGAGAACTACATAAATTTAACTACAAAATAAACAAGGAATTAAGGAGGTGGATAAAATTCTAGAAAAGTTAGATATGATAAATCTTTGGAGAAAATTGAATGGGAATAGAAATATTAAAACAATATATCACCAAGATCATACACTATGAGCAGGTGGAATCTATTCCAAGAATGCAGGACTGGTTCAGTATTAGGAAAACTATTAGAATAATTGGCCATATCAACAGCAAAACCAACAAAAATCATATCTTCATCTTAATAGATTCAGAAAAAGCTTTTGACAAAATACAATACTCATTATATTGAAAACAATGGAATGCAAAGGAATAGAGATTTCCTTAAAATGAAAAGCATCTAAAACCAGCAGCAAGCATTATCTGTAACAGAGACAAGCTGGAAGTGTTCCAATAAGATCAGCAAGTCAAGCCAGGATGCCCCTTATTATCACTATCATTCCATATTGTGCTAGAAATACTAGCTTATGACAATAAGAGAAGAAAAATAAACAAACCAGCATATGCAACAAGGAAGCAAACTTTCACTCTTTACACATGTAAGATAGTATACTTAGAAAATCCTAGAGAATCAACAAAAAAGCTACTTTGAAATAATGAAGAAGTTTAGCAAAGTTGCAGGACATAAAATGAACCCACAAAAACCCGTAATAAATCCATATATAACCAACAAAGTACAACAGCAAGAAGTGGCTTTTAAAATAACTCTAAAAAATATAAAATACTTGAAATTCTACCTGCCAAGACAAACCCAGGAACTATATAAACATAATGACAAATCACTTCATACAAATAAGGTTAGATCTAAAGAGTTGAAGAAATATTAATTGTTCATGGTTAGATTGAGCCAAAATATAAAAAAAGAGAGTTCTGCCTAAATTAATCTACTTATTCAGTGCCCTAACAATCAAATTACCAAAAAAATTTCATAGAGCTAGAAAAAAATAATGAAATTCATCTGAAATAACAAAGCTTAATAATATAAAGGGAATCGATGAAAAAAAATAGGTAGAAAGTTGACCTAGCAGTACCAGTTCTTAAACTACATTACAAAACAGTAATCACCAGAACAATCTTGTACTGCCTAAGAAATAGGGTGGTGCATCAGTGGAATAGTTTAGGTACACAATACATTGTACTAAATGATCATAGTAATCTAGTGTTTGATAAACTCGAAGATCCAAGCTTCTGGGGAAAAAACTCATTATTTGTCAAATACTGCTGGGAAAACTGGAACACAGCATGATGGAAACTAGATATAGACCAATATTCACATTGTATACCAAGATAAAGTCAAAATGGGTGCATGATTTGCACATAAAGGGTAATACCATAAATAAATTAGGAGAGCATGGAATAGTTTAACTGTCAAATCTATGTAAAGGGGAAGAATTCAGGACCAAACAAAACATAGAGAGAATTATGAAATGTAAAATGGATAATTTTGATTATATAAAATTAATTTCTTTTGCACTAGCAAAACCATTGCACTTAAAATTAGAAGGGAAGCAGAAAATTGGGGGGAAATGTTACAGGAAATACCTCTGATAAAGTCCTCATTTGTCAAATAAATAAGGAACTGAAACAATGCTTTAAGAATACAAGTCACTCTCCAATTGACAAATGGCTAAATGATATGAACAGGCAGATTTCAGATGAAGAAAGCAAAGCCATCTGTAGTCATATAAAAGCTCTAAATCACTATTGATTAGAGAAATGCAAATTGAAACAACTCTGAGGTACCACCTCATATCTTTCAGATTATCTAATATGACAAAAAATGAGAAAATGATAAATGTTGGAGAGCATGAAAAAAACTGGATTACTAATATATTGTTGTTGGAGTTGTGAACTGATCCAACCATTCTGGAGAGCAATTTGTATCTACTTTTTTCATTTGGCCTATTCTGTTTTTAAAGGAATTCTTATCTTCAGTGAATTTTTGGCCAACTCCATTTTCTAAAATTTTGCTTTCTGCAGTATTTTTATGCTTTTTAAAAATAAAACAACCTGTTACTTCTCTTTTGAAAATTTTCTTACATCACTCTCATTTCTTTTCCCAATTTTTCCTCTACCTCTCTTATTTGATTTTTAAAAATCCTTTTGAGATTGTCCAGGAATTCTTGTTGGACTCATGTCTAATTTGTATTTTTTCCCTTTGATGCATTTTTAGCTGTTTTGACATCATTTTCTTTTGAGTTTGTGTCTTGATCTTCTCTATCACCATAGTAATTATTATAGTCATTTTTTTTGTACTTTGCTCATTTCTCCAGTCTATTTCTAGATTTTTAATTTTATATTAAAGTTGGACTCTGCTCCCAGGTTGGAGGAAGGCACTGTTCCAAGTTTCAGGATTTTTGTGCTACTGTTTTCAAAGCTAGTTCTGGGGGTCGGTAAGTTTTTGGTGCTTCTGAGGTGGTATGATCTCAGGAGAAATGTGGTCACTGCTCTCCTGGGCTGTGTTTTTGTCTTTACCCAGGAAGAGACTTTTTTCTCTATAGCCACAAGTGCTAGTGCTCCTTTCTGGGCTGAATGAGGGTCCCTACTCTCTTGTTAGTGACCACAAGCACTCTTCTCTGCCCTGAAATCAGCACCCCTGCTCCCCTATAGTTATAAGTGATATCAATATTTTTGGCCCTGGAACTGCAACTTAAGCTTGTGGCCTTGTGACCACAAGCACTAGTACTCCTCTTTGCCCCAGAACTGAGACCCAAAAATGCATCTAGGCAATGGGACATGGTCCTGAACCTAGTGACAGCAGAGGAACCCCTATAATCTCTTTCTGACCCCCCTTGCCAACTGTGGGCTTAGAGCTCCTAAAGCCTCTGCCACCACTGTTATAGCCACCTTCAAGGTCTGCTGCTGGCATTGCCACAACAGGGCCTGCACTGTGCTCTGGGCCCAACCACTACTCTGGTGTGAGAGACCTTTCCTGAGAACCTCCTTAGTTGTTTTGGTCTGGACAATTGTTATACCCTAACCTATTGTTGGACCTGCTGCTCTAGAATTCAGTTGAGATGTTATTTTACAGTAGTTTGGAGGGGGATATTGGGAGAATTCAAGTGAGATCCTGCCTTTCCTCTCCCATCTTGGCTCTGCCTCTCTCAACTGTATCCTAACTTGTAGTTGATAGCCATGTTAGCATGATCAACTGTCTAAAAGTGTTTAGTTAAAATGTCTCCATTGTAGACAAAGGGAATTTAAATAACTAAAGTATATAGATAATCCCTCAAATCCCACTTCCATTATCTGTTTTCCTTCATTCCTAGATCTTTCCCCAGAACTGACAGGGCAAATTCTATAATGGAAGAAGCATTAATTATATCTCTAAATGCCTACATGAATAAAATAAGGAAAGAGGAGATCAATGATCTGGGCTTACAGCTGAAAAAGCTAGAAAAAAAGCAAATTGAAAATCCCCAATTAAATACCAAATTAGAAATACTGAAAATCAAAGGAGAGATTAATAAAATTGAAACCAAGAAAACTATTGAATTAATAAATAAAACAAAGAGCTGGTTTTATGAAAAAACCAATAAAATTGATAAACCTTTGGCCAATTTGATCAAAAAAAAGAAAGAAGAAAATCAAATTACCAGTATCAAAAATGAAAAGGGTGAGGTCACCTCTAATGAAGAGGAAATCAAAACAATAATTAGGAATTATTTTGCCCAACTGTATGCCCATAAATTTGACAACCTTAGAGATATGGATGAATATCTACAAAAACATAAACTGCCCAGGCTAACAGAGAAGGAAGTGAAATTTCTTAATAACCCCATATCAGAAAAAGAAATTGAGCATGCCATCAATGAACTCCCTAGGAAAAAATCTCCAGGGCCAGATGGTTTTACATGTGAATTCTATCAAACATTTAAAGAACAACTAATTCCAATACTTTGTAGACTATTTGGGAAAATAGGTGAAGAAGGAGTCCTACCAAATTCTTTTTATGACACAAATATGGTACTAATACCCAAACCAGGTAGAGTCAAAACAGAGAAGGAAAATTATAGACCAATTTGTCTAATGAATATTGATGCAAAAATTTTAAATAAAATATTAGCAAAAAGATTGCAGCAACTCATTACGAGAATAATACACTATGACCAGGTAGGATTTATTCCAGGAATGCAAGGCTGGTTCAATATTAGGAAAACTATTAGCATAATTGACCATATCAACAACAAAGCTAGCAGAAACCATATGATCATCTCAATAGACGCAGAAAAAGCCTTTGACAAAGTACAACACCCATTCCTATTAAAAACACTAGAAAGCATAGGAATAAGTGGAACCTTCCTCAAAATTATAAATAGCATTTACCTAAAACCATCGACAAGCATTATTTGTAATGGGGATAAGCTAGATGCATTCCCAATAAGATCAGGGGTGAAACAAGGATGTCCATTATCACCCCTGTTATTCAATTTGGTACTAGAAACATTAGCTGTAGCAATAAGAGAAGAAAAGGAAATTGAAGGAATTAGAATAGGAAAAGAAGAAACTAAATTATCACTTTTTGCAGATGATATGATGATTTATCTAGAGAATCCTAGAGAATCAAGTAAAAAACTACTTGAAATAATAAACAACTTTAGCAAAGTTGCAGGATATAAAATAAACCCACATAAATCCTCAGCATTCCTATACATTACTGACAAAGCCCAACAGCAAGAGATAGAAAGAGAAATTCCATTCAAAGTTACTGATGGCACTATAAAATATTTGGGAGTCTATTTGCCAAGACAAACCCAGGGCCTATATGAACATAACTGTGAAACACTTTTCACGCAAATAAAATCAGATCTAAATAAATGGAAAAATATCAGTTGCTCATGGTTAGGCCGAGCTAATATAATAAAAATGACAATCTTACCTAAATTAATCTATCTATTCAGTGCCATACCAATCGAACTACCAAAAAATTATTTTACTGAGCTGGACAAAATAATAACAAAATTCATTTGGAAAAACAAGAGGTCTAGAGTATCTAGGGTATTAATGAAAAGACATGCTAGAGAAGGTGGCTTAGCCACACCAGATATTAAACTGTACTACACAGCAGCAGTCATCAAAACTGCCTGGTACTGGTTAAGAAACAGGGGTGTGGATCAGTGGAATAGGATAGGTACACAAGTAGGTGAAATCAACAACTTTAGCAATCTACTCTTTGATAAACCCAAAGAGGCCAGCTTCTGGGCTAATAACTCACTATTTCACAAAAACTGTTGGGAAAATTGGAAAATGGTAGGGCAAAAACTGGGCATAGACCAATATCTTACACCATATACCAAAATAAAGTCAAAATGGGTTCATGATTTAGGAGTAAAAGCTGATACTATAAGTAATTTGGGAAAGCAAGGAATAGTTTACTTATCAGATTTATGGAAAAGTAAAGAATTCATGACCCAACAAGAGATAGAGAACATTACAAAATGCAAAATGGATAATTTTGATTATGTCAAATTGAAATGTTTTTGTACAAAAAAAGCCAATGCAACAAGAATTAGGAGGGAAGCAGAAAATTGGGAGAAAATCTTTGCAACTAGTATCTCTGATAAAGGCCTCATTTCTAAAATATACAGGGAACTGGGCCAAATATATAGGAATACAAGCCATTCCCCAATTGAGAAATGGTCAAAGGATATGAACAGGCAGTTTTCAGAGGAAGAAATTAAAGCTATCTATAGGCATATGAAAAAATGCTCTGGATCACTACTGATTAGAGAAATGCAAATCAAAACAACTCTTAGATACCACATCTCTCCTGTCAGATTGACTAAAATAACAAAACAGGAAAATGATAAATGCTGGAAAGGATGTGGGGAAATTGGAACATTGTTGCATTGCTGGTGGAGTTGTGAGCTGATCCAGCCATTTTGGAGAGCAATTTGGAACTATGCCCAAAGGGCTATAGATATGTTCATACCCTTTGACCCAGCAATACCACTTCTAGGGTTGTATCCCAAAGAAATCACACAACCGGGAAAAGGACCCATATGTACAAGGATATTTATAGCAGCTCTTTTTGTGGTAGCCAAGAATTGGAAATCAAAGGGATGCCCATCAATTGGGGAATGGCTGAACAAGCTGTGGTATATGAAGGTGATGGAATACTATTGTGCCATAAGAAATGGGGATGATGCAGACTTCGTAACAACCTGGAAAAACCTACACGACATAATGCTGAGTGAGCGGAGCAGAGCCAGGAGAACGTTGTGCTCAGCCACAGATATATGGATCCCGTGATGACCAACCCTGACATACTGCGCTCTTCTCAGCAACCTAAGGGGCAAGGACAACTCCAGGGGACTCAAGATGGAGAATGCTGTCTTCATCCAGAGAAAGAACTGTGAAGTTTGAATACAGATCAAGGCGCACTACATGCTCGCCTTTTTTGCTTCTCTTTTGTTTTTGTTTTTGGGTTGGTTTTTTTTTTTTGGTTCTGTTTCTTCTTTCTCATGATTCATTCCATTGGTCAAAATTCTTCTCCACAACTTGACTAGTGCATAAATTAATTCAATGCAAAGTTATACATGATAGTTATATGAGATTCCATGCCGTCTTGGGGAGGGAGGGGGGAGGGAGGGGAGAAAATCTGGAACTCAAAACTATGTAGAACCGTGTATGGAAAACTAAAAATAAATAAAGAAATTAATAAAAAAAAAATCAAGAACCCTGGTTTTTGTCCCTTACTTTGTTTGAGTGACCTTAGGCAAGTCCTTTGCCCTCCATAGGGCCCAGATTATACTTCTATAAAATGAGAGGGTTGAACTAGATCACTTCTAAGTTTCCTTTGAGCATTCAACATTCTTTGTATGCTCTCTGATCTCAGAACAAAATTTACTTTCAAATTTCCTTTCTGCTCCTTCTCTTGCCTTCTATTTTTTCTTTTGTGGAAAATGTTACTAGAAGAAAAACATAAAGTATGAGGGAGGATGGACAAAAAGGAAAAGCTTGATAATAGATCTTTGAGTATCTGAGAGTTGCTAATCAAGATGGTGTCTGGTTTTGAGCTGCTGGCTTGCTGGAACTGTAAATGCTGAAGAATGGGAGTTTAAACAGATTCCTATTAGTCTGCCTTTAATTTGATTTAAAAAAAGAAAAATTATCTTATTTTTCCTTAGAGAAGTCCTAGGGTAATCACATTGAGAACAAATTCTTCCTTTGAAAAAGCAAATGATTCTTTCATGTCAAATAAAGATTTTTTTAATATAATTAAATCTACTTTATGCTTCAGGATGGGATTTAACTTTAGATTTGACAAGGCTAGGAGGCATAAATGATGTTTGCATTGAATTTCTTAAGGAATTAAATTGAATTTTTAGATCTATTAACAGCCACATTTATTTAAACATGAGTTTTGTTAATGCAGCAGCTTACGAAATTTTTCACAGGTACAGGAGTGAGCTGTCCTTTCCTCCTTTCCAGTGTTTCTTCCTCTTCATTCTTCTTGTCACTAGTTTTCTTTTCTGTTTTTCTTGTTAGATTACTATTTTAAGTTCTTTATAATTCCCTTGAGCTTTTCCTTTTTCTCTTTTTGTTGCAAGTAGTCTGTCTATTGGACTTCCTTCTCCCTCATGGTTCCTTCATATTCTTGATCTTAGCAGTATTTCTTCTGATAAAAAAATAAATCTATACAGCAAAATATTACTAATTCAGTCTGCCCTGGGGGGAAGGCCAATCCAAAATAGATAAAAGTCTAAATTATATAATGTTTTGACAAAGAAATGTGGTCTTTTGCCTTTCAGGTACATGTTGCTTTTTATATAGCACTTGGTTCATCAAGTATTGATAAGGGCAGAGCAGTTCCATTGGAAGCTTAGTTCACTGAACAAGTAAGCTTTTGTTTTCATGATATGTAATAGTGTTATAAAAATAGGATCTAGCTAAGAAGTCAGAAAGTCTGAGGTCTAGTCTTGATTTTGTTACTGCCTAGCTCTGTGACTTTAAGCAAGTCACTTACAAACTCTGGGCATCAATTTCCTTATCTTTTGAATGAAGAGTTGGGTCCAGAATTGGGACTCTATCATTTTTGCCTTTGTGTTCTAACCTCAAAGTGTTTGCTGTCTAAAAGTAGTTAAGTGCTCCTTATGGTGTAGTTTCCATCTTTGGGATCTTTTTGTCAATTGGGACCCTCTAGAACCTATTCTAAGCCAAAGTTAAATTAAATTTGGAGACTATCAATAATAAAATCATAGTTCATGTCCCTACCTAAATAAATCTAGAAACTTCCGAATTTGGCATTTTTCTCCCTCTTTCCTAGGTTTATCCAAGTCTTGGTTTTCTAGGAGCCATGGAATTGAATATCCTAGACTTTAGCTAACTGAAAATTTCCAAGAGTTATCTAGATGGGATCAAAATAAGTCATTGAGTTGATCAATTGCGAATCTTTAGAGTGTTACTCTGAGATTTTTCTGCCAAAACAAATCACACTATTAGTTGACTAAGAAAACTTATTTTTTTCTTTATCCGTTACAAAGGTAAATTTCAGTTCATCTCACATCTGTATCATTATGAATTCAGAACTAGCAGGGACTATATTAATGCTTAATTGCATGTGTGTCTCCTACAATTTACCCTTTTTTCTTTTCTTGATATGTAGTGTGAACACTCTAAATAGTCACTTTCCTCCCCTTACCCTCTGTATAATCTTTTGCCTCTTTGTCCCCTCCTATTTCTTCTCTCTCCTGACTCTTATGTAGTTTTCCCATTAACTTTATTCTTTAGGAATCTGCTACATTCCTCTCCTTTGTCTTGTTAACAAAAAACTAAAATGATTATCTATTGTGCATTTCATAAAATTTAACAACAGATATTTCTCTATTATATTAATATAACCCCATAAATTAGCATTCCATGTGCCAATGGTGAGTGAAATCGTCTTCACAAAAGTTATTGCACATTTTTTAGTATGTGTTTTGACCACAGGGTAGGATCTCTACCTCCCAGCAGGCCAGGTTAGGTTAGGTGATGTAAATAAGAACACACTTTTCTCCAGTAACATTAGCATAATGATAGTAGCAAAGCAAAGGAAACCAATAAAAGAAGAGATATGAGAAGATACTTCCCCCCACCTTTTACAGAAGGGGAGGACCATAAAACTGCATATAGTGTCAGACTTGTTTGATATATTTGTTAATTGTGCAGAATGGTTTTTCTTCCTCTTTTTTGTTATAGGTGACTGTTCTCTGGGAAGGAATGGTGGGAATTAAATAGTGGAAAATGTAGGCTATTGCAAAACAAGAGATATTTTAAAGAATTTTATTTTCTGAAAAAGATGTCAAAGTTTTGATAAAT
Source organism: Trichosurus vulpecula (assembly GCF_011100635.1). Lineage (NCBI taxonomy): Eukaryota > Metazoa > Chordata > Mammalia > Diprotodontia > Phalangeridae > Trichosurus > Trichosurus vulpecula. Next base: position 31,178,938 of record NC_050575.1, read on the forward strand.
ACAAAGATCGATATTGATTCCAGAGGCCCGATGGTAAAAACGAATACTTCCCTCCTCTTCATGGAGAGGTAGTGACTTACAGATGTAGATTTAGGTGTACATTTGTCATTCCTGGCTTGTGTGTTGATTTGCTTTGCTTAACTATAGTTTTTTTTTTTAAATAAGGGTTGGTTCTAGGGGGGAAGGTATCATTGAGAAATGATAGTGATGTTTTTTTTTAAAAGTATCAATAAAACATTTTAAAGATGTCACCTTTATGAATTTTTACCCAGAGAAGTAAGCTATACTTAGTCTTTCAAACCTCAGACCTCTTAGCGTTAAGGTCAGTGATTTGTTCCACCAGTGTTAAGGTCAGTGATTTATTCAACCAGCACTGTACTAAATTGCCAGTGGTCACTTGACTCTAACATTAAAAATAACCATTCCCTTTCTAAAGACAAAAATAAAATTTTTCTTATTAAGCCTTATTGTTTGTTTAGGTGACTATAATCCAGGCCAGATGAAAACACAGTAAGGACTGAGCATTAGGGAAATTACTGTGGCATCTCTTTTTCCCACTTTGCGGAAAATAACACAGATATTCCATGAACAACTTTGTGCTAAAGTCAGGCTGAAGTAGCAGGCTGTTGAATCCTAAGTTCCTATTCTCTGAGGGGACAAGTGTAACGTTGGGGAGATAAAAAATGCCATAGGCAGGCATTGATATAGATAGATCTGTCTGTCTCCATGATAGAGGGCACTTTGTTTACAATCCCGTGCATAGAAGAGTAGAGTCAATTGAATATTAATTCTATTTCACTCATCTTCTACTCTAGCAGAAACAGAGTTACAACTTCACTTTCTCCTTTCTTTGAAGTAATTGTCTTCTCCCAGACAATCTCAGCTAATTTTATTCTAAAATAGCATTGTGTTCTTTTTTTCCCCATAAAAAAGGGAAAATTGTCTAAATGAGAATGAACTTTTCCCCTAATATTGAAATAGGCTACTTTGGGGATTCTTGATATTAAATTGCCATATGTCCTCCCACAATGTGTTATTAAAACTGAAATCAAACCAAGACAGCAGAACATAGGCCTAAAGGTGTTGAAGGTACACTTGAAAACTGGATGGATCTAGAGCTGGAAGGGCACCCCAGAAGGCATCTAGTCCAACCCCTTCATTGGACAGTTGAGGAAATGGAGAATCTGGAGTCTTAATTCACTTGTCCATGGTCATACAAGTATTAATCTTCAGAAGTCCAACATGTTTGAACCCATGTTGTCTGACTTTAAAGCTAGTGCTCCTATCATATCACACTGGTTGATATTTGCAATGCAACAGCCTCCTGGTTGGGTTCCCTCCTTACTTCTGGGCTGTTCCTTCTACAAGCTATGATTCATTGTTTTCATCACGTTACTTCTCTTTCATAATTAAAAACCTACATTGGCTCCATATTTCTCATCATGTTGAAATTTCCCATTTTGGCATTGAAGGACACCATAAACTTGTCCTATTTCTACACAACACAAAATAAATAGATCTCTGCTAATTATCAACTTAAGTCACTGTAAGTGACAACACTAAATGATTAGGAGCTGCAAATAAATGATTCTTTGCTTTGAGTCATCAAACTGAAAAGTCAAACAAATTTTCTCCAGTGAAAATATGCCCCTCAACATAATTTAAAGCATTTGTCCCAATTCGATAGGTAAGTCTTGTCTTTGAAAGTATCTCAGATACTTTCTGAGAGAGAGAGAGAGAGAGAGAGAGAGAGAGAGAGAGAGAGAGAGAGAGAGAGAGAAGAGAAGAGAAGACAAAGGGAAATAAAGATCTGACCAATAATTGGTTTGTTGTTAATAACAATAAAATAATAACTGACATATAACACTTTAGGATTTTCAAAGAAATTTACATATATTATTTGTTTTGAAAGAGGCTATGTGGCACAGCAGAGAGAACTCTGACCCCAATTCCAGGAAAATCTCAGTTTAAGCCTTGCCTGTTACAAATTCTGGTCTTACGACCCTGGGTATATTATTTAACACAGTATTCTAGGCAACTTTACCAGAAAGTGTCAGAGAAGGTGCCAACCAGTGTTGGCAGAGGGAACTACTCACTAGGAGTTCTCCACATCAATAAAATCACAAGTGGAGGTTCTATTCCTTTATCTTTTGAGCCCCAAAATCACTCACAAGAAGTAGATATTACAGGCATATTCCTGTTTTATAGACGAAGCCACTAAACTCAGAGTTTATTAACTTGTCTCAGGTCAAACCAGTCGTTTAGGTCCCAAAAGAGAAGGCTGCTTCACTTGATTTCTCCAGGCTGGCACAAGAAAGCAGATAATTGATGACCTCCCCTGATTTTTTAACACTATGTGGAAATGATATTTTTGTCATATTGATTTTTATTGAAATATAAATTATTTAAACAGAAGCGGACCCAATGTTATGTTCCCTAAACTGTTTTCCACATGAAGATATGCCCCTCAAGGAAATTTGAAGCATCTGTTCCAATTCAGTAGATAAATCTTGTTTTTGAAATATTTCTCTTTTACCTCCTTAAGTTATCCGATATATTTTTTTCTAATATACTTTTAACCTTAGCTTCCAGTTTATTTGCTGCACACTCTTCTTTTCTGTACTCTTATCCTTTCTCCATCCCTACCCTCCAGCCAAAGTCTTCTATGGTCTATCTCAGACTGAAAACATACAGATATCATATGTGATTAGTTTTTAATCTTAAATTATATGTTCCTGGGATGCTGCATTTCCTGGCTGATATTTATGAGAGGGGCAATTGCAAAATGAAAGTGGAGAACTTCTTGGTACACATTCATTTAATTGTGACTGCTTTCCATGTCCCCAGGGCCCCCTTATCTTTATTGTACTTTCTAATTTGGTTTTATGTAAAACTTCTTATATTCTTATATTAGCTCAGCTCTGGACTGTGCTGAAGGGGTGGATGTGTGCTGGTCTTGTTGTTCTTATAGAGCCATGGTAGCAGCAAGCCACATTGTTTTTATAGTATATTGCAATCCTTCAAATTCTTGAAGAGAGTGATCAAGCCCTTCCTAAGTTTCCTATTTTCCAGGCTAAACATACCACATTTCTTCAACTAATCCTCTTATGGTATCATTTCTAGTCACCTCACTATCCTGTTACTCTTTTCCTGTATATATTCTAGCTTGTCAATATTGCTCCTAAAATATTGTTTCCAGCCCTAACCATAATACTGACTAGATGTTTAGTCCGCTAAGGGCAGAGGACAACAGGTCTGTCACATTCCTTAACTTGGCACCAAGGTTGCATTCACTTTTTGGTTGCATTGCCATCCTGTTGCCTTGTATTGAGATCATAGGATCACAGATTAAGAACTGGGAAGGAATCTTAGCTATCTTGTCCAACCCCTTCCTTTTACAGATTAAGAAACTGAGGCTCAGGGAAGTTAAGTGACTTGCACAACTTCACACAGGTAGAAAATGTCAGATGCAGGATTTGAACCCACATTCTCTGACAAACTATGACCTTTGGGTCAAATCCATCCCTCTGCCTAGTTTTACGGCTAAGAATGGTTCTTGCAATTTTAAATACAATAAACTTTTACCTAAAATTATTCAAAACATTCTTAACTCTCCAACTGTACAAAAAAACAGGGTAAGGTAGTATTTGTCTTGCAGGAAGTAATTTACTCTCCACTATATTAGATTAAGTGCTTTTCTACCATGCAACCCTGACTTTCTTTTTCACATGAACTTTTTCTGGTTATAGTTTCCTCATCCCATCTGTAATGTACATTTTCTACTCCCATTATTTTTAAAAATATTCAGTAATAATGTTCACTTATCAAATGAGATAATTGTGAAACACAGTACAGTGGCTGGTACAGAGTAGGTGCTTAATAAATGCTTCTTCCTATTCCCTCACTAGAGTTTGAGTACTGACATTTTTTAAAGCTGTCCTCTATGTCAGTTGGATAGGCCAGAACAGGGATAATTAGAACTAAGGACTAGACGGACCCACGAGGAAAGGGCAAAATATAGGAATGTTATGGCTCTGGATAATGGTTAAAAGTTTAGAGAGGAGGGTGGAGAGTCAAGAGATTTTTATAGTAACAAGGACAAGGTCTAAGAAAGCTGGTGATGAAAGAGCAAGAAAGGCTAAAGGCAGGGCTTAAAGCGGGTATTCTTTTAGGTGGTCAGAGCACTATTACACTGGAACCTGGTGGCAACCAGGACTCTGGGTTGTTATCAAGAAGACTGGAATTCAGTCTCCTTCACATGCTCTCAGGAACGGGCTCTTATTGGGCCAATTGTATATTTTTATCTTCTATTATCTGTATTTGCTTCTCTACATTTTGAACATGTCTTTTTAAAAGAGAAGTTCGTTGATGATTTTCCTGTGTGGCCACATTCAGCTCCTCTTTTTCCCCCTCAATGGAATTGTTTCTCTTTGTGTCTTCAGAATTTAATTCTTGAGTGCTTCATATCTGCTTTGAGTTCACTTTCCTGATTCTATCTGTCCTTCTTCTGATCTCTTTTAAATATTCTTTCCCCAAATTAAATATGTCTAAAAATTATTTTCAGTTTTCTTTTCTTGATCAATGATAAGTCTAAGATGGAATAATCATTTTTCCCTGAGGTTCCAATCATTTCCACCCTTTGCCATCTCTGATATAAGGCCAAATTGAGTCATTAATCTGAGAGGGAAAGGGGAATTTGTTGGGTGATTTGTTTAGTGAGTATTGCAGCCTAGGTGGAAAACAAATTGAGAATTGTATTAGTTGTGCTGGTATGCCATTCCGCCCTCCCATCTATATCCAGGTAGCACTAAGGAGAGTTTAGTTCCTCCAGGAGTGTATTGTCAACATAACTCTTTAGATGAATATTTATTCATTTATTTAGTTCTTTTCTTCAAGGAAGATGCAGACAGCTCCTGCAATTTAGCAATGTTATGATTTCCCCTCCCTCACTTCCAGAACTCAACCTTCCCTTTCATAGACTTAGAGGAAGAGATCTGGATGCTTCTGTTCCGCCTCAAATTGTATGCACTTGCTTTCTATGACGAAGACCAAGTCTTGCTTTGTCTTTTATCCAGGTGAGAGTCTTAGGGGCCTATAGGCTCATTTTGAGGGCATTTAAAAAGCAGAAATTTAAAGAATAGACTACAGAAGATTGAACATAATAGACACGCAAATTTGAGGATTTAGGGGTTTGGAGATGAAAGTCACCAAATAATATAACTGCAGAGTTGGAAGTGAATTCAGCAGCCATGTAATTCAACCATACCTCCTCACCCCTTAAGAATTTCTACTAAAACATGCTTGACAAAGGGGTCACCTAGCCTTTCCTTCAAAACTTCCAGTGGGAGAAACCAATACCTCTCCACTTTGGAACAATTCTAATTGTTACATAGCTTTCCCTTACATCAAACCTAGTTATGCATCTTTGGATCTTCTACTCCTCAGTCCAGTTCTGTCTTCTGGGGTCAAACAGAATAAGTTTAAGAGGAAAAGGCCTTTTCTCAAGTTCATTTTTATGGGAGAACAGCTTGGACACTGTAGTGCTTTAAGGAGCATGCATGCCACAGGACAGCCAACTGATAATGATATAGTCTTAAGGTTGTAAAAGGCTTGCAACAGTTTGGCTGCAGAAATTTCTTATCACATAAAGAATACAATTGGCTCCTCTATTTCCCACTGTCAACACCTTCCTCCTAGCCATAGTTCACATTCACATAGTTTTTAAGGCTTCATCAGCTTAATGAGGTTGTTGGTATAGGCTTTAACATTCTCAGAGAGAGTGGAAATGGCAGAATGGGAAAGCCACTGGCCTAAGGTAATACAGATAGTGAGTGCTGTAGTTACACTTTGAATTTAGGTCTTCTGGGCAATATTTCCACTGAATCTTAGTATTCCTTCTCTTCCACCACCTTTGTTGGTCAGTTTAAGGGAATGTAAAGTTCTACTTATAATTTGCTTTGTGACTTTAGGCAAGACCCTTCATTTCTTTGTGCCTTAGTTTTCCCTTTTGTATAGTGAAGGGAAATGTTGTGTAGTGGGAAGAACAGTGCATTTGGACTTAGGAGGCCTGGGTTCTAATCCCAGTTCTTATACTTGCTCTCTTTGTGACCTTGGGTCAATTCCTTTACCTTTCTGAGCCTTAGCTTTCTCATCTATAACATGAGGACTTATACTACCAACTTCAAATATGTGTTCTGAGGAAAACACTTCACAAATATTAAATCAATCATTGAATATGGTTTATTTGTGTTAAGGGATGGGGACTGGACTTGTGATCTTATTCATATAACTTTTATCTACAAATGCCATTTAACACCTTCCTTGCAATTAATACATTTAGAGAATTGCCCAGAGAACCGAGAGGTTAAATGATTTTTCCAAAGTGAAATAAGCAGTAATTATTCAAATGCAAGACTTGAATCCAGATCTTATTGATTGTAAAGCCTTCTCTCTAACTGCCTCTGCTATTATTGTTATTAATGCAAAAACAGCAACACATATTGAAGTATGTGATCTCTAAAGTTCCTTCCAACTCTAATAGTCTGTGATTCTATAGAAAATTCTTATTACCCATATGATGTCTCTCTGCAGCAGCATTATAGGGTTAAGCATCTACTGGGAACTCTTTTCCAGATCTCTATCACAAAGAAGCAATGCAATGAAACTAATTTCTTCAAGTAATGTCAACCACAAATTTTAAGCTTATTCTTTTTAAAGTAGGAGCCTATGCTCAGTCAAAGTAGCTTCATGTACTCCACTGATTAATTATAAATGTTATGATTTTAAGGGGAAAAATGGTGGTCCCTGATGTTTTGAGGCAAACACAGCCACTCAAGTTGCGAAAGGGAGGAAAACTATTCTGGCATGAATGAAGCATATTCATGTGTCAGAGCATTCAATTTGACACCCTGGTCTGGTTTATTGGAGCATGTTAGAGAAATTATGTTTTTAAAACAACAACTAAGCTCCTAGACAAGATTTGGAGCCAAGGGATCTCCAAAGCTAAGGATTAGATGGGTTCTGCTTGGCTGCAGACAGCTTAGTTAGGAACAATGAGAGGAAGTTATAAAAGGTAACTTGAGGCTTGCTGTCAGAGAAAGCTTCCTAACTATTAGAGCTGATTAAAAGTAGATTGGGATGCCATGGCAGATAGTGAGCTTCCTCTCATTACAGATCATCAAGGAGTGGCTATATGTCCACTTGATGGAGATTTTAATAGGAGTCCTGTTTGGCTTTGCATTGGACTAAAGGACTTCTGATGTCCTTTCCAACTGTATTATTTACTGGTGTGTCTAGGGCTCTGTCTTTATGACACTGAAAAGTCAGTCTTATTGATTTCTCCTCCCCCCCACAATGGATTGATTTTCATTTTAGGCAGAACTGTTTGGTTATTTGGGTGTTTGTAATGGTAATTTAAACTTGAAGATCTTTCTCATCCATTAATAGGCCCACGTGACCTGCCTATGTCACAGGAAGCTTAAGTCACATGTAGTGGGAAGAGCTTGCCTAAGGAGTAGAACTGGAAGGGTGGAGAAGGAAATGCTCAGAGCAAGTCAGAACTCTGGGAGGAGCAGGACACAGGCAGGGAGGGAGCTAGGATTTCTGAGTGTTTGTGGGGAGACCCCAGCAGGGAAGAAGGCTAATGGGATGTGTTGTGATAGTATGCCTTAAGTTCCTTGCTACTGTGATGAAGTGGGCTTACTGGTTTTGGGATTTGGTTCTCTGATGTACGAGTAAATGTTTTACTTCTACCTTCTACATGGAGAGTCTTTTACATTTTGCGATACAGGTCTACACAGGCATACCCACAATTATCATCTGTTTTGTAACTATTGCCTTGCCAGTACAGTGTTGTGTAAACAATACAAGCTGAGAAATCAAAGAGATTTAGTAGACAGAACAATAGCCAAAAAATTCACATCTGAATTGAACTTGGACATGTAGAATGATTTTTAGAAGTCATCTAGCCCAATCGTTTCATATTAGATATGAGGAAACAGGTTCAAATGAGTTACAAGAATTGACTTGGTGGCAGTTTGTGAGCTTTGATACAAAATCAGGTCTTCCGTGTCCAAAACCTCTTGTGTCCCTTCATTGGGCATCAGTTTCTTCATTTTTAAATAAGCTGGAATAGAATTAAGACAATATGAGATTTGTAAGGTTTCTCCCAGTTTTGTGTTCTATAATCCTATGAGTAATACCATCTTGAATGCAAAAATCATTTCTAAGGTTGAAATAATCTTTGCCCTTGGTTTTGTTTTCTACTGAATTTTTGTCTGTTTTTTTCTCTTATGAACGTGTGGGTGGTGAGGTGATATATTGTATAGACTATAGAGTGCTAAATCTGGAGTCAGGATGACCCAAATTCAAATCAGTCTCAAACACTAGCTTCGAGATACTGCACAAGTCACTTAATCTATGTCTGCCCCAAGGTCCTCATCTATAAAATGAGGATACGAATGGCACCTAGCTCCCAAGGTTGTTGTAAGGTTCATATGAGATAGTATTTTTAAAGTGCTTTGAAGAAATAGCTCTATAAATTTATAAGTATGGAAATAGAAATTATCTATTAACAGTGTTGATAACAGTAACAATTATAACAACAATAATAATCACAAAAATATACATTAATTGAACAAGAGCCACATCAGAAGCTCACTACCTGACAAAATCATAACTACCATCCAAATCAATAGGATGACATCCCTTAGTAGGAATGAATCACACTTAGTCAGAAGTACCTAGCAGCACCAAAGGACCAGCCTCAGCTCTCAAAGAGTTTATGTTCTGGTGGGATTTGGGGAATGGGGGTGTGTGGCTAAAGTAACATGTATACAGGTAGGTAAACATGAAACATGCAAAATGTAATATAAAAAAACATTCAGAAGAAAGTTAAAAAGGGGATTGGATCAGGGAAAGTCTCATGGGCATTTTGGTGAAACTATTGATCCACTCTGATCAGAAAAGAACAGGCGATTTCTTCCTTCATCAAACATGTGTACATTGGCCCCATTTCTTCACTCTAGACTCCTTAATCCTTTAAGGATCCTTAACATTTTTTCTGTCATAGACAGACCCCTTTGGCAGTGTGTTGAAGCCTATGGATTCCTTTTCAAAATCATGTTTTTAAATGCATAAAATACATAGGAATACCAAGAACAACCAATTAAATTGAAATATTTATATATGTGTATATATATATTTATGTATATATATAAAATAACACAAGTTTACAGACTCCAGATTAAGGCCCCTGCCTTAAATACTCTTGTGAAATTGTCCGTGCAATCAACTATATACCCTTTTAGCTTCTCCTTGAGTCAGTGTGATGACAGTGTGCGAGAAGACAGGCACAGTGTCCAGGATGGGGGAAATGATTGTACTGAGTCCCATTACAGATGAATTAAATTCAGTTCTGGGGACCACATTTAGGGAGGACGCTGATATCTGAAGTGTGTACATGGAAGGAAGGGTGATCAGTGCCAGTCGAGGAACTAGAGAAGCTTAGCTTGGAGAGATTCATGGGGGAGACGATACAATTGCTTTCTACAAATACCTAAATGGTTGCAATATTTAGATGGATTAAGCATTTTCTGCTTGGCCTCAGAAAACAGAATTGAGACCTTGGGAGATTAATTGATTTCCCCAAAGTCACCCAGGTAGTTATCATCTGAGGTAGGTATTAAACTTAGGTCTTGTGACTCCAGATACACTTTCTTCCCCGTCATGTACTATCTGTTCTAGCTATATTGCCCCACTTGCTGCTTTTTGCCCACAACACTATCTCTTTTCTTCATGTCTTTGCACTGGTTGCCCCCATCCCACCCCCTGCCCCGGTCTGATGCTTGTAATGCTCTCTTTTCTCACCTCTGCCTGTTAGCTTTCCTGACTTCCCTCAAGACTCAGCTCAAATGCCACTTTCTGTAGAAAGTCCTGTAAGGGCAAGCAAAGAGGGATTTTTTACTTTTTCTTTCTTTTGGAGTGCTTCTCAGCACCAAGGCAAACTAGTGCCTTTGATTGTCTTGCCTTTGCAGTGGGAAGGCCCACACTCTTTCACCAACTAGGCAGGAGGCCCCAGGCCCACACTTTTTTGCTAGTTCTGGGTCACAAGAGGTGTGAAACCATCAAGGCCCTAAGGAGAGATGTGAAGCCCTAGAGAGGTGTGAAGCTCTCGAGAGGTATGAAACTCTCTGACCCTGAAAAGGGTATATATACTCTGAGGTTAGCATTTTGTTTGGGGCTCAGTCACTGGAAAAGTGTAGCATAAGTTGACCAGACAAGACTCTGGGTAGCCATTAAGGCTTTGAAAACCCAGATGTTGGTACTTCTATTTCTGGTAACTGTGTATGTATAGCTTTGATCAGACAACTATGAGCTCGTCTGTGGATTTGTGTTATTTGCTCTGTTTATATTTTCTGTTTGTAATTTGTGTTTGTATTTTCTCTGAGGTTCAGGGTGCTGACTTTTCCCCCTGAACTAAGTGAATGATATCTGTATGTTTAACTAAAGTGAGATTGTTAACCCTTTAAAGTTGCTTTCCTTAGAAAAGTAGATCAAAGAACCTGTGCTAGTAGCCCTCCGGTGTGCTGGTGTTATTGGTCTTACACGGCCACAGCAGTGGCAAGTAGCATTGTTGTTACAGGTCCCTCTCATGTTGCTGGTATCTTTCCCTCTGAGATTACCTTCCACTTATTCTGTACATACACACACACACACACACATATATATATATATATATACACACACACACACACACACACACACATATATACATATATATATACACACATATATGTATGCATATATATGTATATACATATATATATATATATATATACACATATTACACATACACATACACACATCTCTATACCCACATATAATATCATATGCACTCCATTAGAATGTGAGCTCCTTGGAGGTAGGCATTGTTTTTACATTAGTTTCTCTAGCACTTTGCCTGACACATAGTAGGTGCTTAAAAATGCTTGCTGAGTGGACACAGAGCCAAGATGGCAGAGTAAAAGGAGGGATTGGCTTAAGTTTTCTCCCAAATACCTCCAAACACCTGTAAAAATGACTAAACAAATTCTACAGCTACAGAACCCATGAAATGACAGTGTGAAACAAGTCTCCAGCCCAAGACACCCTGGATGGTCACTGGGAAAGGTCTATAGCACTACGCTGGGAGATGAGCACAGCCCAGCATGGGCCACACTGGCACAGACCAGGCTGGAGCAGACCAGGTAGAGCAGGCCTCAGGGCACTGAATCACTGAGCTGTGGCAGTTTCCAGACTTCTCAACTCATAAATGCCAAAGACAACTTAGCAGTGGGAAAACTCTGGGTGAGAGAAGGGCACTGTCCTCCCCCTCCCCCAAGACAACAGAGGTGGCTACAGTGGTGGTGGTGACAGCAGCAGCAGCTGCTTCCAGAGCTCTGGGACTGCAGACAGTGGGGGGAATCAAGTGACTGATCAGAGTGGGAGTGCAGGGATCTCTTTTCTGGCCCCAAGGCAGAATTTTCTTGCATTGCCCTACTTGGATCTGTGTTGCAGTCCTGGTTGGGGGTCTTGGGGTAAAGAGGAGTATTGTTGTGGCAGAGCTTGTGTCATCTGTGGAGAGGGAGTCCTCTTAGAAGTTCCAAGGCAGAAAAGAGTGCTCGAGGTCACTCACAGACTACTGGCACAGGCCAGTAGGGGAGTAAATACCTCTCCTTGGATCATACCACCTCAGAAGAACAGGCAATTTACAGGTGCCTGTAAGTAACTCTGAGAAAAGGAGTCAAAACCCTTGAAGCTTTGGGACAGAGTGCTCTCTACTCTAGAAGCAGAGTCATACCTTGACAAAGAGCTCAAAAGTCAAATAATTGGCTGGGGAAATGAGCAGGCAGAATGAAAATAAAATGTCATACTACAGAATCTTACTTTGGTGATAAAGAAGATCAAAACATACAGCCAGAAGAAGACAACAAAGTCAAAGACCCCACATCAAAAGCTTCCAAGAAAAATATGAATTGGGCTCAGGCCATGGAAGAGCTCAAAAAGGATTTGGAAAAGCAAGTAAGAGAAGTAGAGGAAAAATTGGGAAGAGAAATGAGAAGGATGCAAGAAAATCATGAAAATGAATCAACAGCCTGCTAAAGGAGACCCAAAAAATACTGAAGAAAATAAAACCTTAAAAAATAGACTAACCCAAATGGCAAAAGAAGTCCAAAAAGTCAAAGAGGAGAACAATGCCTTAAAAAACAGAACTGGCGAAATGGAAAAGGAGGTCTAAAAGCTCACTGAAGAAAATTATTCCTTAAAAATTAGAATGGAGCAAATGGAAGCTAATGCCATTTTGAGAAATCAAGAAATTATAAAACAGAAGCAAAAGAATGAAAAAATAGAAGACAATGTGAAATATCTCATTGGAAAAAAAAAAAAACATCGACCTGGAAAACAGGTCTGAGAGAGATAATTTAAAAAATTATTGGACTGAAAGCCACGATCAGAAAAAGAGACTAGACATCATCTTTCAAGAAGTTGTTAAAATTCCTTCTGATGAATTACATCCAATATGTTTTCACACAGTGAACAGATACCATTATTCTAAGCTATCCACTTAAAAAATATCCTCCACTTCTGGGAGGGGGCACAAACTGAGAGAAATGTGATACTTCCCAAAAGCAACCCAGGACCTTAGTGCATATGAATCTTTGACACAAGGGTTATGCCATGACTTCTTCCATTTCCTTAAAACTCTTCAATGACTTCCTATTGTCTACTGAAGAAAGTCTAAATTCTTTAGTTTGGCATTCAATACTTTCCACGATCTACTTCTATTCTGGTTTTCTGAACGTTCCTTTTCATATGATTTACATGAGTTACCAATTATGTGGCCTAGGTATTTTTTATTCTCCATATCTTTGCTCATTCTGTTTTCTCTATCTGGGATATCCTTCATCACCAACCCTTTCCAACCATTAAAATACTTCCCACACTTCAAATTCAAATGCCACTCTCTCAGCGGAGTATTCTTTGATTTCTCATCCCTTTTCCTTCCTGCCACCTTCATAGATACAAAGGGAAATAATTTTTTTCTACTTCAGACTTCAAATAGCCCTTTGTTTCTACTCTGTCTATGTACTTACATTCTACTTTATATTAAAAGTAATTATATATAATGTATGTTGTACTGTATCTCACTGCTATATTTCAAATTCCATAGTAGTAGAGCCTATGTCATATTTACTTTTTTATTATCCCAGTGCCCAGGACAGCTTACTGCATGAGTTCAATAAATGTTTATGGAACTGAATTGTATGGCCTAATCTTGAAGATCATATGATATATACATACACACACACACACACACACACACACACACACACACACACACATATATATACATATACATACATATATATATATATATATATGTTCCTTGAAGGCAAGGCCTGCTTTACTTTTGAATTTTTTTATTCTCAGCAACAAGCATGGTGCCTGATACATAGTAGTCAGTCAGTCAGTGAGCATTTATTAAGTGCCTACAGTGTGCCAGCCACTGTGCTAACTGCTGGGGATACAAAGAAAAGCAAAACAAAAATTAAACACTCTCTCCTCTCAAGAAGCTCAAAATCTAATGGGAGAGACAACATATATACAAACTACATGCAAAGAAACTATAGACAGGATAAATTAGAGATAAGTGAACAGGGGAAAGAGCTGTCCAGCTCTTCAGCAGCATGTGAGTAGAAGCAAGGGGTCAGATGGTGGGTGGCAATAATCCAAGGCTTGACAGGATAAGATCAATAATGAAATAAAGGAGCAATGCACTTGAGAGAAAAAACAAACAAACAAACAGGTTGAACTGGTTTACCAAAGGGACAAGATAGGGAAGGGAGGAGAGTGTAGCCAATGCAGGAATGATGGCTTGAGATTGAAATCAAGAGTGAAAGAATTGGAGGTCAGAATGAGGAATTGGGGGTTTTCAGTCAGAGGGAGAAGTGGAAAGACAACAGATTGTGACCAAGTAAGGGACTTTTAGAAGTCATGACAGGGGAATTGAATATTTGCAGGTGATGGGCAGATTAAGCATATGATCATCTCTTTATGTAGGTGGCATGAGATGGAGGGGGAGGTCATGGGAAATAAGCAAATTGAGGAGCTGTCAGGTTAGAGTATTTGATGTAGTTTCATTGTATATGTTGAAATTCTCTTTTATGAGGGCAGGAGCAGGGAGGAGAGAAAAACCAGTATCCTGCAGGCCTGGCAGATAACAATCACAAGAATCTGATTGAATGGTTCATGTGGATTGAATGGATCTCAAAAAAGGTGATGTTACTGAGTGATGGAGGTAAAGAGAGAACCTTTGGAGTTTTAAAGCTCTGCTACCTTGACCAGTGCTGTTGAAAAGGGTGGAGAGGGAGGTCTTTCAGTGAAAGTGCAACCAGTATTTGAAAAGGTGGCCAGGGAAGCTACGTCATTAGGGAGCCAGATTTCATTGATTGCAAGAAGATGGAAGGAGCAGGAAAGGGAAATATTTAAGATTAAAGCAAATTTATTACATATGGAGCAGATATCCTAAAGAGCACAGTGGAAGGAGTGAACAGCTTTAGATTACGCCTTGGGGGTATGGGGACTGGAATAAGGAAGAGGGTAATGGGAGATGGAGAATGATTTTGAATAATGCCAGCTGGGGTTCAGAATCACTAGAACGGGCTTAGTATGACAGGTTGAGAATTTGTTAATCATTGAGAAATAAGCTTAGGTAGATTCTTGACATTCTTAGGGGATTTGCATCAGGGTGGAGACCGCACAGGACATTAAGCTGTGGGGTGTAGCTAAAAAGGTGAGTAGGAAGACAGATACATGGAAGGGGGCAGACTCAGGTTAGTGACTAGGGGAGGGAGAATGATGGAATACCATTTCATTCCTTACCTCGGAATAGGCTTAATAAATTAATGTCTATTGGTTGATTCAGGTTAATAATATTTAATGAAAATTTGTTCAACTGGAATATGCCTCCATTAGTTATATAATCCCTCCTTCTTGGATTTTTTCAAGTGATAGTGAGGCTCAGTAGGCGCTAATGGTGTATATTATCTCAGAGGAGCAATGCATCCTCTTCACTCCCAGAAAACAATTCAATAAGAGAGAGGAGACTGGACAGTTTTTGAGACATGGTCAGTCCTATATTGTTACATACAAATCACCAAAATAACATCTAGCCAAAGAACCTCTATAAAATGAGAATAAAATTCAGAGATTGCCTGACCCAAATTTCTAATAAAAGTCTAAATTTGAAAATGAAACATAATCAATAATAACACTTCATTAGTATGCTGGTACAAGTCTTCTCATTTTTGTTTTTGGCTAAAAGAATTTCAACAATGTATTGTGCACATAAAGGTGATAAACAGGAATATCAACTCCCAAACCTAACAAAATAATCATAAAAGCAATCTGGTACCTAAAAACTCAACAGCAAACCTCAGTTATTATACACCTGAGGAAACTTACAAACCATTGCATTTGTTTAGAAATATCTCTAAAAGTGTTCAGATTTTAAGTTTCTCAATTCAGGTACAAGATGAAAATCAAGACTAAAACGCCTACACAAGAAAACTAATACATTTCTCTGGCCCCTTCCTAGTAGGTAGCTTTCAAATTAAAGAATATCACACCAAGCATACAATTATTACATACATAACAAAAAGGGAGAAAGAAAGATCGGATGGATATGGAAAACACAGATAATTCCCAAAACTCTTTTAAGCCTATGTTTCTCTGTCTCTGTCTCTCTCTGTCTGCCTGTCTGTCTCTCTGTCTCTGTCTGTCTCTGTCTTTCTCTCTCTCTCTCTCTCTCTCTGTCAACAGAGGTATAACCAGTCCCTTTCTAGTCTTTAAGAAGGATCCATATGCTGTGAAATGTCCCATAGACTGAGAAGAGGGAAAAAAAACCCAAGAGGACAGGTTAATCAAGAAACACAATAATCAGCTCTTGAATAATTGAGTTTGCTGAACCGAGGACTTTAATTGCAGATCAGTAATTAGGACTGTGTCAGCTTAGGAAAGAAATGATGTTTACATCCCAAAGATTTCAAGAATCACATATGCTTTATTGAACACAAGCTCACTAGAAGTCAAAAGTCTGTGTGGCTGTTAAAAGATCTTCAACTAAATTAATGAAAATTAGTGTCCAGAATGAGGGAATCCAAAGGCAGTTTCATTGGACTTTGGTCTTGTCAGACCACATCTGATATGTGTTTGGTTATGCCCACTACATTGCTAACCTTTTTTTTACTTATGCTTTTCTTTTGAATATATCATCACCACTTCTAAATAGCTCTCCTGCTCTACTCTCCATTAGAACCCTCCCTTGAAACAAAAACAAACAAAAACCAAGAGAAATTAAGGCACTAAATCATCTTCTTGGCCATTTCTGACAATATATGACTGATTCCATACTGATAGCTCAACCTGATCTATGTCAAAAAGAGATGGGTATGCTTCTCTGTTTTTTAAAGTCATTATTATTTACTATATTGGTCAATGTCTTGGTTTTTCAGTGCTGTTGTTCTTTAAAATTATTGTGGTCATTGTGTAAATCGTTCTATCTGCCTTTCTTGCTTTGCTTTGCACCAACTCAGATAAGTCTTCCGAAGTCTCACTGAATTCCTTATATTTGTCATTTCTTGTGGTATATTCCTTTATATTCACATATTTGTCCAGCTATTGCCCAGTTGATAGGTACTTTGCTACTTTGAATGTTGTTTGTTCCCACTAAAATTGCTGAAAATATTTTTGGTATATATAGCATCTTTCCCTTTGTCTTTGATTTCCACATAATATGTGTCTAGTAAGCACAATATTTTAACTGGAACATTCATATGTTGGCAGGGAAGGGTGATCAGAATGGTCAGGGCTCTGGAATCTATCTCTGGGATACTGAGAATCTCAGAGAATCTCTCTCTGAGAACTGGGAATATGTAGATTGGAAAAGAAAAGACTTAGGGGAAATATCTTCAAACATATGAACAGCTGTGATCTGGAAAAAGGGATTAGACTTTGTCTAGCCCCAAAGGGTAAAACTAGGGCCCTCAAATGGAAATTCTTAAGATCATAGAAATAGAACTGGAAGAGAACTTAGAGTTTTTCTAGTCTAATTCGTTTCTGCAAACAAGAAAATAAAAGTTCAGTGCTTTGCTGAAGGGCACAATGTAGTATAATATGGTAGAGGAAGGATTTGAACCCAGGTCTTTTGATTCTATATCTAGTATTCTTTCCTCTGCATTAGACTACTTCCTTACTTTTTTAGCTCAACATAATTTTCTAACCATAAAAGCTATCTAATCATGTTGTGAGTCACCACACGAAGTAATAAGTTCTCAATCAATAAAAGTGTTCAGGCAGATGTTGGTGACTACCATAGATGTCATGAAAAATTTTCTTGTACTAGGTTAGAGGTTGAAGGCCAATATTAAAATTAATTGAATTTGAGGGACCTTGGGGATACTCTGGTCCGACCTCCTAAAACATGACTAACTTCCACTTCCACTGGCCATCCACCCCCTAATGGATGATTTCCAGTAATGGGACTCACCAAGTTAAAAAGAAATTCTAAGATACTTTTCTTTCTCTTAGTTTCTATGATTCCATATGACAAACTATAGAAACAAATAGGATTAATAGAATGTGAAAGGAGTATCAGCTCAATTTGGATTTAACAACTGGAATAAAAGTAAGGTTTTCAAAGCTAAGTTAATAATAGCAATTCAAAAATGTTAAAGCTGAAGGGTAGGTGTACTGTTACCACATAGCCTCCAATTCGTTTCCCATATTATGTCTTACTTAACTACATAATTCACTCTGAACAACAGGCAAGATCTTAGGGCACTTTGAAAAATTATTTCATAACTCTTTAAACCACCCAAGGAGAGGAATCTATGAAGATGAATAACCACTTTTCCAGACCCATGAGTCTCTAACTGATAACTTTTGTGACCAATCCCAAAGAGGAGTCAGCTGAAAGGAGGACAGTTCAAACCCTAGCCTTGACAGCTCCTCAGATGGTAGGATAGATCCAATCTTTTCACAGGTTTGGTTTGCTGGTGATAATTTAAAATCCTTCCATTTTGTTCCATGAAGTTTAATAGAGAATACCTAGTGACATCTATGCAGAGTAGTAATGTCAGACCCTAGGAGAAATCCTGGTAAATATGGATTGTTCCACCATTTTTTTGTGTGTGGCTGAACTGAAGGATAGCATGGTGGGACAGAAAGAGCACAGAATATAGAGTCAAAAGACTTGGGGTCAAAACTCATTTCTGTAATTTACTATCTTTGTAACCATGAGGAAGTTATCTACAAGTTAACTTCAATGGGGCTCGGTTTCATCATCTGTAAAATAGATAAATGTTGGGCTAATGTCCCCTCTAGCTCTAAATCTGTGATCATATGCTTTTCAAGTGGAGATGGTGATGGTGATGATAATGATGGTGATAGGGGTGATGCAAAGCAATATCATGAGTAGTGCTCTTATGATTGCTTCATTTTACAGATAAGACTCAGAATACGTCCCACATCATATGGTACTATTATACTGCTCCAAGACTTGAATCCAGGTCCTCTCCCTAGGGCTTGAGACCAGAACAAGGGGCCAATGCCCTTACGGGGAGCACCTGGGCCAACCTGAAGAGAGAAGACAACACTGTGGAGTTAGTTTCCAAAAGCATCTAGAAAAATGATCATAGTTGTTTTGTGAAAGCATAGGGCATGGTCACTGAAAATGGAACCAGAACCTAGCAAAAACTCCTTGTTGATTGTTAATTGCTACTCTTCTCTTTTCATAGTGAATAATTAACTGTTAAAATATTGTTCCCTGTTGCCCTCATGCATTAGTTTTGGACATAAAAGTTGCAAGCCAGATGTTTTTACCCATATTGACTGAAGTCAATCATGAGCCTCCAGGAAAATGTAATATGAAGGTTCTAAAGGTTGTCCTGAAGTTATTAGTAGAGTTTTTACATAGTAGCTTCCTTAAGCCTATGTCATGCAAGGCCAATCAGTTTAACTAAGGAAGTGAAGTGATAAATATTTTCCAAGTCTTTTCCCTTGAAGACATAAAACATAACTGATGGGGTCAGTGCTCCTCATTAAAATGCCTAATGGTATGAAAATTCTAATTTTTAATTATTCTTCTAGCGAGCTCAAAGCATTTTATTTATCTTATCAACTATGCCTTAACAAGCCTGAGAGGTGAATTTTGTATCTCCCTAGTCCAATGACCCTAGCCAATGTTAGGAACTTTAAGAAATGATGAATTTAATTGAATCAATGATTCTTCCTTAGGGCTGGTTATTTTTCTGTTTTGCAGATGGGAAAATTAAACCTCAGATAATCTAAGAGTCTTCATGAAAGCACATTAACTTGGATGATTCAGACCTCAAAAGCAAATGTCAGCCATGGAAGGTTTTGATACCTCTCCTGTAAGTTGAAGTGAATACCCCTTTAGCATTCCTGTAAACACATGGAAGTATAAAATGTATAACTGGTCCACTTGACTCTGAAATTTAATAAAGCTTTGTGGTGCTTTATGCACAGAAGCTAGGTGGTACAGTGGATAGAACGCCAGGCCCGGAGTCAGCAAGATTCATCTTCCGGAGTTCAAATCTGGCCTCAGGCACTTACTAGTTGTATGACCCTGGGTAAGTCACTTAATCATGTTTGCCTCAGTTTCCTCATCTGCAAAGTGAGCTGGAGAAGAAAATGGCAAAACACTCTAGTATCTTCACCAAGAAAACCTGAAATGGGGGTCATGAAGGGTCAGACATGACTAAAACGATTTGACAACCACAGACACAACCACAACAAGAAGTGCATTATGCAGCCAAAAAGGCAAGACATACTTTTGGGAGTTTCCCTTCCCCTTCACTACCAAGTCAAATAAGTGTGGATGAACCAGTAAGTGAAAGTTTTCACTTGTTGAAAATATTTCTAACATATTTCTGAACAGTCTCCATCTGTATGTGTTGGTAGACCATTCTGGAAGCAAGCCATATCAATCAAAAGGCTAAAAAACTTTAAATGAACAACAGTATTTAAGGCTTCACAGTACCTCCCTTACAATTAAAATATCAAGAAGCCCAAATTAACGATTGAATAGTGGGAAGCAGATATATCACCCTTGCTGGAAAGCTAAATGGCAGAGATGGTATGGTCAGAGCATGCTTTCTGTCTACAGATGTGGTGCCACACTCACATGTGCTCCCTGAAGAATTGAACTAGCACATGGAGCGAGGTTGGGGATGATGGAATGGAGAGCAAAAGCTGTGGATCACATATCCTTGCAAGTTTCATTGAACAAAAGTGAAACCAAGGACACACTAGTGAATACATAGCATGATTTTATGCTAGGGGTAGTACAATGGCTTTTGAAGGAGGAAGAAACTTATCACCCAACTTACCTTGGCATACTGCTTACTCACTACAAACTACAGTCAACCTTTTAACCTTTTGGGTTAGCTAGTTCTTCTATAGTTAATGATGTCCTTTATGTTGACTTTTCATTCTCATATATGAACCAGAAGAAGGAGATGTCTCCTTACTCCCATCATACACACATAACACACACACACACACAAACACACATACTGAAAGTCATCCAACTGAAGAATGATGATCACTTGTCAGTTATCTTGTGATGGGGATTGTTTTCCAGTAATAGATTAGACCAGATCAGGGGTGGAGAACCTGTGGCCTTGAGGCCACAAATAGCCTTCTAGGTGTGGTCTTTTGACTAAGTCCAAGTTTTATAGGACAAATCCTTTTATTAAGGGGATTTGTTTTGTGAAGGTTGAATTCAGCTAAAGGGCCACAATTGATGATCTAGAGGGTCCATGTGGCCTTGAGGCCACAGGTTCCCCACCCCTGGACTAGATGGTACCTGAGCTCCCTTTAGACCGAAACTTTGTGATTTGGTTGAAAGGGAAGCCATATAGAAGAAAGAGGAGAGATATGATGCCTCAGAGAAATTGCTCAGTTTGTGCCAAGTTTCTACTTTATGTTGCCCATCCCATTTTTACCTGGTGAAAGCAGACCCATCTTTCTTTTTTTTTTTTGAGGGGGGAAGGCAGGGCAATTGGGGTTAAGTGACTCACCCAAGGTCACACAGCTAGTAAGTGTGTCAAGTGTCTGAGGCTGGATTTGAACTCAGGTCCTCTGACTCCAGGGCTGGTGCTCTACTCACTGTGCCACCTAGCTGCCCTTGACCCATCTTTCAAGTCTCTGAACACTTGCTATCTCCTGTGAAAAACTTTCCCTGATCTTCCAAGTCAGTAATTATCTCTTCCTCCTTGGGTTTTCCATAGTATTTTCCCTGTGTTTCTATTTGAATTTAATTCAAGCAACATTCATTAAGAACCTGTTTTATGGAGGTCATTCTGCTCGATGCTGTACAAAGTTGAGATAAAATATGACCTTTGCTCACTTGGGGCTTAGAGTCTAATTGATATTTATGACATAAACATAGTTTAATAAAATACATGAAGTGCTTTGGGTTCTCTTGAAGAATGATATTATTTATACAAATGAGAAAAATGATAATAATACATAATAAGTATAATTAGAGTGGGAAGGGTGTAGAGAAGTTACCACTGACTGGGAAATCAGAGAAGACATCTTGGAGTAGGTAGTATTTGAACTAGGTTTTCAGGCATGAATAGGAATTCAACAACTACATTTGGGTGTGCAGAAAAGGGAGAAAGTAATAGAGGCCAACCTAGGTAGAGAGAAAAGTGCTCACAAAGGCAGGAAAGCAGGGTTTGTGAAAGAGGATGTGTTGCCTACACTCCAGTTAGTTTGGCTGGAGTGAAGGAAATGTGAAGGAGAAAGTTAAATGACTATGTCATGATCAGCCTGCAGAGATATCAGACCAGTGTGCTATTGAATTTGAACTTTATGTGGGAGGCAATAGAGAGGCACTGAAGGGTTTTGAGCAGAAGTGTCATATAATCAGATATATGCATGAAAAAGATGAATCTGGCAGGATGTGAAGTTTGGATTGGGGCAGAGATAGTGTAGAGTCAGGAGGTCCTTTTAGGAGGCTAGGAGTAAGCATCTATAGTGAGACTGGTGGTAGTGGAGATAGAGAAGGGAGAAAATTCAAAAGATAGAGTCAGGAAGACCTGAATTAAAATCCAGCCCCAGATATTTAAGAGCAATATGACCCTAGACAAGTCACTTAACCTCTTTTTGTCTTATTAGATTATGAGTTCCTTGAGGGCAGGGACTGTCTTTTGCCTTTTTTTAATACCCAGAACTTTTCCCAGGGCATTGTAGGCACATAATAAATGCTTCCCATCTCACTTTCCCACCCCATCAGGTGGAATTGACAGGCTTTGATGAGTAATTGGAGATAAGAGGTAAGGGAGAGGGAAGAGTGAAAAATAATCCTATTCCTCTTCCTCCTCCTAGTTGACATTTGTAAATTGCTTTAAGGTTTACAAAGTAATTTATATATGTTATTTCATTTAAACCTCACCAAAAATTTATCCCCATTTTACAGATGAGATTACTCTACCTGGGAGATTAGGATTAGGTTTTGGGGAAAAGTTAATTTGTTCAGTTTTGCATATGCTGTTTTTGGGGGAATCTTCAGGAACAGATGTCCAATAAGTAGTTTAAGATGCAGTTCTGGAGTTAGGAAGAAAATTCAGGACAATAAATTTAGATGCGGGATTCATCCACATGGAGGAAGCAGTTGTGCCCATGCAGAGCAAATAGCATTACCAAGGATATGAATGAAAAGAGAGCAGGGAAGAGAGCCAAGGACAGAACCTTGGAGAACACTCACATGGGTTGGGGGAGTGGGGGAACAGAGAAAAAGATTCAACAATGAAGCAATTAGATAAAGACTCAGGAGAGTTTGGTATCTCAGAAATCAAAGAATGAGAGTGTTCAGAAGTGGGAATGAACCTCAGATTATAAGGGGCAGAGAAGAGGAGACACTGGATAATGAAACAAATATGACAAGTGCAGGTAACCATTTGAAGAAGTTTAGTAGGAAAAGGGAAGGAGGGAGCTGGGATGGAAGGGTCAAGGGAAGGCTGCTTGGGGGGAAGGCTTAAGATTGTTTGCAGGCACATGAGGAGGAGCCAGTGAGGAGGTAGAAACTGAACATGATTGGGAGAAAGGAGATGAAAATTCTGCAAGTTAAGAGTAAGATTCCAAGGAAGAAGGGAATGGAATCCAGGGAAAAGGGAAAGGGATTAGACTTTGGGAGGAAGAGGGATTAGTATAAATTCCTCAGACTGGAAGAAAGAAGAAGGAACAGTTAGAGATGATAAAACAAGTTAAGGCGCAAAGGAGGGAAAGAAGAGAGTTCAAAATGGAAAGCCTTAATCTCCTCAGAGAAGTAGCAGATGAAGTCATTTGTTTCAATGTGAGTAATAGGGATAAGAGTAGAGATTCAAGAGAGAAAGGCTAGAATAACCTCAAGGTGGCATAGAACATAAAGAAGGCCAAAAGAGGCCATTAAGCTAAATGTTCCTCATGGATGACTAGGGAACCACAGCGAAGCATGGAAACCCTGACAACGCACATTTGGGTAATGGCCAAAATGACTTAAAAAGGAGCTCGGAAGGGATATTATAGTGTCAAGAGATTGCTCCTTAATTGCTGAGCTTGCAATGCTGTGCCTGGAAGGAAAAAGAAAAGAGTTTTAATAGAGCCACTAACCTCAGAGAAGAAAAATTAAGGAGAAATACGTTGAAAATATAAATACACAAATTAAAAATAAAGGATATGTGAAGAAAGATGCTATCCACATCCAGAATCAGAATTTGTACTTTATTCAGTAGATAGAAATGATAAATAGAAGCACACATAAAATAATTTTACATACACATATCTTATTTTTGTCTAATGGTAGCCATCTCTAGGGTTGAGGGGGAAGAGAAGAAAACAAAGGAAAAAAGGAAATTTACATGATGATTTTATTGCATATTTAGAGGGAATAGCAAGTTGTACATGGTAGATTTGCAGTTTCAGGTACAATCATCTTTTTTATTGTACTGTGTAATGGAAATGCTTGTTTTGTTCTTTGAATTGAAAATAAAATAAATTTTAAAAAAGAAATTATTATTTGCACTGGGAATTATATGTTTAAGTCAGCCCTGTACTAAAGCTTTTTGCCCTCCCAAGAGGAGAGAAGAAGGGCTGGATACCGAAGGGAGCATCAGTAGGTGGTTCTCCACAGGAAGTGAAAAGTAATAAATTAATTAATTCATTAGTGTATTCATTTAACAAACATTTATTAAGCCCTTTTATGCGCACGACACTGTGCTCAGGCCTGGGCATAAAGATGGATATGGCATAAGTACCTATTTTTAGGAAGCTTACAAACTAATAAGGGGAAAAGAAATATATACCAATGACTATGATACAAAGCAGGATGAGATAATGAACTGGCGGAATAGGCACAGGCAGTCAGTGAAGACTTTCTTGTGAATTTTAAAGTAAGAAAACATTTCCATGTAGATATCAAATAGTGTTCTTTGAAGGTACAGATCTCAGCAGATGAAGATGATGGGGAGGGGGGACTTCCATTCCAAGTATGCAGGACAAGATAATGAAATACTTCAGAAATAAGAGAGAGCAGGATGAATTTGGGAGCAACTACTAGTCTAGCTTGGCTAACATGGCAGAGTAAGAGTTAGAGTTAGGTTAGTTTGAGCTAGGCTGTTGCTGATCTTAAGTGTCAGAATCAGAATTTATACTTTATTCAGTAGACAACCTGGAGCCAGAGAAATTTTTTGACTTGGATGACAGGCAGAGTTGTAACTAGGAATCCTACATCTTATTCACACAGGCAGCCCTGGGGGAAGCATTCTCTGTTGGGATTATCAAATGCCTAAGAGAGCTGTAGGTTGAGAATCCACGGTACTACTGTCACCCAACAGCTGACTCTGGATGTGATACAAGGACTGGCAGTTAAGCAAGTAGATGTTTCCCAGCATAGCCAAATACTCTTTTGCTAAGGTTTCTTTATCCTTTCTCCATCTTCTTATCTCATTCTTTTCAGCTTTTTTTGAATGGGTTCAGATAGAAACAGTCCTGGGACAAGTCACCATCCCACCATTATACCTCTATATTTAATATTCCATGACTATTGTACAAGTAGATAAAATAACTGGTAGGTTCTTTGTAGTGAAATAAGATCATTAATATTTAAGCTAATCCTTTGTACCCCTGATATAAGAATTGTTGGTAGAGGTCCACTTGCAGATAGAACCTCATTAGGTATCCTACCCTGTTGTCATATAATTTTCTTTTCCTAGTGTAAAGCTTTTAATTCCATTTAACTTTGAGATCATAGGTGTAGTGCATGATAACATTTGTTAAAAAAACTTTGTTCTTAAGTTTTTATGTATCAAAGTTATGTCTGGGTGATTTTGAACTGAAGTTTGAACTGTCATAATGGTAAAACTCCAGTACAGTTGATTGGCCAAGTTCTCCAGGATATTTGGAAGTCTTTATTCGTAGAATAGGAATTTGCCATTTATTAACTCACAAAATAATTTTTGCAAATTTCTGAGGCATAATTTTAGCAATCAAATTATATCTTTCTAGACATTTAGTAGGTGATAAATTGTTATAGCCTGTAGCAATGTGCTGGACAGTGCCTGTTATTTCATCACATAATCCTTGTTGAATAATAAGTCTGAAACCCTTAAAGAGGGTCTTTTTGCTATTTTCATTGGCAATGACCTGGTTTTAAATTACTTTCACAAACTATTCTGTTACAACAAACAAATTTACCTTACTCAGACCTTTGGTAGATGTCCTCGTCAACATATTATTGGCTGAGTTCATGGGCCCAAAAAGCCCTTGGTCATTTGATTTTACTCTTTGATTTCTGATTTTATAGGATACATGTGGAAGTAAACCATTTTTGATGCATCCAATGACTTATCTTATCAGCTTTTACTATTTCTTGGTTAAGTGATGTGTATTTCTGCAGTGTTTTTTTAACTTGCATATCATGTTCTCTAAGAATTTCTATCAGTTTTCTTCCTTCTTTTTGTTGAGGAAATATTAATCTGTCTGCAGTTGCTTTAGATGGATTGAGTCTTTTTCCATTAATCTTCTGTGGATTTTTTGAGATACTTTCCCAGTGTGTTATGATCCATTTTACAATTCTGAAGGTGTATATTGAGATTTGTATTGGATTTGTGGACTGTCTGACAACATGCTTGCTCTCATGCTGCTTCTAGGTGTGGTCCTACCATCCCAACCAAATAAGATGAGTGGTTTTTTATGGGAGAACTCTGAAAATGAAAAAAAGATCCAGCTATGATCACATGCCTATTGCTGCAGCCAAACACACCCACATCCCTAGGAATATGATCATGAGTTTAGAGGACAAAACCACTTGCCCCTCACTGCTCCTTTGGACATAGTCCATGGAGGTGACTGGGTTTGGACTAATGATTCACCCATATGGAAAAGATTGGAAATTGCTTCTATAAGAATAAGTGTGACACAATTAATTCCTTCATCCCACTTGGGCAGCCTTGCCCTAACCATCTGGATACCTATGACCTGGCGTATTGGTAATTAAGGAGAGCTTTTAGCACTTATTCACTCAAGTGCTCTTGAAGAGTTTGGCTTTTGCTTCCTTGATTAAATTATGAGTCCTTGATGACCTCCTTGCCTCAAGGGAAAGCCTAGTTTACATGGGTTTGAGTGACATGTTTGTGACATCAGAAACTTTTAGACCACATGGGTTTAAGTCACATTTTTGTGACACTTTTAGGTCATGTGGGTGCATTGCATGTGTGACTCACCTTTGACCCTGAACAAGATATACAAACCCAGAGGCTGGCATTCTCCCTTGGGGCTCTGAGCCACAGGAAGAGTGGTGCATGACTCTGGGCCAGCCATTTTCAAGAGCTCCCTGGCTGGTGAACCCAGATGTTGATGCTTTTTGGTAACTATGAATTGTGATCTGGTCTGTTTCTAACATATGTTAGTAATTTGTATTTCCTCTGAAGTTCAGGTTGCTGGCTTTTCCTCCTGAACTAAGTGAGTTTATATGTATATGTTGGGTTAAAGTGAGATTGTTAACCCCTTAATGTTGCTTTTCTTAGTAAAGCAAATTGAAAGAACCTGTGCTGCCAGTGTTCTCATTGTTGGGCTTGTGTTGGTCTTTCACCCCCGCAGCAGCTGCTAGCCAAATTGTTGCTATACCTGGCCTGCCACTGCTGCTTTAAGAAGGGCACCTACTCTCTGCCCAAGAAGGACTCTGCTATACCTCCTGTGAAACTGCTCTCCTCACTAAGCAATGACACCTAGCTTGTCCAGAGTATTCTCATCAGTGAAGATACATGGTGTGAGTGGGTTACATCAAGATCGTGGCATCTCACAAGGGAGAGCCTATAGACTACTTTAGGGCTGAGTGGTCAACAGAGTTGACATTCTTCCTTCTCAACACTCACAAGGATGTCTTTCTCCAAGGACCATTCAACATCTCATCCTCTCTGACTCAGCTTTCTAAGAAATGAATCTGCTGCCTAGCTATGAACCCTACTATTCAGTGCCACCTGCTATGTCAACCAAGGACCCCTGATAGAACAAAAGTCCAAGTCCAGTCAAGTTAGGAAGGTGTCCTCATGTTCTTCATTCCTGGGACAGCTACCTCTCTGTTCTTTTTTCTTCCCATAGTCTAGGCCTCTCCCATCTCTTCTGTAGGCCTAGGGCCTATACACAGCTCAGTGGAGTCAGGTCCTAGGGCTTCTCTCCCAGGAAGAAATCCATTCCAAGGGCTGATCAAGTCTTGGTGTCTAAAAGCATCTGGATGATGCTATTTCTCACATTATTATAGGATCTCAAAAAGCTAACCACTTATATTTTTAAATAATCACTAATATTTATTTTGTATTTGGAGGTTTGCAAAGCACTTTACATATATTTTCTCATTTGATGTCATTTCAATGGACCTCCTACTCAAGCTCCTGGCTACAAACCCTCCCAGTACCCCTTGTACAGCTTTTCTCCAGTTTTCTCTGGGGGACTTCAGTCTGTCTGAACTTGCCTGTTCCCATGATTTCTGGAAAAAAAAACATGAGCAAGCAGTAGTATACAAAGTTAGACAATCTGCTCTTTTAGGGAGGGCATCCTCATGGCCTCTGACTTCTATAGCCCCTCAGTCTTTCTGAGAGTGTCTGAGTTGGTGATCCTGTCAGAAGCTATGTTAGCAATGAGAGTGCAGTGTATCTCTGTTCTAGCATCAGAGCCAGTAGCCTGAGGCTCTCCCTAGGCTCTCCCACTGCGTAGACCAAACCATAAAATTTTTTTTTGCCAAAGTTCCGTGTCCCTCAGCTAAGAGGGCAAGCAACCCAGCCCACTCCAGTTCAGAGGGGTGAGTATATTAATTGATATGGGTGGATAGTGGGTAAGATGGAGTTTGGGTAGTGGGTGAGAATGAGTCCAATTATACCTAGTTGGAGTAGGGGGAGGTCAATGAGGTAAACAACAGTAAACTGAAATTCACATTTACTCTTATATAGGTAACACCTTAGTCCATTGAGTCAATGGAATGTTATTGCTGTTGCGGATGCTGTTGCTGCTATTGTAGCTGTTGGTACAATGTCATTGTTATCATTATCCTTATCAATAGTGTCCAGGAGATCTAGATTCAAATCCTACCCTGATGATGACGATGGTGATGATGACTAAGCTCACCATCACCAACACCACTACTACTACTACTACAACTACTACTACTACCACCTAACCAGCATTTTTATAACTCTTTAAGCTTTTCAAAGCACTTTACATAGCTAAATTCATTTAGCTCACACTGACTACTATCCTTGGGCATATCACTTAATCTCTTAGTGCTTAGACAGCTCTTTACAACCATATATGTTTCAGAGAAGGTACCAATCTTCATTGGAAGTATCCTATAACAATGAAATCTCAAGTTCACAGGTCTTGGCACACAGCAAGTGCTTAATAAATGTTTGTTGTATGACTTGTGGACATTATTGTTACTATTACAATCTGCCAGAAAATGTGAATTCAAATCTTTGATGTACCGTGTGATCTTGGGGGAAACATGGTACAGAAGCAAGAGTGTTAGATTTAAAGGTCAAACACCTGGGTTTTAATCTCTTCTCTGCTGTGACCCCTTCGACAAGTGACTTACTTTTCTGGTCCTCAGTTTCCTCATTTGTAAAATGAGTGCCTTGGTCTAGATGACCTCTAATGTCCCTTTGAGTTCTCTAACCAAGAAGTTACTTAGCCTCTCTGTCTCCTTTTACTCATCTGTTAAAATGTAGATAATAAGCCCTTCCAACCACATAAGGTTGCTGTGAATATCCAAGGACAGCTGAAAATAAACGTTTTTAGTACATTATAAAGTGCTTATACATATGAATGATGATTAGCTAACTGCATAAGTAAATTCATGGTGTACAAATTCTAGGATTTGGGAAGAATTTCTTTAAAATTGGCCTCGTTAGGTGGGAAGCAGTCATTCCTGCATTTCAAGTCTTAAAAGTTTTTTAAAATAAATCTGAGGCTCCACAGCAAGGGAGGGAGTACCCTACGAATGACAAAACACTTTTGTAAAATGTCATTTTGAAGGAATTTGTTTAATCACCTGGAAAGAGTTTACCAAAGACCATTACTATTTAAATCAACTCAACGGCATTCCTTTTGTGTGTGCACAAATGGATAAAAGCCCTATCAGATGTAGCTGAGGGATCTTAATGTCTAAAAATCTGATGATAAGCAGGTAAAAGCTTTTAAGCTCCCTTGAGTTTGTCCCAGGCTGATCCAGTATTAGTTATTCATTTTATGGAAAAACAAATCTTGCTTACAATTTTTCTCATATTATTCTATAAACATGATTATTTGTGCCTTCGTACCTCACCTGCCTGCAGCAAACAAAGGTGCCAGACAGCTCAGCTGGCAAGGAGATAGGCACAAACAACTCCAGAAACAGGGTCCTCAGCCCTGAAGGGAAGAAGGGTTCACTTGGAAAGTCTTCTGTACAAAGCTTTGGGCTTGAGGACAGGAACACGGACTGTGCTAATAACTCACCCTAAGACATCCTTTCTCCTCCCAATGTTTCTCCTCTGTTTTCGTTGACTAGATGCAGCTGATGAACTCTAAGGTCCCTTCCAACATTTGGATACTAGGATTCTTGATGTTCAGTGGAGAAAAAGTTGGGTTTGCTTTTCGGTAGAATGTAAGCTTTCCTTAGTAAGATGGAAACTTCTAGAGGGCAGGGACAGTTACACTATTGTCTTTGTATCCCTGTGATATGATTATATTATATGACTATATTCTAGGCATGATCCTGAGGGTCATGCCTAGAATATAATGGACAATAAGTGTTTGTTGATCAATTTATAATAGAGTGAACACACACACTTACACACACAAATGGAAATGACATGTAAACTCAATGGCTTAGGAGCCCTATGGAAAAATACTTACATAGCTACTTACATTCACCTCCTTCCCAGCAATACCGCATCTAGGCATATATTTCATAGTGAACAAAGAAAGAGTAAAACGACCTACAAGTAAAAAAAAAAGCTTTTTAATAGTAGAAAAATGAAAAAAAAAAGCAAAACAACCCTGGGAATTAAGGGAGTATCTATTTACTGGGGAATGACTAAATAAATTATGATGAATTAGTGAAATGTAATTGCATCATAAGGAATGACAGAATAGTTTCAAAGGAAAGTAGGAAGACCTCTGTGATATTATACAGAGTGAAATGAGAATAATTTATACAATGACACCAACATTATAAATGAAAGCAAAATTGAAATGTTTTAGAACTCTGATCAATGTAGTGACAAACCACATTTTCAGAGGACCAACAGTGAAGCACATAATACACCTTCTGTGAGAGAGAGGAGATGACCTAAAATGCAGAACGATACATACACTTTTAGACATGGCCAATATAGGAAATTATTTTGTTTGACCATATTTCTTATGAGGTTTTTCCTTTTGTTGTTGTTTAATTGGAAGGGGGAGGGAAATAAGGAGAGAAAATAAATGCTTGTTAGTCAGGGAAAAAAAAAACAAACCAATTGCAAACAGATAGAAAATATCTGCCTGGTACAGTTTTTGAGGCCTTGGCTTCACCTCTCTGAGTCTCAGTTTTTTCACCCATAAAAAGTAGAAAATCATATTTGTACTAATGACTTTATAGGGGAGTTGTGAGGAAATCAGTTTATAAACATTACAGTATTACAGATAAATTTGTACTTTGGATCAAGAAAGTCAGGTCATCTGACCTAGGTTCCGATCCTACCTCAGAAATGTATTGGTAGGTGATTGTGCGTCCCTTAATTTCCTAAGGCTTGGTTTCTTCATTTATAAAATGGAAACAACCATTATGGTATTACCTGACTCTTAGGGCTGTTGTGAAGATCAGTCAACTCATAGCCTCCATTATAGTTCAGGCCCTCCTCACTTCTCACCTGGATTATTGCAATTGTTTTCCGGGCTTCCATTCTTATCCCTCTCCAATCAATCTTCCACATAGTTGTTAGTGATTATTCATAAAACTCAGTTATTAATTAAAATTAATAAATTAATAAAAATTATTAATAAAACTAATAAAAAATTTCTAGTGGCTCCCTATCACCTCTATGATAAAAGAAAAACTCCTTAGCCTGGCATTTAAAGTCCTTCATAATCTGAGTCTCATCTACTTTTCTAGTTCTATTTCATATTATTCTGTATGTGGTCTCAGTCCAAGTCTTACTGGTCAGATGTCCGTTTCTCACAAATGCCCTTCATCTCCCACCTCTGGCTTTGCACAGATGGTTCCTTATGTCTTCTTCATCTCTGTAGAATACCTGGCTTCCTTCAAAGCATGGGTTAGGTACTACCTCCTATCCCAATCTTTCCCGACCAGTCCAGTTAAGAATATTCTCTCTCCTCTTGACACTATTTTGTGTTATTTTACATGTACTTGTGTAGACTCACTTGTGAATATGTGTACTTTCCCTCCTCCAATACAATATAAGCTCCTTAAGGGCAAGGACTATTTTGTTGTTGCTTTTGCATCCCCAGAGTATAGGACAACAAGGTAGAGACTCTTGCAATATAATAAGAGCTTTAGAATAATTTATCTAATTAAATTGAAGTGAAATAATTTATCCAAAGTAATTAAATTGAAATGAAATAATTTATGCAAACTATGCAACTTTCTGCTGTTAATATAGAGTGTGGCAATTGTCAGGTTTCAAGATTTTCCTAGCCCATTTTGACCACCAGTGTCACAGAGCACAACCATACTTTCCTCTCAACATGTCCCAGAGAACTTTACCTCTCTTGTAGTCAGTGTTCTGACTACTTTTTAGCCCTCAGTTTGTTCTCTTTGCTTCTTAGTCCTACTCAGCTTGAATTACCCTCCTGGTCTTGTCATTTCTACAAAATGGTCTTCACCATGTCAACAAACATTTATTAAGCATTTACTATGTGTATATGTAGCAGGCATACTGTGCTAAGCACTGGGGATACAAGCACAAGCAAAAAGAAAGACAATACCTATGCTTAAGGAACTTACACTGTAATGGAGGAAGAAAACACATAAAAGGAAATTGAAAAAGGAGAGTGGAATGGAATGTACTGGCAAGTAGAGAGGTTTGGATTATAGCCTGATGAGAAATGAAGACATAAATGGCTAGATGGCTGGCCATGACACTCTTTTTTTTTTTTTTTTGCTCAAACAGATCTATTTTATTTCTGAATTTTTTTCTTTGTATGAGTGGGGGAGTTACTGAGGTCACTTCTCTGGCCTTCCCACTGGGACAAGAATCCATGTTTCATCAGGGCTATGCTCCAGGCTGGTGGTGATCTCTGACCCCTCTGTTGCTTTCATTTCAGCTTCTCTGGGGAAGCTTTCTCCTTTCTCCCCATGGAGCCAGGGCACCTGGGGCTGGACAATGGAGTCATGGCCTTCAGTCCCTTTCCCACTGGGGTCTTGTGGGGTATAGAGCCAGGCCCCACAATGGGTACAATGCCCAAGTGGGCACATGCTCTTCCTAGGTGCTGTCCAACAGGCAGGGCAACGGATTCCATAATTTTTGTACCCGATGCCATAGTGGGGTCCCATCCTCTGCATCCCACCATAGTGGGGTTCTCTGAGTTCAGCAGAAGGCACAACATGCTCCCTGGGTAATCCTGATGGTTTGATGTGGATGCCCTTGTGGAATTGGGCAAGGTCCCCATGGGACTATGCAAGGCTCCCCAGCTCTGGGAACCACAGACTGAACTGCTTCCTGGCCCTTGGGGGGCTCAGTCTCTGACACTGAAGACTGATGAGAGCCAGTGTGTCCACAGCATCCCAGACCCCAGGACTTCCAGTCACCGTTGGGGGGCCAAGGCCCTGGGGGGCAGTGGGTAGTTCCCGGTCACGGCTCAGCTTTGGAGGCTTCTGGGACAGGAGCCTGCTGGAGCCACTCTCAGCACCCTTCTTAAATGGAAATTATTGTGTGAAGTGCCCTTGATGGATTCATCACTAGCCATCAGAGCAAACGAGGCAAGGTATTAATCTCCTCTATGGACTTTGCAAACTATTAACTCAGAGGCATAGCTTTCTTGAATCTGTAAATGAGTAACATCTGGATAGAGCCTGAAAAAGCCTGGTTTCAATCCTGGTTCTTCCTCTTACTTGCTATTTTGACTTTGCATCAATCAGGTAACGTCTGTGAAGTCAAGTTTTCTCATCTATAAAATAACTAGTTTGGACTCAACCATCTCTCCTATTCTCTCTAGCTCTTTGATTCCTTGTTGTGTCGATCTTCTTCACCCAGAAAAGAAGTCAGAGCTGTCAGATGGAAAATGCCAATTATAACATTATGGCTGTGACAAAAAATGGAATACAGTAGTAGAAATGCTAAATTACATCTGCAAACATATGTGCTCTTATGACACAGGAAAAAAAGCAGTGGACTTGGGGTCAGACCGCTTGGATACAAGTGCATAGCTTTCTAACTTTGTGCCTTCTAAACTCTCTGAGCCTCAGTATTTTTAGGAAATGAACATAATACTGTTTGCCTTACCTACTATACAGGATTATTGTGAAAAAGATGCTTTGTAAACCCTAACGTACTATAAAAATGAATATTGTTTATTTTTGAACATCTTAATTATCAAAACAAATCATTACATTTCCTAATAATTCTGAAAGATGGTTACAAATATAACTGGACGTTCCCCTCAGTACATCCTATAGATGTACTAGGTCCTTTCTAGAGATGGAGTTTCAGACTCTGGCCACAGGGTTTAGAACACTGAGGGCCCATAAAGAGCATGTAACTTCTTTTTCTTTCCTCTCATTTTATAGATGAGAAAACTGTAGCCCAGAGAAATGAGTTGACTTGCAAAGGTTACATAAAAAGTAAGTGGCAAAGCCAGGAATGGATCCCAGGTCCTCTGATTCCAAACCCAGAGCTCTTCCCACTCTACTGTGGGATTCTTTGGTTTTATCAAGCAGTTTCCCTAAGTAGAATTTTCAGCTTCTTACTTCAAACAAAAACACAAGTGGAGAAGGGAAAGAGCTCAGAGAGAAGACTTACTGATTGGAGCAAGGGTTCAGCTTGTTAAATAGTGACAAAGTTCAACCCGATGTTATTTTATCTGCTTCCCAAAGGGTGGGAACTCTATTGTTCCATATAAGTTCAAAGTTCCACATTAGCTCAAACAGAGCAAACAAGGAAAAGTGCAAAGCTGTGTGTTTCACGTTAATGAAGCTGCCACAAGTGATGCAACTTGTCCCAGAATCCTCTGACAAATGTCGACAAGGTTATGACCCACACAGGTGGGGAAGGGGGAAGAGGGAGGGAGAGATGAAGGGAAAGGAAGGTAGAGACAGAGAGAAAACACTATGTGGGTCAGAACCAAAGAGGCTGAAAATGAGATACAAGCCCAAGCGTATTGCAGCAATACAGAGGGAAAGTGCACTTGTTTTCATTACATTCACTAGCTTGCTTAGTAGCTGAAATGAAATATCTTAGAATTGCAATAGAGGTTTGCAAGTTCCATAATAGCAAAGATAATTTGATTCAGTAGAATGCCCAAGCAACTTAAGCTTCTCCCCATTCCTTTTCATGCGACCAAGGATCCTTATATTCAACCTTCTGTTTGCCCTCTCAACCACTGATCATGCATCAGTATAACCAAAAATTAACAATCATTTATTAAGCTCCTACTATGTGCCAAACCTCATGCTAGGCAATGGGAATGCAAATAAAAATGAAACAATTCCTACTCTCAGGGGCTGAGTCTTAAAGGGAGAAAAGGATGCTTTGAGATAAAGACAAGAAAGGATAGCATTTTCAATATTTCAGTCATGTCTGACTCTTCATGACCCTGTTTTGGGGTTTGTTGTCAAAGATACAGGAGTGTTTTGCCATTTCCTTCTCCAGTTCATTTTGCAGATGAGGAAACTGAGGTAAACAAGAACTAATGCAAAGGTGCAGAGATGGGAGATTGAGTGCTATAAGAAATGAATGGTGAGAAGACCAGTATTTTCCAGATCACAAATTGCATAGTGAGGCTGGAAGGGAAGTGTTGGACCTGATTGTGAATGGGCTTTAAAAAGTTGTCCTGAAGATATATTTTTTTTCTTAGAACAGGAGTTCTTAATCTGTGATCCATGAACTTGGATGTGAAAATGTTTTGATTATTATACTTAATTATATCTGATTTTGTAATCTTATATATATATATTTTATTGTTTGTTTCTAAAAATTTTATATTGGGCAATTAGGTGGCTCAGTGGATGGAGTACTGGGCCTGGAATCAGGAAAACCTGAGTTCAAATTCAGCCTCAGATACTTAGTAGTTATGTGACATTGGGCAAGTCACTTAACCCTTTTGCCTCAGTTTCCTCATCTGTAAAATGAGCTGGAGAAGGACATGGTAATCCACTCCTTTATCTTCTCCAGGAAAAGCCCAATGGGGTCACAAAGAGTCAGACATGATTAAAACAACTGAATAACAACAAGAAAACCATTACTGTGAAGAGGGGTCCACAGACTTCACCAGAGTACCAAAGGGTTCCATGAAGCTAAAAAGGCTGAGAAAGAACAGGGACATTCTGAAATTTATCAAATAGAGGAATGATACAGTCAAGCCTGTGCTTAAGGAAAATCACTTTGGCAGCTGTGTGAAAGGTGGATCAGAGCTGGGAGAGACTTGAAACAGGGAGGACAATTAAGAGACTATTACAACAGTCCAGGTGAGTGGCAACGAGGGTCTGAACCAAAGTGGTGTCTATGTGAGTAGTGAGAAAGGGATGGATGGAAAAGATGTTGTGGAAGTAGCAATGTCAAAATTTGGAGACTCCTTGGAGAGATGAGGTGAGGGAGAGTGAAGAACTGGGGATAATCCTGTGGTCAGGAACATGGGAGACTGGAGGGATGGTGGGACCTTTGAGAGGAGTAGGAAAGTTCAGTAGAAGGATGGCTTTGGGGAAAGAGATGAGTTCTAAGTATGATGAATTTGAAATATCTATGGCATATCTAATTTGAAATGCTCAATGGGCATTGGTGATATGAGAGTGGAGCTCAGGAGAAAGCATGTAGATGACTATATTGATGTCAGAGTCATCTGCATAAAGATCATAATTCAGCCCATGGAAGCTAATGAAGTCATCTATTGAGTGTAAAGAGGAAAAAAGAGAGCCTAGAACAGAGCACTGATGATCGTTATCTCACTTTCAGTTTTCCGAAGGTAAGCTTTAGCCATGCACTTAGCTGGCTGGCGCATGTACAAGAAACATCAGCTATTCCTGTGCCTATATTTGTATTTTTTCTAGCTTAGAATTAATAACCTGCTAAGAAGTGAGGGTAATTTTCCCTGCCCTTTAAGAACTCAGAGCATCTCTACTTCATGAAGAGGCATTGGAAGAAGATTTTAGGAGAGGGCCACTAAAATGTTCAAAATAAATGCAATATATGGGATAGACAAACACCACGCTTCCAAATATTTATACTTAATTTCAGATACTTGGTTTTCAACTTAATAAAACAAGCATACATGAAATGATTACTGTTTACACAGTCCTACATTCAAGCCCTAGAGAGATATGACATGGCCTCTGCCCTTTTAGAGTTTATTGTCTAGTGGGGAGATGAGGCCCATACAGAGATAACTGTAATATACAGTATTTTCTATATTGGAGAAGAGCATATAAAACACTTTCTGAATTCCAGAAATATAATTTGACTAGAAAAACAATTTCTGTCCTGACGAGTTTTTAAGGAACATGTACACTTTGATAGACTGAAAAATTGTCTCACCACAGTGTGAAATCAGAAACTATGAACTATGGAGATAAATATTGTGTCTGTGTAATACTTGAGGTTACTTTTATAGAAATGCAGTTGCCCCTTGTGCTCAGCTGAGTTAAAGCAAAGGTTGATATGAACATGCACGACTTTAAGGAGAAAGAACAGCAGAAAAATCATTGACTTAAAGGTGGAAGGGACCTCAGAGATCATACAGCTCTTCTTTTTCAGATAAAGAAACTGAGGCCCACTGCGGTGAAATGATTTATGCAAGTTCACACAGATACTAAATATATGACACAGCTGGGATTTTCACCCAAATCCATTTACTTCACGTCCAGTTTTTTTTTTAAATTCCGCCTCCTTTAGAGCTTAGCATATATTGTTTTAATATGGAGGGACCATCATGAGAGACTGTTCAGGAAAGTGGAAAGAAATCTGTCTTGGGAGTCAGGTGGTCTGGATTCTAATATAAGGGTTAAATATTAAGAAGCTATGTAGGAGGGAGACAAGATGGTAGAGTGAAAACAGGGATGTAGCTGACCTCTCTCACAAACTCTTCCAGGTACCTCTAAAAAAGTGAATCCGAACAAATTTGAGGGTGGCAGAATCCACTGGGAGACAGAGTGTGGTAGATTTCCAGCCCGTAAGAGTCTGAAAGTTCAAAGGGAAGGATCTGTTGCACTGGGCTGGGAGAGCACAGAGCATAGTTGTCCACATCTAACCATAGCAAAGGGGGAGCAAGCCTGGTAGTTTGAATCATCTGAGGCAGTGGCAATTACCAAACCTCTTAGCTCAGGACTCTGTTGGAGCTGGGTGAGAGAAGTGCAGGGCATGTGGCAGCAGTAGCAGCTACTCCTGGGGGTATCAGCCCACATACTAAATGTTTAAAAGCCACCTACTTGAACTTCTGGGAGCCATGAGGGTGGAGTAAACTGTAAGTGGGGGGTGGATCACCCCTACCTTGTTCATCTTGAAAAACTCAGAGAATATTGCCCAGGAAGAATCCTAAAGGAGGAGCCAGAAGTAGGGGTATAACAGTCTTTTTGCTTGGGAAGCTAGGGAGATGGGTCTCTTTTGCTGTGGCAGAAGGGGACCAGTGCAAAACAGGAGGCTTCCCAGCAAGCCCCACCTCAGCAGACCAGCAGGAGTCCCTGAGCTCCGGGGGGCTGGAGATCCCAGGTGTGCCTCTGCACAGACAGGGGAAGTGGCAGACACCAGCACAGACAATGACTGAGGCTGCCCATGCTACAGAGGTGTATTGGGAATCAAGATGGGTTCTTAGCACTCATTCAACCAAGTGCCCTTGAAGAGTTTGGCTTTTGTTTCCTTGATTAAATTAGGAGTTCTTGATGACCTCCTTGCCTCAAGGGAAAGCCTAGTCTACACAGGTTTGAGTGACATGTTTGTGACATCAGAAGCTTTTAGACCACATGGGTTTAAGTCGCATTTTTGTGACGATTTTAGGTCACATGGGTGAGTCACATGTGTGACTCACCTTTGATCCTGAACAAGATACATAAAACCAGAGGGTGGCTTTCTTTTTTCAGAGCACTGAGCCACAGCAGGAGTAGTGCACGACTCTAGGCTAGCCGTTGTTATGAGCTCCCCGGCTTTGGAGAAAACCTGGATGTTCTGACTTTGTTAAACCCTGGTAACTATGCATTGAGGTTTAAATCAGACAAGATCTGTCTGCTGATGTTTGTAATTTGTTCATGTTTGCTCTGAAGTTCAGGGTGCTGGCTTTTCCCCCTGAACTAAGTGAATGATATTTGTATGCTGGATTAAAGTAAGATTGTTAACCCCTTAATGCTGCTTTCCTTAGTAAAGCAGATCAAAAGAACCTGGGTTTGCAGCCTTCTGTGGGCTGGTTGTTGTTGGTTTTATACCCCCACAGCAGCTGCTAGCCGGATTGTTGCAACAAGAGGATACCCTAGAGGAAGAGGAGACTTCCAGCACCCAGACCACCTCTCCCCAACACCTCACCCTCAGAGCTTCATTGTAACCCCAGGAAACTTAGAAAAACTTCACTGGGCCTCAGTCCTTAGCACATACCAGTCAGCTCCAGCTCAGCACTAGGTGAACTGCAGTATTATATAGCTTCTAGCTGACAAAACCAGAAGCCACAGTACACAAAGCCAGTAATCAGGTCCCTAGCTCCCAACACAAGAAGATTAGGACAGAGCTTCCTGTGCCCCAGAGGTTGACTTTAAAAGCCAAGAAAAAGGCAGTCACCATGAAGGAGCAAACTAGAAAAGCCAAGACCATAGAATCTTACTGTGGGGACAGGGAACATCAAAATATGAATTCAGAAGAAGACAGAATTGATACTATATCCATATCTGAAACCTCAAAAGGGAATATGAACTGGCCTCAATCCCAAAAAGCATTCTTGGAAGAGCTCAAGGAGGATTTTAAAAGCCAAATGAGGGAGGTAAAAGACAAAATGGCCAATTATTTTAAAAATACAATGAACAAAATGGAAAAAAAAATTCACTGATGAGTACAAATTTTTAAAAAATAAAATTGGCAAAATGGATAAGGGGATGTAGAATCTAACAGGAAAAAATAACTCCTTAAAAAGTACAATTGACCAAATGGAAAAGGAGGTACAGAAGCTAACTGAAGAAAACAATTTGTTAAAAATTAGAATTGGGCAAGTTGAAGCTAATGACTCTATGAGGAATCAAGAATCAAGGGGAGCAGAATCAGGAGAAAATTACACATGATTAGAGATGCATGGTATCTTTAAGGACTAACTTTGATACACTTGGCTCTTCTCATCAATGCAAGGCTCAAAGACAGCCCCAAAAGACTCATGATGGAAAAAGAACATTCAGAGAAAGAATTGTGGAGTCTGAATGCAGATTGAGGCAAACTATTTGCTCTTTTCCCCCCACTTCAAAAGAAGTTGGTTTTGTTTGGTTTTGTTTCTTCTTTCTCGTTATTCATTCCATTGGTTATAATTCTTTACAACTGGACTATTATGTAAATAAGATCAATGTGAAGGTATATGTAGGATCTATATCAGATTACACGCTTTCTTGGGGAGCAGGGGGAGGGGAAGGAGGGGGAGAAAATTTGAAACTCAAAATCTTGTGGAACTGTGTGTTGTAAACTAAAAATAAAAATATTTTTTTAAAAAAGAGTCAGTTAAATAAAACATAAAGAATGATAACATAGAAGAAAATGCAAAATATTTTATCGGAAAAACAAGTGACCAGCAAAATAGAGACAGGAGAGATAATTTAAGAATTATTGGTCTACTGGAAAGCCATGATGAAAAAAAGAGCCTGGACAGTATCTTCCAAGAAATCATTAAGGAAAATTTCTCTGAGGTCTTAGAATAAGAGGGTAAAATAGTTATTGAAAGAATCCACTGATAATCTCCTGAAAGAGATCCCAAATTGAAAACTCCAAGGAATAACATAGTCAAATTCCAGAATTGTCAGGTCAAGGAGAAAATACTGCAAGCAGCCAGAAAGAAACAATTGAAATATTCCAGAACTACAGTCTGGATCACACAGGACTACTTACATTAAAAGATCAGAGGGAATGGAATATGATATTCCAAAAGGCAAAGGAGCTTGGATTACAACCAAGGATCAACTACCCAGCAAAATTAAGCATAATCTTTCAGGCAAGGAGATGAATATTCAATGAAATAAGGGACCTCCAGATGTTCCTGATAAAAAGGCCACCACTCAAGGGAAAATTTGATCATCAAACACAAGACTCAAGAGAGGCATAAAAAGGTAAACAGCAGAAAAAAAAGAAAAAAAAACTTGTTATTCAATAAGGGCAAATTGTTTACATCCCTATATGAGAGGATGATACTTGCTAATCTTCAGAATGGCATGTTAATTAAGACATTTAAAAGGGATAATATGTATATATGTACATATATGCAGAGAGAGAGTATAAATTAACTGATGTGATGATAAAAAACCTAATTAAGGGGTGCAGAGTGATTGTAGTGGGATAAGAGGTAAGGAGGAGGCAGAAAGGGGTCAATTACATTACATATTATAGTAGACGGAAAGAAGGGAGGGAGAAGAGCATTGCTTGAGCTTTACTTTCATAGAATTTAGTTCAAGGAGGGAATAACATACTCTGTTAAGTACAGAAATATAACCTGCCCTACAGGTAGTAGGAGGGAAAAGAGGAAATAAAAGGGGAAGTGCTTAGAATGGAGGGAAGAAGTAGTAAAGAAAAGGATAAGATAAGGAAAGGGAGCTGGTAGGAAGAGAAAATTAAGGAAGGTCATGGTCAAAAGCAAAATTCTTTTGAGGGGGGACAAAGAGAAGGCAGAAATAAAAGCATAAACAGGGTGGGGAATAGGATAGAGAGAAAGACACAGATAGTAATCATAACTGTGAATGTGGATGGGATGAACAGAGGTGGATAACATAATGGATTAAAAACCAAATCCTACAATATGTTGTTTACAAGAAACATTTGAAATAGGGGGATACACACAGGCTAAAAGTAAAAGGCTGGAGTACAATATATTATGCTTCAGCTGGAGTAGAAAAAAAAGCAGAGGTAGCAATCCTAATCTCAGACAAAGAAAAAGCAAAGATAGATCTAATTAAAAGAGATAAGGAAGGAAACTATACCCTGGTAAAAATCACCATAGACAATGAAGTATATTATTACTTAACATATATGCACCAAATGGTACTGCATCCAAATTCTTAGAGAAGTTAAGGGAGTTACAGGAAGAAATAGACAGCAAAACTATACTAGTGAGGGACCTCAACCCCCACTCCTGAACTTGATAAATATAACCTCAAAATAAATGAGAAAGAAGTTAAGCCAGAGGTCAATGGAGCTAGGATTAAAACCAGGAATCACTTACCCATCAAAATTGAGTATCATGCTCTGAGGCAAAATATGGATTTTCGATAAAATAGAGCACTTTCAAGTTTTC
This sequence comes from Trichosurus vulpecula, assembly GCF_011100635.1. NCBI lineage: Eukaryota > Metazoa > Chordata > Mammalia > Diprotodontia > Phalangeridae > Trichosurus > Trichosurus vulpecula. Next base: position 31,221,187 of record NC_050575.1, read on the forward strand.
TCAGTGAAAATACCAGAGCTAAATAGAAAATTTGACTTTCAAACACAAGAATCAAGAAAACCATGAAAAGGTAAACAAGAAAGAGAAATCACAAGGGACTTACTAAAGTTGAACTGTTTTGTTTACATTCCTACACGGAAAGATGATGTTTATAATTCATGAGACCTCAGTATTAGGGTAGCTGAAGGGAATATATATATATATATATATATATATATATATATATATAGACAGAGGGCACAGGGTGAGTTGAATATGAAGAGATGATATCTAAAAAAATAAAATCAAATTAAGGGATGAGAGAGGCATATATTGACAGAGGGAGAAAGGGAGAGATAAAATGGGGTAAATTATCTCACATAAAAGTGGCAAGGAGAAGCAGTTCATTGGAAGGGAAGAGGGGGCAGGAGAGGGGGAACGAGTGAATCTTGCTCTCATTGGATTTGGCCTGAAGAGGGAATAACATACACACTCAGTTGGGTATCTTACCCCATAGGAAAGAAGGAGGAAGGAGATAAAAAAAGGTGGATGATAGAAGGGAGGTGTTTCAACGATCTGGCTAGCAGTTGTTGTGGGTGTGAAAGACCAACACAAGTCCAACAACAAGAACGCTACCAGCACACTGCAAAAGCACAGGTTCTTTTGATCTGCTTTAGTAAGGAAAGCAACGTTAAGGGGTTGACAAGCTTACTTTAATTAAGCATACAAATATCATTCACTTAGTTCAGGATAAAAGACCAGCACCCTGAACTTCAGAGCAAATACAAGCAAATTACAAACATCAACTGACAGATCAAATACAGATTCATAGTTACCAACATCTAGGTTCAGCCCGGGAGCTTGTGAAAGGGGCTGGCCCAGAGTCACATGCACCACCACTGCTGTGGGTAAGAGTTCCAAAGAAAAGAAAGCTAACCCCTTGTTTTATATCTTTTTCAAGGTCAGGGGTGAGTCACACATGCGACTCACCCACATGACCTAGAATCTCACAAAGAGGTGACTTAAACCCACGTGATCTAAAAGCCTCTGACGTCCCAAACCTATCACTCAAACTCACGTGTAAACTAGGCCCTCCCTTACTTAGCCCCACCTGGGGCCCCACCTTGGTTACCAAGTCACACCCACATAGATTTAGCCCCTAATTGGGGTTTGGGCCTGGGGCTGGCACCTAGTAAGACTCAAAGACAATTAATAATTTTTAAAACAGTAAGAAAGTCCCAACTCAATTGATATTACAGGAGGGCAGATAGGGGGAGGAGGCAATCAAAAACAAACACTTTCAAAAAGGGACAGGGTCAAGGGAGAAAATTGGATAAAGGGGGATAGGATAGGAAGGAGCAAAATATAGTTAGTCTTTCACAATATGAGCATTGTGGAAGGGCTTTGCATAATGATACGCACATGGTCTATGCTGAATTGCTTGCCTTCTTAGGGAGAGTGGGTAGGGAGGGAAGAGGGGAGAGAATTTGGAACTCAAAGTTTTAAAAGCAGATGTTCAAAAAAAAGTTATTGCATGCAACTGGGAAATAAGATATACAGGCAATGGGGCATAGAAATCTATCTTGCCCTACAAGAAAGTAAGAGAAAAGGGGATGGTGGGGAGTGGGGCAACAGAAGGGAGGGCTGACTGGGGAATAGGGCAATCAGAATATATGCCATCTTGGAGTGGGGTGGAGGGTAGAAATGGGGAGAAAATTTGTAATTCAAACTCTTGTGAAAATTAATGCTGAAAATTTAAAAAATTAAATAAATAAATAATTATTAAAAAAAGAAGTTAAGGAAGTGAATACAATTTTAGAAAAAGGTAGATAAGATAGACCTCTGGAGAAAACTGAATGGAGAGAGAAAGGAATATACTTTTTTCTCAGTAGTATGGTACATACACAAAAAATGATCATGTACCAAGGCATAAAACTTCATAATCCAGTGCATAAAGGCAGACACAGTCCATGTATCCTTTTCAGATCATCATGCAAATTAAAACAACTTTGAGGTGCTACCTCACACCTATCAGAGAGGCTAACATGACAAAACAGGAAAATCATAAATGCTGGAGAAGATGTGGGAAAATTGGGACACTATTGCCTTGTTGGTGGAGTTGTGAACTGATCCAACCATTCTGGAAAGCAGTTTGGAACTATGACCAAAGGGTTATAAAAATGTGCATACCCTTTGACCCAGCAACAACACTTCTAGGGCTGTATCCAAAAGAGATCATAGAAGTGGGAAAGGGACCCGTATGTACAAAACTATTTATAGCAGCTCTTTTTGTGGTGACAAAGAATTGAAAATCAAAGGGATGCCCATCAATTGGGGAATGGCTAAATAAGTTGTGGTATATGATTGTAATAGAATATTATTGTGCTATAAGAAATGAGGAGTAGATGGAATTCGTAATAACCTGGAAAGACTTATATGATCTGATGCTGAGTGAGGAGAGCAGAATCAGGAGAACATTATCCATGATTACAGACAGACTTGGCTCTTTTCAGCAAAGCAAGGTTCTAAGACAGCTCTTAAAGACTCATGATGGAAAAATCTAACAACATCCAGAGAAAGAATTATGGAGTCTGAATGCAGATTGAGACAAACAATTTGCTCTCTCTCTTTTTTTGGTTTTGTTTCTTCTTTCTCATGGTTCACTCCATTGGTTATAATTCTTCTTCACAGCTTGATTATTGTAAAAATAAGTTTAACATGAGAGTATATGCAGGACCTATATCAGATTACATGGCATCTTGGAGGGCAGGGGGGAGGAGAGGAAGGCAGAGAAAATCGGAATTCAAAAATTTATGTAACTGAGTGTAGTAAACTAAAAATAAAAAATAAATTTTAAAAAGAATTCCCTTTAAAATAACTGTAGACAACATATAATACTTGGGAGTCTTCCTGCTATAGCAACCCAGGCACTATAAACATAATTACAAAATACTTTTCACATAAGCAAAGTCAAATCTAAACAACTGGAAAAAATAAGAATTGCCCATGGGTAGGCTGAGATGATATAATAAAGATGACAATTCTGCCTAAATTAATCTGCTTATTCAGTGCCATATCAGTCAAACTGCTGAAAAATTATTTCATAGAACTAGAAAAAGATCATAACAAAATTCTTCTGAAAGAACAAAAGGTCAAGAATATCAAGGGAATTAATGGAAAAAAAAGGGAAGGAAGGGGGCTTAACCATACCAGATCTCAAGTGTATGATAAAGAATGGTAATCATTGAAACTATCTGGCTAAGAAATAGGGTGGTGGGTGGATCAATGGAATAGTTTAGGTACATAAGACATAGTAGTAAGTGACCCTAGTAATATACTGTTTGATAAACCTGAAGAACCCAACTTCTTGGACAAGAATTCACTATCTGATAAAACTTGCTATGAAAACTGGAAAATAGTTTGGCAAAAACTAGGTATAGACCAATAACTCGCACTGTGTATCACCATAAGATCAAAATGGGTATGTCATTTAAACATAAAGGGTAATACCATAAGAAAATTAGGAGAGCAAAAAATAGTTTACCTATGGGTTCTTTTTGAAAAAAAATTATTTACTTATTTTTAGTTTTCAACATTCATTTCCACAAGATTTTGAGTTACAAATTTTCTCCCCATTTCTCCCCTACCCCCACTCCAAGGTGGCACACATTCTGATTATCCCTTACCCAATCTGCCCTCCCTTCTATCACCCCAGGCCCCTATTATCACCTTCTCCCTTACTTTATTGTGGGGCAAAATAGATTTCTATACCCCATTGCCTGTGTACCTTATTTCCGAGTTGCAGGTAAAAACAATTTCATAAAGAATGCTTGAAAGTTCTCTATTTTATTGAATATCCATTTTTTCCCCTGAGGTATTATGCTCAGATTGCCAGGTAGCTGATTCTTGGTTTTAATCGTAGCTCCTTCGACCTCTGGAATATTATATTCTAAGCCCTCTATCCTTTAATGTAGAATCAGCTAGATCTTGTGTTATCCTGATTGTATTTCCACAATACTTGAGTTGTTTCCTTTTGTCTGCTTGCAATATTTTCTCCTTGATGTGGGGACTCTGGAATTTGGCTGTAATATTCTTAGGAGTTTTCCTTTTGGGATCTTTTTCAAGTGGCATTTGGTGGATTCTTTCAATTTTTATTTTATCCTCTGGTTCTAGAATCTCAGGGCAGTTTTTCTTGATAATTTCTTGAAAGATGATGTCTAGGTTCTTTTGTTGATCATGGCTTTCAAGTAGTAGAATAATTTTTAAATTATCTCTCCTGGATCTATTTTCCAGGTCATTGGTTTTTCCAATGAGATATTTCACATTGTCTTTTATTTTTTAATTCTTTTGGTTCTGTTTTATAATTTCTTGATTTCTCGTAAAGTCATTAGCAAAGTCCATTTGCTCCATTCTAATTTTTAAGGAACTATTTTCTCCAGTGAGCTTTTGGACTTGCTTTTCCATTTGGCCAATTCTGCTTTTTAAGGCATTCTTCTCCTCATTGGCTTTTTGGACCTCTTTTGCCATTTGGGTTAATCTATTTTTAAGGTGTTTTTTTCTTAGGTATTTTTTTTGGTCTCTTTCAGCAAGCTGTTGACTTGTTTTTCATGATTTTCTTGCATCACTCTCATTTCTTTTCCCATTTTTACCTCTTCTTCTCTTATTTGCTTTTCCAAATCCTTTTTGAGCTCTTCCATGGCTGTATTGGCAATCAAAATGGGCTCTTAGCACTTAATTCAACCAAGTGCCCTTGAAAAGTTTGACCTTTTTTTCCTTGATTAAATTGGGAGTCCCTGATGACCTCCTCGCCTCAAGGGAAAGCCTAGTTTACATGGGTTTGAATGACATGTTTATGACATCAGAGGCTTTTAGACCAAGTGGGTTTAAGTCACATTTTTGTGATGATTTTAGGTCACATGGGTGAGTCGCATGTGTGACTCGCCCTTGACCCTGAAAAAGATATAAAACCAGACGTTGGCTTTCTCTTTTTTGGAGTTCTGACCTGCAGCAGTAGTGATGTGTGACTCTGAGCCAGCATGGACTCTGAGCAAGCTGTTATCGAGCTCCCAGCTGAACTCAGATGTTGGTAACTATGAATTGAATTTGGTCTGTTTATAAATGTATGTTTGTAATTTGTTTGCATTTGCTCTGAAGTTCAGGGTGATAGCTTTTTCCCCTGAACTAAGTGAATGATATTGGTATGCTGGATTAAATTGGTATTGTTAACCCCTTAATGTTGCTTTCCTTGGTAAAGCAGATCAAAAGAAGCTAGGCTTGCAGCATTCTGTGACCTGGTTGTTGTTGGTTTTACACAGCAGCTGCTAGCTGAATTGTTGCAACAATGCCCTGAAACCAATTCATATTTTTGGGGGGCTTCTGATATAGGATCTTTGACTCCTTCTGGCTGTTTCCTTCTGGTTGTATGTTTTGATCCTCTTTGTCACCAAAGTAAGATTCTATAGTCTGAGACTTTTTTATGCTGCCTGCTCATTTTCCCAGCCAATTACTTGATTTTTGGGCTCTTTGTTAAGGTAAATTTCAGTTCTTCTGAGGTGATATGATGCAAGGAGGGGTATTTACTCCTCTCCTGGCCTGTGCTCTGGTCTGTGAGTGACCTTAAGCACTCTTCTCTGTTCTGGAACTGCAAGGAGGATTCCCTCTCCACAGCCACCATAAGCTCTGCCACACCAATGCTCCTCCTCCCCCTAGGACTGCCACCCAGGCCTGCAACCCTGATCCAAGCATGGCAAAGTAATTTCCTGCTTTCACATCAGTAAAGAGATCCCTGCATTCCCGCTCTGATCAGCCATTTGATCCCCCCACTGTCTGTGGGTCTGGAGCTCTGGAAGCAGGTGCTACCACTGCTACTGCCACCACTGGTATCACCTCCACCACCCAGGGGTTGGGGCCAGGCTGCCTTCTTCTCTTACCCATGTCCAGTAGAGTTTTCCCGCTGATCTTTTATGTTGTCTTTGGTGTTTGTTTGTCGAGAAGTCTGGAAACTGTCACAGTTGCCAATGATTCAGTTTGCTGAGGTTTGCTCCAGCCATTCCTGTGCTGGAACAGGCCACACTGGGCTGTGCTCTGCTCCCAGCCCAGCCTAATAGACTCTTCCCATCAACCCTCCAGGCTCTCTTGGTTTAACCTCAAGTAGGTCAGAGAAAACAGTAGCGCTTTGAAAGGGGAGCAGAATCAGGCTGCATTGTACATGGTCATGTGACAGAAGCTGAATAAAGAGGGGGAGACAGGTGGGAAAGCACAGAAGTGAAGAGAATTGGGTTTCCTTTAATTTTGCCATCAGAACTTTTCTTATTAAATTACATGGAGTCCCAGACATATAGGATGAACAACTCAAATGTTTAAAAGAAAACATCAGAGGCAGCTGTGGGCGAGATTCATATTCTTTCTAGAACATGAAATTAGAAGTTTAGTAGATCTAGATTCTAGTCTCAGATCTGTGCTGACTTGCTCTGTGGTCTTGGGGAAATTATACCTCTTCTCAGGGCTTCTTTCTTCCTTCTTTGTGAAATGAGAGACTGGGTTAAGATGGTCCCCAAGATCCTTCTCTGCTCTCAATCTATTAAACACACAGGAAAAAGTTAAGACTTCTTGTCATGATGCACTTTGAATCTTGTATGAATGATAAGTCAGATCGTTGCATTTCATGTATACTGGGTCTTCTCAAGCAAGAGTTAAAGTAATTATTTGCTTAATTGAGGCCACCAAACCTCTTATTAAGTGGTAGAGACTCACAATAATTACATTTGAATGTCTGAAGAGCTATCATGTGGAAAAAGGATTGAATTTTTTTCTACTTGTTTCCAGAGGACAGAATTAGGAGCAGAGTAATTTAAGAGAGGAAATGTGGTCTAGTAGAAAAAATTTTGACTTGAGTCAGAAAACCTAGATTCAAATCCTACCTCTGATAATTACTACATGGTTGATCTTGCAAAATCTCTTCACCTCTCTGGTCCTCATTTTCCTCATCTAGAACTAAATGGACTCTGGGGTCTCTACCTACTGATTTCTTGACAATGGACTGGATCACCTCAGGAGAAAATGAGGTTACCCTTAATGGTCTTCTTCAAAAAGAAGGTAGATAACCACTTTCATGGCATGGTTATAGAGGGGAATTATTAGTCAAGAGTAGATGATTTTTGAGGTATAATTATCCCTTCCACATTGCAATTTTCTCCATCACAGCTTTGATATATCATGGGTTAGCATAAGAAATAAAATGAGAATTAAATGAGAATTTTTAAGGAATTTTAGGAATTAGACAACACACAGAGGCCAGTAGATGACACAGAAAAAGTTTAGAAACTCAGAAATGCATAAAACACATGTATAGTGTTGTATAATATTAATGTATTGTATCTTTTAATGCCATGATGATTCAGACTTCTTTGCTATGAAGGGAGGGCCAAAAAAATTTATGAGGATTTTCTAGATCACAGGAGCACCATGCTGGTAACCCTCATGATGTAGCAGAGATAGCTGTAATTTCCAGTTTCACAGTTCTGTAATTCCTCATCCTGAGCATCCTAGACTTTGGTGCCTGCCCCTCTCTTCCATTCCCTGGCAATCTGGAAAAGTGGCTATCAAGAACAATGGAAATCCTTGGCATGTCCATAATACAAATATTTTTTATTTAATTAAAATGTTTCAGCCATCTGGGGGGCTTTATCTTTATTGTTCCTATTATTAGGTGTTATATTAGCTACTGGTGGATTTAAGGTACAGATAACTAGATGCCCTAATGATTGATAAGACTGGAGATGGGACAGCAGGTGGCTGGGTGCTTTCATTTCTACCACAATTAGAGTTTTATGGTTGTTTGCAATGGGTTGACAAGGGCTGAGATGAGGTCACAATTGGCCTGAAGCTGTACTTTCTAATTACGTTACTCCTTGACTTTTCAAAACTAGCAACAAAGGTAAAGGGCCTCACTTTTTCATTTCTGTCCCCTCTCAAATGCCATTTTCTTTCCCTCTATCATCAGGGAGGGTCCCAAGAGAAAGATCAAATGGATAGTCACAGTAAGGGTGGAGCTGGCTGATTATTTTAAAAAAGTGGCAGATTTCCACATTTACTTTCCTTATCAGAAGACTAAATGACCATCAATTCATTTCCTTCTTCAATTCACCCAGGTACTGTAGAGAGCTCTTTTCGGAGATAAGGGTGCAAGGCAATGACCCCTAATCAAACTAGGATGAAAAAAATAAATGAAATAGACAAAGTTTACATAGTGTGTACTTCCCAATGGTCATAGTTACCCAACTCTGAAATATGTAGTTGGGGAGTGAATGTCTGTGACTTCTGTAGCTTTGATCTTGAAGATTTTCTCCTTTTCTTGTGGTTCATTTGACAATTTCTGCATGCACCTGTGTTTCTTTTAAAAAGAAGCTCTTTGAAGGCTTGTGTGATACAGAGGTCACTGTGGACAAGCCACAGATAAATCAGTAATCTCAAAGGCCAGCTGTACAGTGGACAAGGAAAAGAATCCTTAGACATCTGCTTCTTGAGGGAAAAAAGGGCAAAGTGTTCCCTCTTTAATTTGTGTCTGCAGAGTTGATGGCCTCTTTTGTGGTGAAGCAAGTTGAGGGAGTGAAAGAAGTGCTGGGTTTAAAGTCAGTTCTGGGTTTGAGTCTTGGCTGAACCACTTAATTGTACAACATCATTCTACATAAATTTGTTCCTCTAGAAAATGGCAGCAAAATAATACATTTCCTACCTCTTCCACTAGGCTTGTTGTGAAACAACAAGTTTGTAAGTTTGTAAAACTTAAAATGCTAGAGAACTGTGATTTTAAAAAAAATGAATGTTTTCAGAGCATCAGACATTGGAAGATAGAAGACAAAGCTCAGTAATGAACTTCAATAAGAATTGTCCTGCCTGGACCATAGAACCAAGGAAAATCAAAATATCTAGTCCAACTACCTGAATTTAAGATAGAGAAAAAGAAGACTAGAAGAGGGGAAGGCTTTGTCCCAAGTCCTATCATTAAACATGAAAACACTTAGCACTGGACTGAGATCCAAGGAGACCTGAGCTCCCATCTTAGCTTTGCCATTAACTCCTTGTGTGACAAATCAGTGCCACTAAGGCACTTAGTTTCCTTACTTGTAAAAAAAAGTGAAAGTATGAGACTTGGTAATCTCCAGAATTCTTTCTAGTCTTCCATTTTATGAATCTATGACCTTATTCCTTGGCTACATTTTCTAACATCTAGTCTGAAAAGCCAGCTAATGAACATTTGCAGGATTCTGCCCTTTGTTAAATATTTAGTGACTGTTTCAGCATTGTAAAGGTTCCCCTGAAGGAACCAAGCAAATAAAGAGAAAATATCTTCATCACAAATGAGACCACTTGCTGGATGATTCTTTGTTGGGCTCGTAGGAGCTGCTTCTGTCAGCATGCCATTCCGTCTCTCACCTTTGCACTATCTTCATGCCAACAATGAACTCCCTCTACCTCTTAGAGACCCTAGCTTCCTTGCAGGCTCATCTCAAGTACTATAATCTCTCACAAGAATCCTTTACTGATCTTCCAGGATTTTAGTTCTCTCTCCTCTAAAATTCTTTCATACTGGCATTTTACACACACACACACACACACACACACACACACACACACGCACACACACACACACACACACACACATTAACTTAAGAGTACGCATGATGAATATGTAGAATGCAATGCCAACTGATTGTAGACAAGGAATGTTTCATTCTTCTTCTATTTCCTTGGCACCTTGCACAATGTTCTGTACATTGTTAGCACTTAATAAATTCTCCTTGAATTGTTGAATTTCTGGGCATCCCATGTATGCCCTAGATTGTTGTAGCCAGTTAAAATCCCATTCCCTTGTCCATGCCACAGGAGGGAGTCTGATTGCTTGTTGTTGTTGTTCATCCTTTGTGTCTGAAGCAGACAAATGACAACATGAAGTAATTTCTTGACTTGTGTGTGAATTGGATTTAAGTGAAGCAGAGTTGGATGAATCATCAGCTTCAATCTCTATCTTGCAGAGCCATTGAAGTCCAATGGCAAGACAAAGATTAGGATGACTGGCAACAGTCTAGTATGGTCTTGGCTTCTTTGATGTCTTACCAAACTCTAAGCACTCCCCAGAATTTGCTTCAGCCACCTTCATGACCTTTGGAATAAATTGTTATTGTCCACACATTTTGCTGGGAAAAGTCTTCACAAGCTTAGGGTGGGCATCCCTCTAGCCCATCAATAGGTTGTTGGTACCCTTAACCAAGTTTAGCCCATCTGCTGAGATGGTTTACTATGGCTTCTTGGAGCCTCAGGTTAGAGTTGCGTGATAGATGGACACCAAAGGTGGGTAAGCAACCCTGAAAAGGGCTAGCCAAGGGCACCTGACACCAGCGGTGTTAGTCCTCCCTGAATATCTCATATATACCTTGCATGTTGTACACCTAGGTGAAAGGAAAGGCAGTTCTTGCCCCCTTGCTTCATCACTAATAGTTCTTTGGAGTCAGTGCCCTTGTTTTTCTCTTTGGACATGGCATCACAATTAAAACACACCCACATGCACACTCACAGAAAGACTCAAAAATGCATGATGCTTTCCATTTTAGAAAGGGATGCAGGACAACGCATCACTGTTTTGCATTAAATTTCTGCCTGATTCCAAGTTCTAAAAATGGCTAGATGCAAGGGAAAAAATCTAAGGTATCAATTTGAGAGCTAGAAGGGAGGGAAGGAAACACAGGTCTCTGTGAGCCTGGGAGCTATCTTTTCAACACTTTTAAATTAAAAGCATGTTTTGGGCAAGCCTCCATCACTTGCGGCCTATATTTATCTCCTTCTAGCTGATATATAATCCCTCATGGAAGTCTTCTCTGAGATAGAAATGACTGAAGATTGCAGCTGCCTGCAATGGTCAATGATTCCCATCAGGAATATTGTGGACAATCCCTTCAGAGCTATCAAATAAACAGCATTAATTTTCATGTAGAAGCTTAGATCTAAAGCTGAAAGAGACCATACAGGCCACCTCTGCCAAACTTGTCATTTTACAGATGAGGTAACTGAGGCCTAGAAAAATGAAATGACATTCTTAACATCACACATGTGGTAAGAGATCTGGGATTTCAGTCTTCTCACTCTAAATCCAGTGCCATTCCTACTATAATCTGCCATGGAACAGACAGAAAATGGTTTAAAAAATCAGGCAGAGGTAGCAATGTGTGATGGCAGATAGAGTGCTGAACTTAGGGTCAGGAGGACCTGAATTCAAATCCTGTCTCAGACATTTGTAACCCAAAGCAAGTCACTTAATCTTTCTGAGTCTCAGTTCCTTCATTTATAAAATGTGCATGATAATACCTCATAAAGTTATTGTAAAGATCAAACATGTAAAGTGGTTTGCAAATCTCAGTTTGATTTAAATAATTTAAATGTTAGTTACATTATGTGACCAGTGCAATTTGGCTGTAGGATATTCAGTTTGATCCAACAAACACTTATTAATATTTACTATCCACTAATATACTTTATTCACTATTACATTGTATAGTAGGAAGTGGAAAATGGAAAAATGGGAGAAAAATAACATTATTTTCCCTTCAGGATATTCCAGTCTAATAGGATAATCAAACATAGAAATAATTGAATTCAGAGAAGAAGTCAAGCAGAGGACCCTGAGGGATCCAAATAGGGCCAGATCACTTACAACTGGGTGGGGGGGGGGGGCAGCGGGGACTGATCAATGAAAGATTCACAGAGAAAGTAAAACTTGACCTGGGCTTTGCTGTTAAGGCAAAATGTCAACAGATACAGATGTTAGAATAGTTTGTTCTAGACAAGAAGAGTGGGACATTGAATGAAGGCATGGAGGGCCAGGACAAGCCTGAGGAACAACTAATAGTTCTGGTTGGCTGGAAGAACTTGAGATTAGAAAGACACAAGAACAAAACTGAAAAGGTAAGTTAGGGGCAACTTGTGGAAAGCCTCAAATTTCAGGCTAGACCCAGAGTTTGTATCTTGTCCTTGAGGCAAAAAGGGGCCAATAACAGTTTTTTAGGAGGGAGCAAGAAGATCAGAGTAGTGCATTAGGAACTCAATTCGACGAACACTTACTATGAACAAGACCTTGTGCCAGGTGGTAAGGAGAATTTCCTGATACTTCATCCATCACGTTGATGTGGGGACTTCCTGAACCAGTGCTAATCACAACTGCCCATCTTGTGCAATTTTTGTCTGTGTTTATCTTTCTATAGACCTGCCATATAAAACTCATACAGTGCATTGGAATCTTCCTTATATGCTTTCACTACTTTATAGATACCCATTCGACCTTTTGGCAGTTCAGTTGTTATTCCCACTCTTTTACTAAAGGACCTCCTCCTCCAAATCTTTGGTCACAAAAGTCCTTGGGATGTCTTTGGTAACATTTCTCATTCACTAATACATGTCATCATTAGTAATATGGGCCAGCCTATATATAGCTGCTTTACTTCATCCCATTGCCATCTAGGTCACCAGCAATTTTGCCTCTTTTGAGATTGTGGTGTTCAATAATTTTGAGGTAGGAAAATATCATTGTAAAAAAGTTGGGCTTCTGAAGCAGTGAATAGCTTGGTATTACAAAAGCAATCAGCCTTGTTCATCCCTGCCTCATATAATCCCTCTCATCCTTCAAAATGCAGTTTAAGTACAACATTCTACATGAAGTCTTTACTATTCCCCTCAACTCCATCTCAAACTTCCTTGTATTTCATTACTTTTTCATTTATTTTTATTCATTCTCTATGGGCAGCTATATATGCTTTCTGTGTCCTCCATTAGAATATAACCTTCTTGAGAGTAAAGATTATTTTATTTGTTATATTCATATCCACAATGCTTAGAACACAATAGTACATAATAAAAGCTTGTTAATTGATTGATTCACTTCCCAATTGCAATCCAGCTTCCTTTCTTCCTCATTTTCAATTTTAGTTCCATATCATTGTGTATCTGCAGCATTTGTCAGAGATATGTGTATTGATGAACTATATCAATGGGCTGCTTATACAGCGGAAGTTTGAGAAATATGATTGGTATTCACCCATTTGGTTATTCCATTGTAGATTTCTGGGCTTACATCTTTTGAGGAGGCTCTTCAATGTTCTAAGTCTTGGTGAAATTAGCACAAGGTCATCTACCAGTCAATTTGGAGAGCGTTGTCTAGTTAATTCTGATAACAAATGAGACTAGGGCATACTAACTAGTTATATGACCTCCAAATACTTGGTGTCCCAACTTCTTAGAGGGACAAATGGCATTTAAGTCACCTGAGATTGAGCAATAACAGGTCTGTGATGCCCTTAGATATCTGGGGCAGCACACGCACTACATTTTTTTTTCTTTTTTTGAGGCAACTAAGTGGGTTAGTGGATGGAGACAGGAAAACCTAAGTTCAAATCTAGCCTTAGACAGTTAATAGGTATGTGACCCTGGACAAGTCATTTAATCTCCATTTGCTTTAATCCACTAGAGAAGGAAATGGCAAACCACTCTAATATCTTTGCCAGGAAAACCACATGGACAACATTGGCATGCTATGGTCTATGGGGTCAAAAAGAGTTGGACATGACTGACTGAATGACTGAACAACACCTACAAATAGGAATTTGATAATAATAATGACAATAATAATAATGTCTATCAGCTAGATAGCACTTTAGGGCCTTCAGAGTGCTTCATGTTTTGTCTTGGCATCAACCTTGGGAAATAGTTGCTATGATTTCCATTTTGTAGATGAGGAAATTGAGGCAGATAGAAGATAAGCAACTTGCGCACGGTCACATAAATAAAGCAAGATCTGAACTCAGGTCTTCCTGACTCCAGGTCTAGCAACCAATCCCCATTGTTATAGATAATCCATTTTTTTTTGTTTTGGCATGTATGTCCATTGTGAGAGTGGCAAACACTGTTAGTTTCCGTGTTTTATGTTATTTTTCTGATCATGGAACAAAGTTTTCTTTGTGGTTGCATTTGTTATATTATTATATTATTATTATATTTATTATATATATTATTATATATATTATATAATATATTATATTATATATATTATTATAATACTCTATCTTAAGTTAGGAGGAATTGTAAATGTCACTCAATCCAACCATCTCATTTCAAGGATGAAGAAACTGAGGCCCGGGTAGGTTAAGTGGCTAGGCCAAGATCACAGAGTCTGACACAGACCAAAATATCAGAGCTAGGATTAGAACCCAAGTAGTCTGACTCAAAAAAACCCAGTGTTACGTCTACTGTACGACAGTGCCTGCTCAGTGTGTCTAAGCATATACATGATCCAACTTTCTGGAAGCTTCTAAGTCATCTAAAAGTCACTGGGCCAATTTTATTTCTTAATCTGAACCATATTTTCTAACATACTTTAACACTGAAGGCAACAGTTATCATGGTATGTCTTGATTTGGTTGGAGCATCTTTGAATTCTTCACTTCATTGTCATTTAAAGCAAGGGTTGACCCTGAAGATAAAATATTTTCCTGGCAGTTCCATTGGATGTGCTTTTCAGGACTATTGCAAGGAGTCATGAGTAAGATTTTTAAGAAATGATGTCTCCTCTTGTTTATTAGTGAGTGCCCAATGAAACTAACTCCCATATTGTTCTCTATCAGGAGAACCTATGAGCCGTCTTTCAATTTTGATGAAAGTTCTTTACACTTTCTGAATGTATTTATAGTGAGAATGACAAAATCACTGTGGTTTATTTCTTCCAGTGTCATTTCAACTTATTATTTGTTGAATAAAACTCTTAAAGCAATATTTTAGATAATATATTTTTACATTTGTAGATAGTCTAAAATTTTCTGTCCTCTTTTCCATCACTGAGCTAACGCCACTGCAAAAGTTGAAGGAGGTTGCACAGATCTGAGGGATGTTTTGTGTGTTTATTTCTCTTAATGAAGATCAGTGTGGCATAATGAAGAAATTCAGCCTGGGAGCCAAGAAGACTTGAATTCAAAGCTCACCTCTGACACATACTGGCTATGTGACCTTGGGCTGATGGTGTCAAATTCAAAGAGAAATGAGACCACTAACCTATACATAAGGATCTCTGTGGGAAGCATATTGACTTAGAAAACCACATATTAACATTTTCTATGTTCTGTTGTATTTTTATCCATTTTGTTAAATGTTTCCCAACTACATTTTAATGTGATTCTGCCACTGGCCCTTGGCAATGTGACTACAAGATATTTGATGCCTCTGCTCTAGGCAAATCTTTAAAATTCTAAGCTGCAGAGAAAGGGGTGATTTGCATTGGTAAAGAGCATTCCTTATACCAGTGAAATTCTAGATGATATTCTGGTTAAAATATAAATACAAATATATATACATATACATATACATATATATACACACACAAACATCTATATGTATACATATACACGGGTACACACACATACATATATACCTATAGCTACATCTACATCTACGTCTACATCTACATACATGTGTACATACCTTTTTTGTGACTTTGATGAAATATTTAATCATCAGCGAACAACTTTCAGATGACAAGCTAGGCTGATTCCTAGTCATCAGACAATCTGTCAACAGATTCATGCTCCCAGCCTTTTGAGAGCCTCTCAGAGCAGAAGCAAAACAAACAAACAAACAAAAAAAAACAAATAAAAGAACACAAACCAAACCAAACTAAAAAAAAAACACCTTCCAGAATTTGTGATCTACTGCTATAGACTTTAAGGTCTTTAGATCAGCTCCATATCAGAGTGAGACGTAACAGTATAGCTTTTAAGGAGAAGATGAAGGGAAACAAAGATGGAAAACAGCTCCATGCCTCCCTCAAGAAACTTACTCTCTAAGAAGAGAGAACACTAGGGAGAATGTGATAATGGTAAAAAGAGAGAATCAGACAAAATACTCCAGGGAAATTTGAGGAAGGCAAGATTACTTTTAGCTAGAGTGATCAAAGAAAGCTTCCTGGAGTACATAGTGGGACTTTGTGGAAAGAGAAGGATTTGAATAAGTAGAGATGTGAAGAAAGTGAATTCCAGATATGGGGGAGGGACAATGTGTATAAATGTATAAAGATGGGAGACCAGCAGGTTTGAGATCAGGAAATGGCTAGGAGACTGGAACAGAGAGCATGTAAGAGAAGCATTGTGAAATTAGGCTGGAAAGGAAAGTTGTGAAGTTCTGAATACCAGTTTTAGGAGTCTGTATTTTAAGATCTGTATTTAAGTAGTTAATGGGGAATAACTAAAAGTTTTTCAGCAGAAAGATGACATGTCAAGACTTGATCATTAGGTAGCTTTGGTAGATGTAGGAAAATGGATTAAAGATCACACAAGCTAAATGGAAGGGGACCAGTTAGGAGGCTTAACTAATGTATTGACAGTTGAGATAGATAGAAGAGAAAAGGGTGTGATAAAGATTGTGGAAATAGAAATCATAGGATTTAGTAACTTCTTGAGAAGGGAAGGGGTGAGGAAGTGGGGAAGAGTCAAAAATGACTCTATATCTAGAAAGATAGTATGGTACATGGAAAAATGTTCAGGAAACATTAGTTTCAGGAAATTTAGTTGTGGACATGTTGAGTTTTAGGTGCTTAGAGAGGGGCATCTGGGTAGAGGTTTAACAGATGGTTGAAAATTTAAGACTAGAGCTGAGAGAAGACATTAGGACTGAAGAAATAGATTTGGAAGTCATAAATACAGAGGAAATAACTAAAGTCAGGGAAACAGGTGAGACCACCAATAGGAAGGGTAGAATAAGACAAGAAAAGAGGGCACTGGACAGAACTAAATGCTGCTGAGAGGTCACTCATGAAATCTTTTTCAATCCTCCCAGTTCTTCTTCCCAAGATATTATCTGGTAACAATATATATACATCAATAGATACATGTGTGTGCATATGTACATATGTATTACATGTATATATGGCATGCACATGTGTGTGCATGTATATGTAATGACATACACATAACTGTACATTATATGTACATGTGTATAAATTTTGTGCATGCACATGTAAATATATATTTTATATATTATATATTCAATAACTATATCTACACAATTATATATACATTTGCATCCTTAGAAATTACCATTGTGCCTGATATCTTCTAAGTTCTAAATAAATACTTGTTGAACTGAATTGAATCCAATTGAATCACTTATATCAGTCTATCTATATGTGTTCTTGTGCATATATGCGTACACAGAAATGCTAGGATTTTATATGTAATAGAATTGGGACTGAAACCCAATTTTTCTGACTCCCAAGACAGAGCTTGTTTGCCTATACATCACTACTTCTCAGCTACTTACTTGCCGTGTGACTTTGAAAGTTTCTTTCTTCTCTGGGCCTCAATTTTCCCATCTCAAAAGTGAGGAGTTTTATTAAATGGTTTTCTCTCTGATATTCTATGGTTCTGAAATCCCAATCCCAAGTGATCTTTGTCTCCTGAAGTCCAAGGAAGCCCTTGTAAAGCTAATGCTCTCTGGAAGGTTTTGTTTATTAGCTGAAGTCTGAGGTTCTGTAACAAGACTGACTTCAAATTCCTTTTAGCCCCTGTTGCCAAGAGAACAGCAAGGCCTTAGGTGCAAATAGCTCTACTGCCTTCCACTGAGATTGACCAAGGTCACAGAGTCCCCTTTCCCAGTGTCCTTAATACCCAGGCCCTTGAAGAAATGATAAGTGATGTTTATCAGAAAGCTTGCAATAGTGGAAGGAAAGAGGAGATAAAATCTATGCAGCCAATTACAATTCATTTATCTTTGTTCTCCTTGGACCTGAGTGTCATGCCCTGTATTTTGCACAGACACAGATAAACATGTGTAAAAGAGTGCAGCCTAAGTTAGGATGGGAGTTTTGGCTGGGGAAGCACTGACTGTCCTGATTCCTACTGTTCTAATTTTAAAGTGATGTTGTGTAACCGGAGAATCACAGAGCCATAATAATAGCAGATAGGGTGCTTGATGTGAAGTCAGAAAGACCCAGGTTCAAATCCTACCTGGGCATGTCACTTAACCTCTCTTGGCCTCAGTTTGCTCTTCTTTAAAATGGTGATGATA
The DNA here is from genome assembly GCF_011100635.1 of Trichosurus vulpecula. Lineage (NCBI taxonomy): Eukaryota > Metazoa > Chordata > Mammalia > Diprotodontia > Phalangeridae > Trichosurus > Trichosurus vulpecula. The sequence continues at coordinate 31,239,262 of NC_050575.1, forward strand.
AAAATAGCATCGGTATCACAAGGCTATTGTGAGGACCAAATGAGATAAGACATGTAAAATGATCTGCTAACCTTAAAGATAAATATTTTAAGCTATAAATGCTAGATATTATAATTGTAGATGCTGGTGTTTCTATTTCAATTAATTCAGCAGTTTACAAAATACTTTCCTTCCAAAAACTCTCTCTTCATAATTGCTGCTGACCTCTGGGTTATTTTCCTCATTTTCTTGATGACTTTAGTCCTTAGATCAAGCTCATGTTCCATCTTTCTGCCCCATCTTCTGGTTTTAAGTTTGGGGATTTTAATATTCATAATAACAATAATTCATGTTTATTTCTCAATGAATCAACTCTAATGACCTCCTCTTTTACCTCACTTCAACCTCATAGTCAAACCTTAGGCCTCATCACCTTTCAGAACTTCAACACCTCCAAATTCTGGGCTTTGAAATTCCACTCTAAACTCAATTGTTTATCCACCCAACTCTCTCACCTTAAATTTGCTTACAGCTCTTATTGTGACTTATGGCTCCTTGACCTAGTCTTATTTTCCCAGTTTATCTTTCCCTCTCTGGATTCACTTGTCTACATACTTAGCCTTGATCACATGGTCTGTTGCAAAAATGTTTCATGCTGTTGGCTTGAACTGAGCTTGCAATCCACTAAAACCCTCAGAACTTTGTTTCATACAAATTTTCTATCCATACCTCTCCACCTTATATTCATGAAGTCTATCTATTTATTTAAAATAAAATTTATTTTGTCAGTTACCAAATACTTATTCTTCTCTCTCCCACCTCATCTTTTGAAAAAGAAAAAAAAAACCCTGATAACAAACACGATTAAGGAAAACAAATTCTGGCTTAGGTAGGGTTCTTTATCATTACTCCCCTGGAATCATAATTAATCACTACATCAAGGAGAGGTCTTAAATCGTTCATAATTGTTTGGTTTTTACAATATTGACTTTATAGTATAAATTGTTCTAGTTTTGATTACTCTGCCCTGCATCAGTTCAAACAAGTCTTATGAAGTTCCTCTGAAACTCTTCCTTTCTTATAGCACAACAGTATTCCCTTACATTTTTATACCATAGTTTGTTCAGAGATTCTTTAATTTTGGGCACCTCCTTAGTTTCCAGGTCTTTGACAATACTAAAAGAGCTGTTATAAATATTTTTGTACATATTAGTTCTTTTCTTCTTTCTTTTATCTCATCGGGGAATAGAATCAATACTATTATTGCTGGGTCAAATAGTGTGCAGTTATCAACTTCTGGGGCAGAATTCTAAATTGCTGTCCAAATAATTGTACCAACTTAGAGCTCCACCAGCAGCGAATCAATGAGCCTATTTTTCAGCAAACCTTCCAACTGTACTATATTCTTTTACTTCTGATTATGCCAGTCTGATGGGAGGGAGATGGAACCTCAGAGTTGTTTTAATTTGCATGTCTCTGTTAGTAATTTGCAGTAATTTTTCAGATGGCCATAGATAGTTGAGTTTCCTTGGGAACTGTCCATTCAAATCCTTTGACCATTTGTCAATGGTGGAATTCATTGACTAAATTTTTTAACACCTAGATGTAGTACTTTTAAATTATCTATATTAAATTTCACACCTTTACATTCAGTTAATCTTTCTAACCTATTAAGATCTTTTTGGATTATGAATCTATCATTCAATATAAAAACATCTCTCTCAGCTTCACTCCAACTGAAATTTGATAAAGAGTGCTACTTTATCCATATCCAAGGCCTTGATGAAAAAGTTGAACAGAGCAAGACAAAAGACAGATTCTCATGGTACTCTTCCCAATTTGATATTCAATAATTAATAACTACTCTTTGTATTCACTAAGTAACCAGTTTGAAATCTACCTATTAATTATCATTTAACCCCCATTTTATTCACAGGAAGAAATGGTTTGTGGGAATGTACATAGAGGTGGTATCCTGAATGGAGATAGTTTGGCATGGCACGTTTTTGAAGAATTTATTCTGGGCTTTATGATCACTTCTTCCTTTTCTAAATGTACACTACCTCTTTAAAAATACATCCTACAATTTTGACAGGAGGCAAAATAAAGTTCACTTTGCCTATAGTTTGAAGGTTTTACCTTCTTCCCATTTAAATAAAAAAGTATTTGCCCTTCTTTAGTCCTGAGGCACCTTTCCTGTTTTCCGGGATCTTCAAAGACCACCTATGGTGGTTCAGTAATTCCATCTACCAGTTCCTTTACCATCCTGGGAAGTGTTCCATAGAGAATTGGTGATTTGAACACAAGGGGGATAACCAGGCACTCTCTGTGCATACTCATTTAATTAGGGCTTAAATTATTTGTTAGCCAATTTAAAAAATATCCTTCCCAGTCCAAACATATTTATTCTGAATAAATTATTTGCATCTTTTTCTGACAAAACCCCAATTTTTCTAACTCCTATGTGAGGGTTTACTTGACTGTACAACATTGTTTTTCAGTCACTAACTTGTGTAACGTTGGGTAAATCCTTTCATTTTTTTGAACCGAGTTTCATACACAAAGAAATTGTACCAAATGGTTTCTGCTCTGACATTCTATGGTTTCATGATCAAAATCACACACGCAAATACACACACACATATGTGTATATATCTATTTGTATATTCTTTGATTTTCTCCTACAAAATTTTAAAAGACTTTTTCTTGTTATCCTTAACATTAACAAGTTCATTCATTCTTTTTTAACATAGTACTTTATTTTTCCCAATTACATGTCAAGACAATTGTAACCATTCATTTTTACAAAATTTTGAGTTCCAAATTTTTCTTGCTCCCTCTCTCCTCTTTGCTTTTGCTAAAATGGTAGGCAATTTGATATACGTTACACATGTGCTATCATGTAAAACATTTCCATGTTAGTCACTGTTGTGAAAGAAGAAATAGATCTAAAGGGGAAAAACACATAAAAAACAATGAAGTAAGTGAAAAATGTGTGCTCCTCTTTCCTGAGGTGATCAGTGAATTCTTTCAATGCCTATTGTGCCATCTGGTTCCAGGATATCAGAGCAATTTTCCTTGAGAATTTCTTGAAAGATGTTGTCCAGTTCCTCACTTTCATTATGGCTTTCAGGTTGCCTAATGATTCTGACATTTATTCTGGATTTATTTTCCCAGTCAGTTGTTTTTCCAATGAGGTATTTTACATTTTATTCTATTTTTTCATTTTTTTGGATTTGAATTGTTTGATTGATTCTTGAAGTCTCATAGAGTCATTAGCTTCTACTTGCCCAATTCTAGCTTTTATGGATTTGTTTGCCTGAGTTAGCTTTTGTACTTCCTTTTCCATTTGGCCAATTGTACTTTTTAAGGAGTTGTTTTCTCCAGTGTATTTTTGTATCTCTTTTTTCATTTTGCCAATTCTATTTTTTAAGCAATTGTTTTCTTTTTCTAAGCTGTTGGCTCTTTTTTTCTATAACTATCTTGCATCTCTCTCATTTCTTTTCCCAATTTTTTGTCTACCTCTCCTATATGATTTCTAAGCTCCTTTTTGAGCTCTTCCAGGAATTCTTTCTGGGCTTCAGACTACTTCCAATTTTTCTTCGGTGTTTTTTGACCTTGTTGTCTTCTTCTGAGTTTATGTCTTGATCTTTGTCACGTAATAACTTTCTACGGTCAGATTCTTTGTTGTTGTTTGTTTGTTCATCTTTTTGACCTTTTCCCTTTCTTTTGAGGTCTGCTCCTGGGGAAAGGGCACTGTCTTAGGATTCTTGTACCAGGGGCTGCAGGCCCTGGCTAGTTACTTGGTGCTGCATTGATGTTGCCCTTAGGCCCATGTGGGACCCTTTTGTCTGATGCTGGACTGAAGGGGTGGGGTAGGGGGTAGCTGACACTGCTGGACACCATAGGGCTCTGGCAGCTTATCTGATACTGAGCTGGGGTCCTAGTGCTGGTGTCTGGCATGTGCTGAGGTCAATGGGGTGTTTCTGCATTTCCTAGGGGCTACTCTGAAGCATGATAGTCTGGCTGGTGGCTGTTGCCTATTTTCCTAAAGCTATGGATATGACTATGGGAGAGTTAGGGTGATTTACTGTATCTTCCACCATCTTGGCTCCCTCATTCTTTCAATAATAAATAAATTATTATAAACATTAAATAAAAATGCATGAGAATATTTTAATATTCAAAGAAAAAAGAGATTTATGTGTGAAACTGTGTGCTTCTGTTACATACATAATTTTTTTAAGTTTATATTAACTTTGGTTTAGTAAAAATAATATTGCTGAGCTTAGTTCAGTGTTGGCTCTAGCACTCCTTACATTCTCATTATAGGGTTTTATTATTCATTTGCAGTTATTGCCATTTTACCTTCCTTGCTTCCATCCCCTATACATATCTTCAGAACCGGTCCATGCATTTCCTGTTTCCACTTTTCTTTCTACTCACAATTATTTCTTTTTGCACCCTCAGGATTTCATATTTGAGAACTTTCCAATCCTCTTGGCCCAATTTGCCTTGTAAAAACTTAGGTAGTTAAATATAATTCAATGGTTGTTGTCCTTTGTTCTTGAAGAGGACCAAAATGACATCACTATGCTAGAATCAAGTTACTGTACGTTCAATTATGGCTAATCAGACCAATACAAGCTCAGAATGCTCTATCACAGGTCAGGCATAAATACTACACGTGAACATTCGGGATGGATTTTCTAAATTTGTGCATCTCACATTTTTCTGAGGTACTCAATTCTGTTTTGCTCATGCAGCACAGTGCCTTCTTTGATGTGAGTGTACCATACTTGGTGATCCTTTGCCAGAGTCTCCTATTACATGCAATCAATTCCAAAGTTCTTAAGAGAGACCTTGAGAGTGTCCTTGTATTGCTTCTTCTCCCCTCCATATGAGTGTTTGCCTTGTTTCAGTTCTTTGTAAAACAGCCTTTTAGGCAAATGTATGTTTGGCATTTGAACAATATGGCCAGCCCATTGGAGTTGTACTCTCTGCATTAGAGTTTGAATGCTTGGCAGTTCAGCTAGAGAAAGGACCTCAGTTTCCAGTACCTTATCCTGACAGGTAATCTTCAGGATCTTCCCAGACAATTCAAATGGAAACAATTCAGTTCCCTGGCATGGCACTGGGTGACTATCCAGGTTTCACAGGCATACAATAAAACCTTCAGTTTGGTAGTCAGTCTATTACCTTTTCTCATTTACACTTTCCTTCAGAACTTCCCAAACACTAAGACGGTTCTGACCATGTGTGTGTCAATGCCATTATCAATGTATACACCCCTGGAAAATATATTGCCAAGGTAAGTGAACATATCTACTCAAAACTTCTTCATTTGTTGTAACTGATGGTTCCATGTGTGGATGGTTTGGTGCTGGCTAGTAGAGCACCTGTGTTTTCTTGGTGTTGCTTGTTAGACCAAAATTAGCACAAGCAGCAGAGATTCAATCCATACTTTGCTGAATCTCAGTTTCAGAGGCTGCATTTTTTTAAAAACCTGCTATGCTCAAAGCACTAGGATATCCCATTCTACCTATTCCTTCTCTTAATCATTTCAAATCATCTATCCCCAAAGATTATGCCCAGGTTTTCTTACCTTTGCTGTTACAGATCCTATGAGGGATTCACTCAATGGTCCCAAAGATTCCAAACATCTTTCACTTCTTACTAGTTGTTCAGAATTGGGGCTAAAATAATATTTCCTTTATTGTTTCCTAGAGCTTTTGAAAATTTAGATGATCTAGCCATTGTGTTGATGTGTTTTGTCTGAGCATACTTATTTGTTACAAGGAAGGATGGGGGAGAGGGAAGTGAGTTAGTGGGCAGCAAAAAAAAAGAACAAGAAAGAAAGGAGGAAAGAAAGAAGGAAGGAAAGAAAGAAGGAAAGAAAGAAAGAAAAGGAATGAAGAAAGAAAGAAAGAAAGAGAAAGAAGGAAATAAGGAAGTAAGAAAGAAGGAAGGAAGGAAGGAAAGAAAAGAAAAAAGAAAGAAAGGAGGAAGGAGGGAAATAAGGAAGTAAGGAAGAAGAAAAGAAAGAGAGAGAGAGAGAGAGAAGGAAGTAAGGAAAAAAAGGAAAGAGGAAAGGGTAGGGAGGGAAGAAGAAAGGAAAAAAGAAGAGAGAAAGGGAGGAATGAAATGAAGGGAAAAAGGAAAAGAGAATCAGTAAAAAGGATCAATAATACATTAAAAACAAACAAAAGAACAACAAAAGTTTAGAAGGGGACACAAATAGGGCAATTTTGTTACCACCTTATCAAATTTAATATACATGTAAAAAACTCTTCAGAAAAAGTTTACAGTTTCATGAGCCATAGTTTTTGTTATGTGTATATTGAAATTTTGTGTTCATTAAAGATTAAGCCCATAATAAAAATACTGTAAAAAAAGACATTTTTAAAAAATGAAATAATTATACAAGGAAGATGAGGAATTAATAGCAGCTTTGCCTGTGGCAGAAAGAGAGTTCCAACAGATTCCCTTATGGTTGGAATACTCCATGGATTCAAACACCACTTTCATGCTGATGATTTAAATAGGTTTCTGCATTCATGGCATCTTAGTGCCACCTGGTGAGAGGATATCTGATTATGCCATCACTAGCCCAACCCCACATATCTAAAAAGAAGCTTTCCCCCTTCTTCTATAAATTTGCTTCTCTTTCTGACTTTCCTCTCTCTGACTGGGGCAACCCCATTCATCCAGGCTTCTATGTCCATAACTTTGGGGTTAGCTTTAACTCTTCCCTCTCCCTCATCTCTTTTATCTAATTGGTAATCATGTCTTGTTGAATGTATGTCCAGAACATCTCTCACATCAATTGCCCTCCTCTTTATTCCCACTGGCACCTCATGCAAGTATAGGATAGTATTCATGACTGGCCAGCTCGAGTATAATACTATCCTCTAAATATTCTTCCACTTTGATTCTTCTCTCCTTGAAATCTTTCATAGGACTTCTAAAAAAATGAGTCACCTTGGCTATGCTACTTCTTTCCTCAAAAATGTTGGTAGCTCCCTATTGCTACCCATCTAAATGAAAATTCAGCTGTCTGGCATTTAGTGATGACAGTCTGAAGCTACTCTACCTTTCCAGTCTTAAGTCCTATTATTCTCCTCTAAATATCTCTATGTCCTAGCCAAATCAGACTATTTTCTGTTCCTCTAAACTCCCCAAACACTTACTCGTTATCAGGCCTTTGTTCACATTGTTCTCTAAGACTAGAATGCCTTAGATTAGATGGAAAAAGTGTTTATTAGATGCTTACTGTGTGCCTGATGTTATAACTGCCCAGAAAACAAAATCAAGAAAACAAGACAGTCACTGCACTCAATCTTACATTCTAATAAAGGAAACTAATGCATAGAGGGAAGAGTGCTCCCTGGAGGCAAAGCAGCCTGAGTGTAGCTGGGGCTCACAAGAGTGTGAGCCAGGAGAACTCAACTCTGTCTACTCAACTGCTATCCTTCCCTGATCTATGTGGTCAGTCATGGCTTTCTGTCTTTGGACTTCATGTAGGAACCTCAACTCCCCCACCCCCACCCAACCCCTGCCAACTTTCAAATTCCCTTATCATATGATATTGTGTATAAGATTTAATGGTTGTTGTATCTATCCTCCTGTCTGACTTGTGAGCCTAATGTGGGAAGGAACCATATCATATGTAAAGTTTATTTATCCCTCAGAGCCTTATATATAATTCTATATGCAGTAGGTTTATAAATACTTATTGAATGAATAAAACAATCTTTTATGGTTGATAGTACAAATACTATTCTTCCTAATTTTACAAATAAGGCTCCTTAGAGAGATTGAGTTATTTGCCTTGAGTTATAAAAGGAGTATAGTAATAATATTGTAGAATGCCAGAAGATTGACTTGAACCTAGCCAGACTTTTTGATTTCCAGTACATTGCAGTTACTACTGTACCCCTGGGGGACAGTGCATGCAATGGCACTGAGGTGAAGCAGTGTAGGTCAGCCTACCTGGGCTGGAGCCAGGTAGAACTCGATCTGGAAAGCTGATTGTTACATTTTCAGTATGAGTATGTAAACCTCTGCATTCAGCAAATTCTACCAATCAGGGTTTGATGCATTGTTTCATTGATTGTCTTCTAGACTGTAGAAAGAGATGGATAAAATGTTAAGGTAATTTTAACTTAAAAGTGTATCATGGGTATTTTTTCCTTCTGGAGATCCACTTGTTAAAATATTTACCAGCACACTACTCTCTATAGAGGGCTAAGAGTTGTCTAGGTTGGCTAGGCCAGAGGGTAAAGGTCAGGGGACTAAGATGAGATAATACTGGGCCCTGAATATCAGGCTTGAGAGTTTCAATTTTATATTTTCTCATAAAGAGCCCCTGAAGTGTTCTCAACTAAGGAGTGACATAACCAGATCCATGAATTCTTGTTTGGGTTTGGATTTGTGATCATTGGTGTAGGGAGTTTCCCATGAGAAAATTTCCTCTTCAAGTCAGATCAGCAACTCTTCTGCAATGTATACTTTTTAGGGTTATCCAAGAACTTAGCCAGTCTACCAGTTTGTCAAAGGCAGAACTTTAGTAAGATCTTCCTGACTTGGGGTCAGCTCTCTCTCTGTGACCTCCTCCTGTAGCTTCTCCTTCTGTTTTACTCCCTCCCCCACTTTCTCTCTCTATTCCGTGAATTAAGATTAATATGGCAAATTGTAAAGGATGAATGGGGAGACGGAAGAATAGGGGTGTAGTATGGAATTTTAATATGGGAAGCCTGGGGATTGGGGAGATAAACTGAGGCCAACAGGAATAGACCACTGAGAGTGGCAGTGACCAAATCCTAATTATAATCCAGCACTCCTGAATACCTAGGCTAGGACATTGCCTACTAAACCACATGAAGATGTTATCCTTTAGCTTTTAGTTTTCTGAATGAAAATTTAAATTTGTCCAGAGGGTTGAGCAGACTGTTCTTTTGGCTGAAACCTTGCTTCCCCCACTGCCACTCTCAAGCGATAAGCTAGTTTATTAATATTGAAGAATCTGACCCCTTCTTTTTTCTTATTATGCTTTCTAATTGGATTTTGAGCAAAGATTATAAAAAAGAAATGCAAATGGATTTCCAGAACATTTTGCTAAATACCTAAATAAGTATAAAGAGCCCCAAACCAGGAGACACTGCATACAGTAACCAAGCAAGATAAGAATGCTGGTCTCTAAGGTGTTCTATTCTCTGTTTGGAAGCCTCAGCTGTTGTGCTTAGACAAAGGCCAGCATGGAAGGAACAGAACATACCTGAAATGATCCCTTGCTTTATTTCTAGTTCATTGCAGACAGGCTGGGGATTGGGATTGGGGTGAACAGGATGGCTTATTTAACAGAATTGCTTGTTACCATTCAGATTTTAGGCTATGAGCCTAAGGCTCTGTCTTGATTATTTGGCAATCATTGCTGCTTTTGCAAAGTTGTAGGCTAGTGTTTTGATATTTGAGATCTTTGACTAGGTCTTATTATGTCCAGTTCCTTCCTTTTACAGAAATGTCATCACCCTGCTTAAGGCTGTCACAACCTCATACTCAAGGTAATGTTAATGGGTTTTTCTGTCTTTGGCAGTTTCCCCTCTAATCCATCCACAACAAAGTTACAAAATTGACATGGTTGGAGCATGTTGATCTTCTGCTCAAAAACTTTAGGGTGCTACTTGTCACTTCTAGGACAAAGCCTTGGCCTGACATTCAAATCCTTCCATTATACAGTTCAGACTGACCTTTCTAGTCTTATTTCCTATCAGCCATCTTCACTCACGTACTATGTGCCAGACAAACTGGTCAACTAATTGCTCCCCAAATTTGATCTTCCATTTTCTGCCCCCACACATTCACACATGCTATTCCCCCACATTTAAAAGATTTTTTTCCTCACCTCTGATTCTCAAATCCTTACCTTCTTTCAAGCATCAACTTAAGTACCATTTTTCAAATCCTCTGTCCACTCCCTTCCCTGGTTAGTTTTTTCTCCCTATTTAAATTACCTTAAAAGTATATGTACATATTATAAGAACCAGTAGAATGTCAGTTCCTGGAGGCAAGGAACAATTTCATTGTTTTATTTTTGCTTTTGTACCACACTGACTGGCCATAAAATGTTGTATCTGAGGGCTGAGGAACTAAATTGATGTGGGAGGCTTTATGAACTTCAAAATTCAATGCATATGTGAATGACTATTATATTATTTACAATGTTGGTCTTCTAAGCAAACAGTTTTATTAATACTTGCTGTAACTCTCCCATATTCACCTCCAAACAACCATAAAATAGTGCTTCAAAACAACTCCTGGAACAGCAGAACCAGCAAAAAGACAAGGTGAAACAATCTTTTAGCCCTAGAAACTTAGAAGATTGGCAAGAAAGGTTGGTGTCCCTTGGGTAAAAGGGGAATGCAATCCAGGATAGGAAGTGTTCCAGTAAGCCAGCAGCGAGCCCCACCTCAGCAAACCAGTGGGAGATCCTGAGCTCCAGTGCAGTGGAGTAGGCAAACACCAACACCAGGACCCCCCACATGCCTCAGTATTTCCAGGGAATTGGCAGACTACAGCTCCAAGAATCACAACATGCTTTAGTATAGCCCCAGGCAAACAGGCAGCATCCAGTGGCCAGACCACCATGTGCTTCAGTATAACCCCCAAGAAATGCAAAAATGCCACACTGGCCTTAGCACATTCCAGACAACAGCACTAGGACCCTAGGTCAACACCAGATAAGATGCCAGATCTCTATGGCCTCCAGCAATGTCCCCTACCCCTCCCTCTCAGTCTAGCAACAGACATGAGGGTCTCCCATGGGCCTTAGGGCGACATCAGTGCAGCACCAGGTAAACAGCCAGGGCCTGCAGCTCCTGGCACAAGAATCCTAAAACAGCACCCCTTCCACCCCAGGGGCAGAACTCAAATTTAAAAGTAAAGAAAAAGGGAAAGAAAGATGAGCAAAAAATGACAACAACAACAACAAAAGGATATGACCATGGAAAGTTATTATGGTGACAGGGAAGATCAAGACACAAACTCAGAAGGAGTAACAATGGCAAAACACCTAAGGGCAAAACCTCAAAGAAAAATGGGGCGTGATCTGAAACCTAGAAAGAACTCATGGAAGAGATCAAAAAAATAGGTTAAAAATCATATAGGAGGGATAGAAGAAAAATTGGGAAAAGAAAGGACAGCGATTCAAGATAATTATGATAAAAGAGTCAACAGCTTGGAAAAAGAAAACAATTGTTTAAAAAGTAGAATTGGCCAAATGGAAAAGAAGATACAAAAATATGCCGAAGAAAACAACTCCTTAAAAGTTAGAACTGGGCCAGTGGAAGCTAATGACTCTATAGGACATCATGAATCACTCAAACAAATTCAAAAGGATGAAAAAGTAGGAGAGAATGCAAAATACCTCATGGGAAAAACAACTGACCTGGAAAATAGGTCTAGATGAGACAATATCAGAATCATTGGACTACCTGAAAACCATAGTCAAAAGGAAGACCTGGACAGAATCTTTCAAGAAATTATCAAGGAAAACTGCTTGGATATTCTGGAACCAGAGGGTAAAATAAGCATCGAAAGAATTGACTGATCACCTCAGAAAAGAGATCTCAAAATAAAAACCCCAAGGAACATTATGGCCAAATTTCAGATCTATCATATCAAGGAAAAAAATGGCAAGAAAGAAACAATTCAATTATCAAGGAGTCACAATCAGGATCACATAAGACTTGGCAACTATAACATTAAAGGATCAGAGGTCATACAATATGGTATTCTGGAAGGCAAAGGAGCTAGGACTACAACCAAGAATCACTTACCCAGCAAAAGTAAGCTTAATACTTCAAGGTAAAAATGGTATTCAATAAAACAGAAGGATTTCAAGCTATCATAAGGAGAAAACCAGAACTGAACAGAAGATTTGAACTTCAATGTCAAGATCCAAGAGAAGCATAAACAGGTTAAAAGGGAAAAGAAAACATAAGGGATTCAATAGAGCCAAACTGTTGTAGTAACAATCTGCTAGCAGCTACTGTAAGGGTGTAAGACCCACCAACAATCAGCACACAGAAAGCTGCCAATACTGGTTTTCTGATCTGCTTTTCTAAGGAAAGCATCTTTAAGGGGTTAACAATCTCAGTTTAATCAAACATACAAATATCGTTCACTTAGTTCAGGGGAAAAAGCCAGCACTGAACTTCAGAGCAAATACAAACAGAAATTACAAGCATCAACAGATAGACCTTTTCTAATTCAAATCACAATTCATAGTTACCAGAGAAGAACCAACATCTGGGTTGTAAAACTGGGGGGCAGTTGCAACTTACCCAGAGTCTCAACACTCTTTCTAAGAGTGTGCCCCAAAAGTCAAATTCCAAGCTCTCCTCAATTGTATCCTGTTCAGAGCCCTGAAGTCTCTGACCTCACCCAGACTGGGTGTGGGAAAGTTCCCCATCCCCAATATCACATCATATACAAATCAATGACTCCCAATTGTCTCTGGGCTGAGAAATGACCAAGACAAAAAGATTCCATTTTATTCTCCCCATTCAAACAAAGGCCAAAATCGTTGAAGGCACTTAAGAGAAGAACAACAAAAAGTCCCACCTCAATTACTACTACAAGTGTTTACATCCCTACATGGGAAGATGATACTTGTAACTCTTAAAAATTAATTCACTAATAGTACAGCTAGAAGGAATATACATAGACACAGGCTATAGTATAAGGTAAATTAAAGAGAATGACTTAAAAATTAATTAATTAGAGAATGAGAAAGAGGAGTACACTGGGTACAGAAGGAAGAGGTAGAACAGGTAAATTATTTCACATGAAGGGGAGTGAAAGACCCATTTCATTGGAGGGGGAGAGGGGAAGGTGGGCAATGAGCATTGCTTGAACCTTACTTTCATTATAACTGGCTCAAAGAGAGAATTATATACTCAATTAGTTGAATATAGAAATCTGTCTTACCCTACAGAGAAGTAGAAGGGGTGGAGATTAAGTAAAGGGGCGGGGGGACTGTCAGACTCGGCAGATTCTGAGGTGGCAGTAGACAGAAGCAGAACACAGTCTAGTAGAAGAGTGATGAAAGGAGAAAGAGGACAAATAGGAGGAAAAATAGGATGGAGGGAAATAGTCAGTAATCACAGCTGTGAATGTGAATAGGATGAACTCTCCCATAAAACAGAAGTGGATAGCAGAGTGGACCAAAACCCAGAATCCTACAATATACTGTTTACAAGAAACACACCTGAAGAAGAGAGAAACACACAGAGTAAAGGTAAAGGGGCTGGGGCAGAATCTATTATGCTTCAGGTGAAGTAAAACAAAAACAAAAACAAAAGTAAGGGTAGCAATCCTGATCTCAGGCAAAGCAAATGCAAAAATAGACCTAATTAAAATAGATAAAGGAAGGAAACTATATCTTTCTAGAAGGTGCCATAGACAAGGAAGTAATATCAATCCTAGACATATATGCAGTAGAGCATTCAAATTTTAAAGGAGAAGTGAGTGAGTTGCAGGTTAATGACTAAACAAGAAACAGAGAGCATTGCAAAATAAGTATCAGCAAAAGAAAATGTGATGCCTTCAATTTGTTTTACATATGTTATTGCATTTGGTCCTCCTCTATATTGTTTACTAGGTGCTTTACATCTAAATCACTTATTTGTTCCTCAGAGAAGCCCTATGAGCTAGGCAGATCGATATTTTTGTTCTAATCACTGAGTCAATATGATATTAAGAAAAGAGCTAAGGATGTGGAGTCAAAATACATAAATATGAATGCTGGATCTGTTTCTACTTTGCTGTGTGATTATGAGCACATGACCTGATGTCTTTGAATCTCATTTTTTCCTGATTTGTAAAGTGAAGAAAATGATCCTTGTCTCATAGAGTGAAGATCAAATGAGAAGAGAGATATAAAGTGTTTTGTAACTGGGAAAGTAATGTTGGCTATCATTGCCACATTGTCATTGTCGTCATCGTCGTCGTCCTCCTCCTCCTCCTTCTCCTTCCCCTCCTTCTTCTTCTGCTCCTTCTGCTTCTTCTTCTTCCTTCTTCAACATTCCTGAGACTCAGAAAGTGTAACTCATCTATTCAAGGTCATGCAACTAATATGTGAAAAAGGTAGGATTAGTCATAACTCTTTCCAGTTTTGGTTAGAGGATGATACAATTTACATGAACATTTTTAAATCTTGGCTAGGAAATACCTCAAGGGTGGTGGAGAAGTGTTTTTGCTTCTTTGTTTTAAAGAAGAAGGTAGGGGTAGGGCCAAGATGTTGGAGTAAAGGTAGCATCATTTTCCAAGCTCTCCCAGGATTCAGCTCTAAACAACTTTTATAAAGCACATCAAATTGAATTCTAAACAGCATAACCAACAAAAAATCAAAGAGAGTAATTTTTTCTATCCAGGACAGCTTAGAAGGACAGAAAGAGAGATCTGTAGCACTGGGGTTGGACTAGCTAAGAGCACAGAACTGTGGAAAAACACCAGCTGTGGGTCTTGGAGGTCACTATGGCAGTAGCAGCAGTATCAAGGTATCAGGAGTGCTCAACATCCATAGATAGTAAGGGAATTGAACACCTCATTGGTAGGCAGTAGGGAATGAGCCCCTAGATGGAGAGATTGAGAATAAGTGATAAAGTAGAGATGACAGAAGAGACAAGCTGTTAGAGGAGATGGGATAGAACAAGATTGTTTGAGGAGGTAGAAGGGTTAGCCATGGTAAGGAGTAAGGTCACCTCATCATGTAAGACAAGGATGAAGGAGACAGTGGCAGTAGATATTTGTTTTATAGGAACTGAAGAAAAAAGAAGAGGGCTCTTTCAGTGAATGGCCTCAATTTTTTTTTCTGTAAAATATTAGGCAAAGTTCTCCAATGAGAGGGTAAGGGTTAGGAAAGCCATGGGGTGGTTAGAAGAGGGATGTAAAGGTTTAGAAGAGCCACTGTGGAAAGTAGATTAGTGAGTTGATAAGGTAGATATAGAAAGATAACTCTGTTGGTTGGCTTGTTCTAATATATTATCATTATCATCATCACTAGTAGTAGTAATAGCAGTAGCAAGAACAATAACTATCATTTAAATAGTGCTTTAAGGTTTCTGATGCACTTTGCATATGTTATCTCAGTGGAACTTCAAAATAAACCTGTGAGGCAAGTGCTATTATTGTCAACATTTTAAAGGTGAGGAACCAGCCTGAGAAATTGCCAAGAATCACAGTTAATAGGTATCTGAGGTAGGATTTGAATCCAGATCTTCCTGACTCTAAGTCCAGTGCTCTCTCCAATAATATACCTAATTTCCTTCAAATGCAGAGTGCCTTAATCCAGATCTCTAATGCTATTTTACTGCCCACTCAGTGACCATCAGTCTGTAGTTGACCTCTTGAAATAAACTCACTAGTGTGACAAATATATTCTTTCTGAGATAATCTCATAACATAATACCACCAAACTTTGCAAGAAATAGGCAAATGGTGGATTTGGTCAGCTTGTACAAAGGATACCCTCAGCACAGTGATGATATGGACAAGTTACTGAATGGGAATCATGAAGCATTCCCTAGATAGGAAACTCAATTGGCCTAGTTTGGTGATGATGAAGATAAGCTTTCCACTGAGGAGATCAGTGCTATATCCAAGCTGCCCACAGACAGAATGAATCCTAAGGGGCTTGTAGATGTAGGCTCCCAGGCTCTTTTGGATATATTTCTTTAGCAACCTTTTAAGAATCCATGCTACAGCATGATAAGGCATTGCAAAGAACTTTAGTGAATGACAACTTTCATTCCCAAATGTCAAAAGACAATTGCCTTCTGTGTCAAAATTCTATCTCATTCTGGTCCCCTCTGATAAGACCTCCATCCTTCTAGTTAGTAGCCAGTATAAAGTAACAATATCAGGAAGTAAGATTGCAAAAGGGAACCCAGAATCTCTTACAGACTGTCCTGTAGATTGAAGGAGCATAATTTTCAAACTGAGTCATTATATTAACTAAAAACCATATCCTGAGATTATCTGCTAAATCAGAGGAAGCCTTCTAGGCCTTGCTGTAAGGAACTTTTGGTCCTATGATCTATAAACTATAGACAAGCTCTATGCATCCACCATAAGACCAGCAGAACATCAAATGTTGCTAATGACTGAGATGATGTGAATATGTTGATGAACTGACTCCAAGGTAGTACAGAAAAGAGTTAGCTTGTCTCACACCAAAACCCCATCAAAATGGGGCCCCCAAACTCCTTACCCCCCGAACACTTCTCTATATTTGTCTGGGCCCATGTTGCCCAATTCTGATCCATTATTATGGGAGTGACTCTGTTTGTTACCCTCACTCCCCATTCTCTTCCTTGTAAACACTACCAGCATAGACTCTTTTGATCTACTTTACTAAAGAAAGTAACGTTAAGGGGTTAACAATCTTATTTCAATCCAAAATACAAATATCATTCACTTAGTTCAGGGGAAAAAGTCAACACTCTGAACTTCAGAGCAAATACAAACAAATTACAAATATACATTATAAACAGACCAAATACAATCCATAGTTACGAAGAAACCATCAACATCTGGGTGAGCTGAGAGGCTATTAGAGCAGCTGCCTAGAGTTCAGCGCCTCCAGGAGTGAGAGCCTCAGCAAATAGCTCTGTTCTCTCTTTTTATACACTCTTTAGCCATCATCAAATGTCATCTGAGTGACCAGAACTTAGGCTCCTACTATTGGCTCTGGTCTTAGCATCTGCCCTTAGGACCCTGAGCACTTCACGCCCACATAGGCTTAGCACCTAGTAGATAGAGGTTTGGGGCTGGGACTTTGCACCTAGTAAGGCTCAAAGACAATTAATTTATCATTCTAAAACAGTAAAAACATCCAAACTTAATTGATGTTACACAGGCATCTCAAACTCAACAAATTCAAATTATAAAAACTTATATTCTTCCCCAAACCCTCCTTAAAACATCCTGTTTTTATTGATGGTGCCACTATCCTGAGTTACCCAGATTTGCAGTCATGAAGTCATTTTTGTCTCTTTCCTCTCCTGTAACTCTCCATATCTCATCAACTGCTGAGTCTTGTCCACTCTTCTTCCACACATTCTCTTATATCTTTCTCACTTCTTAAATGTACACAGTCTTTTATACTTAGATCAGATCTTTATCACCTCTCACTTTCACTATTGCAATAGATTCCTAATGGTGTTCCCTACTTTTCTTTCCTTTCTTCAATCATTCAACAAAAGTGAAATCCCTAAAACACAGATCTACTTAAGAATCTTCGATATCTCCCCATTACCTCTGGGATATAATACAGACTTCATAGCATGGCATTTAAAGGCCTCCACAATATAGCTCTCTCTATCTTTGTTCTATTTTATATTATTCCCCTTTGTAAACTCACCATTCTATTTAAACTGACCTGCTAGCTGTTCTCTGTATACAATATTCTAAGATATACTTTTCCCCAAGTCTGTTTCC
Source organism: Trichosurus vulpecula (assembly GCF_011100635.1). Classification (NCBI taxonomy): domain Eukaryota; kingdom Metazoa; phylum Chordata; class Mammalia; order Diprotodontia; family Phalangeridae; genus Trichosurus; species Trichosurus vulpecula. The sequence continues at coordinate 31,256,743 of NC_050575.1, forward strand.
ATATCTGGAACGCCCTCTGTCTTGTTTTTTACAATCCCCAGTTCTGTTCATAGTATAGCTCAGGTGCCAAGTACTTCATGAGGCTTTGATGAAACTCTCATCCCACCAAAGTATTAATACTTTCCCTCTCATATTACTTGCATTATTTAGCATATACTTTGAATTTAATTGCCTATGGACACATTGTATACTCTTTCCCCTGTAAGCTTTTTCATATATATTTTTGTATCCCTAACTTCAAGCAAAGTATCTTGCAAATAGTAAGCACTTAATAAATGTTTGTTAAAATCAGCTCACAAAACAAATGTAAGGTATTCAGCACCTTTAGAAAGAGGGAGATGATGTACCCCACAAAATTAGAACAAAATTAAGTGGTGCAACAACCCTAGAAAAGTTAGGAGTCATGGTCCTAGGAAATGAAATAGATTTGAAAACCACTCTTCTGAATCTCCTGCCAAGTTCATAGAGTGGAGTTATATCTATACACACTTGTCTGCTTCACAGTGATAAAGGCTGTGCTTCACCTTTAGTCAAAACAATTCACCCCTAACTCTTGTAAATGGGAGAATTCTTAGGATATTTTTAAAGGACAAAAGCTCCTTAGCTCTCTCTGTGAATAGCATAATGACAAACAAAAATCCAAAAGTCCAGAGCTAACTCAACCCATACAAGAATGAAGGATTGTGGCATAGCCTATAATTAGACTGTACACTGTAGTCTTCCCTTGAATCCCTTGCTTAGTACCTTACTGATGGTCATGTAAGTCCCACCAAGGCACAGCCTTTGATAACTCCCACCTTCTCTCCTATTCACATGTTGCTGAAAAAAAGCTAGAAAGTATCATTAAACCTTGTTGAATGGGTCCACTACAAATTTTCATTATATGTCACTGTGACAAGGCAATTCTTTTACACCTCCCTGACAGATTCACTATCTTACTCACCGTAGCTGCTTTTCCAAACCTTTTCATCCTTCCTCAAGCCTCCCATGTCTCAATATTTCATTAAAAAATTGATAGTATGTTTCTAGGGCCCCTTTTTAGTATCTCCTCTTCATGTCACATCACTCAGATGCTTTCTATCAATAATTCCTTTACCCTTATCTCAAAAGAAACCCCTCAGTTATCTCTTTAAATCATGTCTTCTCCAGCATATGGACCCCTCTATTGTCCCAGTCTCTCACTAACCTTCAATCTCCTCCTGTTTGAAGGCTGTATCCCTGCTGCCTACAATAAGCCTATGTTTTCCCAAACATAAAAGAAGAAACCTTTACTTGATTCCTGTCAGCTATAGTTTTACATCTCAACTTCCTTTCAATGACTAAATTTCTTTAGAAGGCTGTCTCATAATTGATGCCTCTACTTACTTTCCTCTCAATCCCATCTTTGCAATCTGGCTTTCTAACTTCCTATCATTCAACTGAAACTCCTCTCTCCAAAATCCCAATAGTCTCTCAATTCTCATATCAAATAGCTTTTTCTTAATCTTCTTTATCTTTACTGCTTTTTACAATGGAGATTATCTTCTTCTTGATACTTTCTTCTAAGTTTCTGAGACATTGCTGTCACCTGGTTTTGCTCATACTGGTCTGAGTGATTCTTCTTGATCCCTTTTGCTTGAACTTTATCCAAATCATGCCCACTAACCATGGGTGTCCTCCAATTCCCTGAGTCCTTTTCTTCTTCCTATTTACTGTTTTGTTTGTGATTTCACCACCTCCCATGGATTCAATTTCCTATTTATATGGATGATTCTCAACTACACTCAGCTAGTTCTGACTTCTCTCCTTACCTCAACCTCACACCTCCACCTACCTATTGGTTATATTGAACTGGATATCTCATATCTTCTTTAACACAATATGTCCAAAACTGAACTCATTATCTTCTACCACCACCACCTCTTTTCTCTCCTCTTCCTAATTTCCCAGTACTAACAAGGGCACCACCATTCTCCTACTCACCCAAGATCACAAGTCAGTTTTCATCCTCTGTTCCTTACTTTCACGCCGTACCCCCCATATCCAATGTGTTGCCAAGTGTTGTCAGTTTCACCTTTATAACACTTCTCATATATGCCCCCCAATCTCTTCTGATATTCCCACTACCTTGATTAAGGCCCTCATCATCTCACATCTGGACTGTTTGCCTAATGATTATTCTCCCTGCCTCCAGTCTCTCCATACCCCTTTACATCTTCCATATATCCATCGGACAGATCTTTCTAAAGCACATATCTGACCATATCAACCACACCAACCCTTTTTAATAAGCCCCAGTATCTCCTTATTATCTTCATGATCAAATACAAAATTCAGTGTTTGACTTTTTAAATTTTTTTTAACATATTTAGTTTTCAGCATTGATTTTCACAAGAGTTTGAATTACAAATTTTCTCCCCATTTCTACCCTCCCCCCCCCCACTCCAAGATGGCATACATTCTGGTTGCCCTGTTCCCCAGTCAGCCCTCCCTTCTGTCACCCCACTTCTCTCCCATCCCCTTTTCCCTTCCTTTCTTGTAGGGCAAGATAAATTTCTACACCCCGTTGCCTGTGTATCTTATTTTCTAGTTGCATGCAAAAACTTGTTTATGTTTTTATTTTTGAACATCTGTTTTTAAAATTTTGAGTTCCAAATTCTCTCCCCTCTTCCCTTCCCACCAACCCTCCCTAAGAAGTCAAGCAATTCATCATAGGCCATATGGTCATCATTATTATAACCTTTCCACAATACTCATGTTGTGAAAGACTAACTATATTTTGCTCCTTCCTAACCTATCCCCCTTTATTGAATTTTCTCCCTTGACCCTGTCCCCTTTCAAAAGTGTTTGTTTTTGATTACCCATCTGCCCTCCCTTCTATCAGCCCCCCCTTTTTTGTCTTCTTCCTTCTTTCCTGTGGGGTAAGATGCCCAATTGTATGTATGGTATTCCCTCCTCAGGTCAAATCTGATAAGAGCAAGATTCACTCATTCCCCCCTCACCTGCCTTCCCTTCTTTTCCTACAGAACTGCTTTTTCTTGCCACTTTTATGCAAGATTATTTACCCCATTCTATCTCTCCCTATTTCCTTCTCTCAATATATTCCTCTCTCATCCCTTAATTTGATTTTATTTCTTTTAGATATCTTCCCTTCATCTTCAACTCACCCTGTGCCAGCTCTCTCTCTCTATATATATACACATACATATATACATACATACACATTCACTTATACATATATATCCATAAAGATATATATATATATATATATATATATATATATATATATATACATATTCCCTTCAGCTACCCTAATACTGAGGTCTCATGAATCATACACATCATCTTTCCATGTAGGAATGTAAACAAAACAGATCAACTTTAGTAAGTACCTTGCAATTTCTTTTCTTGTTTTTTTTCTTGATTACCTTTTCATGTTTCTCTTGGTTCTTGTGTTTGAAAGTCAAATTTTATATTCAGCTCTGGTCTTTTCACTGAGAAAGCTTGAAAGTCCTCTATTTTATTGAAAATCCATATTTTGCTTTGGAGCATGATACTCAGTTTTGCTGGGTACGTGATTCTTGGTTTTAATCCTAGTTGACCTCCGGAATGTCGTATTCCAAGCCCTTCAATCTCTTAATGTAGAAGCTGCTAGATCTTGGATTATTCTGATTGTGTTTCCACAATACTCAAATTGTTTCTTTCTGGTTGCTTGCAGTATTTTCTCCTTGATCTGGGAGCTCTGGAATTTGGTGACAATATTCCTAGGAGATTTCTTTTTGGGATCTATTTGAGGAGGTTATCGGTGGATTCTTTCAATTTCTATTTTGCCGTGTGGCTCTAGAATATCAGGGCAGTTCTCCTTGATAATTTCTTGAAAGATGATATCTCGGCTCTTTTTTTGATCAGGGCTTTCAGGTAGCCCAATAATTTTTAAATGATCTCTCCTGGATCTATTTTCCAGGTCAGTGATTTTTCCAATGAGATATTTCACATTGTCTTCCATTTTTTCATTCCTTTGGTTCTGTTTTATAATATCTTGATTTCTCATCAAGTCACTAGCTTCCACTTGGTCCAATCTAATTTTTAAGGTAGTATTTTATTCAGTGGTCTTTCGGACCTCCTTTTCCATTTGGCTAACTCTGCCTTTCAAGGCATTCTTCTCCTCACTGGCTTTTTGGAGCAAAGAGCTCTATTTTTAAGGTGTTGTTTTCTTCAGTATATTTTTCAGTATTTTTTGAGGTCTCCTTTAGCAAGTCATTGACTTGTTTTTCATGGTTTTCTCGCATCCTTCTCATTTCTCTTCCCAATTTTTCCTCTACCTCTCTAACTTGCTTTTCCAAATCCTTTTTGAGCTCTTCCATGGCCTGAGACCAGTTCATGTTTTTCTTGGATGCTTTTGTTGTAGGCTCTTTGACTTCGTTAACTTCTTCTGTCTGTATGTTTTGGTCTTCTTTGTCACCAAAGAAAGAATCCAAAGTCTGAGAGTGAATCTGAGTGTGTTTTCACTGCCTGGCCATATTCCTAACCAATTAACTTACCCTTAAGTTTTTCAGTGGGGTATGACTGCTTGTAGACTAAAGAGTTCTATGTTCCATGCTTGGGGGAATGCGCCAGCTCGGCCACACAATCACTCGTCCCTCTGCAAGAACCCCCAACCCGGACTGGACTTAGATCTTCAGCAGGTTTTTCACTCCTGCTCTCATCTGCCACTTAATTCCTCCCACCAGGTGGGCCTGGGGCCAGAAGCAACTGCAGCTGTACTTCTGTAGCTGCCCCACCTCCGCTGCCCCGAGGCAGTAGCTGAACCTCGAACTCCTTCCACTCCTGCAGCTTTTCCCACTAACCTTCTCTGTTGTCTTTGGTGTTTGTGGGTTGAGAAGTCTGGTAACTGCTGCAGCTCACTGATTCAGGGCGCTAGGGCATGCTCCGCCCAGCTCCTGGTCTGGTTGGTCCACACCTCTCACACTGGGCTCTGCTCCACTACGCTCTGCTCTGCTCCCAACTCTGTGAGGGATAGACCTCACCCATAGACCATCCAGGCTGTCCTGGGCTTGAACCCTGCTTCCCTCTGCTGTTTTGTGGCTTCTGCAGTTCTAGAATTGGTTCAGAGTCAGTTTTTATAGGTTTTTGGAGGGACTCGGTGGGGAGCTCATGCTAGTCCCTGCTTTCCAGCTGCCATCTTGCCTCCGCCCCCAGTGTTTGACTTTTAAAACCTAATTTAGCCCCTTCTTACCTTTCCTATCTTCTTACACCTTATGATCCCCCACATACTACATACTCTACAATCCCATGACATTATCCCCTTTGCCATCCCTTGCACTCAACACTCTATCTGCCAACTCTGTGCAATTTCTTTTCTTTCTCCCATTGCTAGTATTCTCTTCTTCCTCAAAAATGTCTCCTGGCTTCCTTGGCTTTCTTCAAGTCTAAACCAAAATTCTACCTTCTTTAAAGAAAGAAGTTTTTCCTGATCCCTCTTAATGCTTGTTCTTTAACTCTGAAATGATCTCCAATTTATCTTGTATATATCTTGTTTGTACATAGTTGTTTGCATGTTGCCTCCCTTGCCTTTCTTTGTATCTCCAGTAGTTAAAACAGTGCCTTGCATATAGCAAGTGCTTAATAAATGTTTGACTTTTATTAAGAGTGAATAACTTTTTCATAACAACTGAGAGAAAATTTGGATCATTCTTTTATATGAGAATGCCCAATAGCACAACATTTTTTAGTCTTTATAAAACCCATTCAAAAGTTTTCCATCCCATTGGAGCTCATGAATTACTGGGTTTGGATTTTTTAATTATACACAATTTGAGGCAAACATTTTTACAAACAACAGTTTCTTCTTTCCAGTATTTGGTTATGCTTCTAATATGATTTTATTTCTAAAACAATGTCTTCAAGTTGAGGTGGAATTCCATTGAACTTCTAGGTAAGGCACGTACCCCTTGACTTGAAGGACTCATAAAGAGCTGGATTCTCACGGACACAGATTCATCCTTGGGGGAAGGAGAAATTAAAGAGGAGGGCTGACCCTCAAAAGTAGATTCAGGAAGATGGTGGCTTGAAAACAGGGACTTGCTTGAGCTCTCCCCCAAATCCCTGAAAACACCTGTAAAATAACTCTAAACAAATTCTGGAGGTACAGAACCCATGAAATGACAAAATGAAACAAGTCTCCAGCCCAAGATGGCCTGGATGGTCTCTGGAAAGGGTCTATCATGCCATGATGGGGGTGGAGTGTAGCTGAGCATAGGCTGCGCCAGGCAGACCAGGCCTGCGTAGACTGGGCAGAGCAGGCCTAAAGGCATTGAATCACTGGCAGCTGTGGCAGTTTCCAGACTTCCCAACCCACAAAAGCCAAAGACAAGTTAGTAGGTCAGTGGGAAAACTGTTGGACCAGGGTGAGAGAAGTGCATGGTCCGGCCCTGGGCCTGGGGTGGTGGAGGTGGCTGAAACTGCAGCAGCTGCTTCCAAAGCTCTAGGCCACAGTGGGGAGTCTTCCTGGTAGTTACATGGCAGAAAGGAGTACTTGCACTCACAGACCAGATCACAGGCCAGGAGAGGGGTATCATACCACCTCAGAATAGAAGTAGCTCTGAAAACAGTAGCAGAAAACCCCTGAAGCTTGGGACAAAGTACTCTCCACTCTGGAAGCAGTCATACCAACACAGAGAGCTCAAAAGTCAAGTAATTGTCTGGGAAAATGAGCAGGTGGTGTAAAAGGACTCAGACTATAGAATCTTTCTTTGGTGACAAAGAAGATCAAAACATACAGCCCAAAGAAGTCAACAAAGTCAAAGATCCTACATCAAAAGTTTCCAAGAAAAATATGAATTGGTCTCAGGCCATGGAAAAGGTGAAAAAGGATTTGGAAAAGCAAGCAAGAGAAGTAGAGGAAAAATTGGGAAGAGAAATGAGAGTGACGGAAGAAAATCATGAAAAACAAGTCAACAACTTGCAAAAGGAGACCTCAAAAATACTGAAGAAAAATAACATCTTAAAAATAGACTAGCCCACATTGCAAAAGAGCTCCAAAAAGCCAATGAGGAGAAGAATGCCTTAAAAGGCAGAATTAGCCAAATGGAAAAGAAGGTCCAAAAGACCACTGAAGAAAATATTGCCTTAAAAATTAGAATGGAGCAGGTGGAAGCTAGTGACTTTATGAGAAATCAAGAAATTATAAAACAGAACCAAAATAATGAAAAAATGGAAGACAATGTGAAATATCTCATTGAAAAAAGCACTGACCTGGAGAATAGATCAAGGAGAAATAACTTAAAAATTACTGGGCTACCTGAACGCTATAATCAAAAAAAGAGCCTAGACATCATTTTTCAAGAAATTATCAAGGAGAACTGCCAGAGGGTAAAATAGAAATTGAAAAGATCCACCAATTGCCTCTTGAAAAAGATCCCCCCCCCCAAAAAAAAAACAACTCCTAGGACTATTGTCACCAAATTCCAGAGCTTCAGGTCAAGAAGAAAATATTGCAAGCAGCCATAAAGAAACAATTTGAGTATTGTGGAAACACAATCAACATAACACAAGATCTAGCAGTTTCTACATTAAGGGACTGAAGGGCTTGGAATAGGATATTCCAGAGCTCAAAGGAGATAGGTTTAAAACCAAGAATCACCTACCCACCAAAATTGAATGTAATACTTCAGGGCAAAATATGGATTTTCAATGACACAGAGGACTTTCAAGCATTCTTGATGAAAAAACCATAGCTGAATAGGAAATTTGACTTTCAAATACAATAATCTTGAGAAGCATGAAAACATAAACAGGAAAGAGAAATTATCAGGGACTTACTAAAATTGAACTGTTTTATTTACATTCCAACATGGAAAAGATGATATTTGTAACTCATGAGAGATTTCTCAGCATTGGGGTAGTTGAAGGGAATATATATATATATATACACACACACACGCACACACATATATGTATATATATACACATATATATGTGTATATATATATATATATATATATATATATATATATATATAGCACAGGGTGAGTTGAATATGAAGGGATGATATCTAAAAAAATAAAATTAAGGGGTGAGAGAGGAATATATTGTGGCAAGGAGAAAGGGAGAGATAGAATGGGGTAAATTATCTCCCATAAAAGTGGAAAGAAAGAGATGTTGTAATGGAAGGGAAGAGGGGGTAGGTGAAATGGAGTGAGTGAATCTTCATCTCTTTGGATTTGGCTTAAGGAGGGAATAATATACACAATCAATTGGGTATCTTACCCTACAGGAAAGTAGGGGGGAATGGGACAAGGAGGGGTTGATAGAAGGGAGAGCAGATTGGGGGAGGAGGTAGTCAAAAGCAAACACCTTTGAAAAAGGACAACGTCAAAGGAGAAAATTGAATAAAGGGGGACAGGATAGGATGGAGGGAAATATAGTTAGTCTTACGTAACATTACTATTATGGAGTGTTTTGCATATCGATACACATATAACCTGTATTGAATTGCTTGTCTTCTCAAGGAGAATGGGTGGGAAGGGAAGAAGGGGGAGAATTTGGAACTCAAAATTCTAAAATCAAATGTTAAAAAAAATTAAAAATTGTTTTTACATGAAACTGGGAAATAATATACACAGGCAATGGGGTATATAAATCTATCTTGCCCTACAAGAAAATAAGGGGAAAGGGGATAAGGAGGTGGGGAGTGGGGTGATAGAAGGGAGGGCAGACTGGGGAAAGGGGCAATCAGAATACATGCTATCTTGGATTGGGCGGAGTGTAGAGATGGGGAGAAAATTTGTAACTTAAAATCTTGTGGAAATGAATGTTGAAAACTAAAAATAAATTAAAAAAAATAAAAGTAAATTCAGGCTTCTCTATTTATCTCTGGTTTATTGGCCCTTACCTGGAATCAAACTTTAGAGAAATATGTAAAATAAATCTTAGGTATATCTTATGCCTAAAATATTCCTGAAATGTGAGTAATAGGAGATCCTACAGAAAAAAAAAAAGATTCAATGTACATTGTGGATATCAGGTATAGGGCTCTACTTATTTCCTTTACTATAGAACCTATATAAGATTCCAAAGACTCACAGACACAGGTACAGAAAATGTCAAATGCATCAATTAATCCATTATACTCGTTATACTTCCTTTTAGAGGTAAGATAAGTTTGTGGGATGAGAGAACAGATATTTCACTTTTATCTGGTAACTACATTACCTCATAACGTCTTAATCTCCAGCCAGCTAGGCCATGACTCTTCTTAGTCCTTCACCTATAGAATGATGTAGCAGTGGTCATCTGAAGTAGTGATCTTCTCTGAAAAGCCAACTTTCCTTTGGTTATCTGATACCTGGCTATTAATCTGTGCAACTCTTGACCCTTATAATTACTTCCAAAACCAGAGACATCCATAACTCAGCATCAATTGCTGTTACCTTGTGTTCAGGGAGGAAAATAGAAAGGCAGCCAAGAACTTGAAGTCTCATCTCAGACATAACATGTAAAGCATAGATTTATTGCCTTTGGCATATGTTCCTAAGCAAGTAACCATTGCTGATTAACATTGGGGTAGGGATGGAGGCACCGGGAAGACACATTCCCTATCCCCCTTGACTTTTTTTTGGAAATTGACAAGGGAGAACATCCTGGAAGAGAACCAAAGAGAAGGGTAGCCCCACAAAAAACAGATCTCTTATAACCAACTAACTTATTTTTCCAACTTTTGAACACTTTTATTTAAAATTTTGAATTCTAAATTCTATGTCTCTCTTGTTCCCTCCCCTCCCTCTCCCTGAGATAGTAAGCAATCAGATACAGGTTATACATGTGCAATTAAGCAAAACATTTCCATATTAGTCATATTGTAAAAGAAGAGTCAAATAAAAGAAAAAAAAAGAAAGTGAAAAATAGTATGTTTCAATCTGTATTCAATGAATATCAATTCTTTCTCTGGAGGCAGATAGAATGTTTCATTTTATTCACTTCTGCTCCTAATTTCCTGAAAGATAAAACAGGTTTCTATACCCAGTTGAATGTGTATGTTATTCCCTCTTTGAGACAATTCTGATTAGAGTAAGGTCCAGTCACTCCCCCTTACCTACCCTCTCTTCCCCTCCACTGTAATTGGTTTTTTTTTTTTTGCCTTTTTTATGTGAGATAATTTACCCCATTCTACTTCTCCCTTTCTCTTTCTCCAAGTACATTCCTCTCTTGCCCCTTACTTTTTTCAGATATCACCCCTTCAAATTCAACTCACACCTGTGCCCTCTTCTATGTATACTCCTTTTAGCTGCCCTAGGAATGAGAAAGATCTTATAAGTTACAAATATTATCTTCCCATGTAGGCATGAAAACAGTTTAAACAACCATATTAAGTACTTTATGATTTCCCTTTCCTGTTTACCTTTTTAAGCCTCTGTTGAGTCCTGTATTTGAAAGTCGAATTTTCTATTTAGCTCTGGTCTTTTCACCAAGAATTCTTAAAAGTCCTCTATCTCATTGAATATCCATTTTTCCTCCTAGAAGGATTATACTCAGTTTTGTTACTCAAATTCTTAGCTGTAATCCTAGCTCCTTTGCCCTCCAGAATATCATATTCCAAGCACTCTGATCTTTCAATGTAGAAACTGCTAAATCTTCTATTATCCTGATTGGGATGCCACCATACTTACATTGCTTCTTTCTAGTTGCTTGCAATATTTTCTTCTTGACCTGGTAACTCTGGAATTTGGCTATTATATTCCTGGGAGTTTTCCTTTGGTGATCTCTTTTAGGAGGTGGTCAGTGAATTCTTTCAATTTCTATTTTACCCTATGGTTCTAAAATATCAGGGCAGATTTCCTTAATAATTTCTTGGAAGATGATGTCTAGGCTCTTTTTTTGATCATGGCTTTCAGGTAGTCCAATAATTTTTAAATTATCTCTCCTAGATCTGTTTTCCAGGTCAGTTGTTTTTTCAATGAGACATTTCACGTTGTCTTCTGTTTTTTCATTCTTTAGGTTTTGTTTGATTGTTTCTTGATTTCTCATGAAGTCATTAGCTTTAATTTTCTCCATTCTAATTTTTAAGGAATTATTTTATTTACTTTACTTTTGGATCCCCTTTTCTATTTGGCCAGTTCTACTTTTTAAGATATTTTTTCCTCATTGGCTTTCTGGACCCCTTTTGCCATTTGGGTTAGTCTATTTTTAAGATGTTATTTTCTTCAGTAATTTTTTGTATTTCCTTTACCAAGATGTTGACTCATTTTTTCTTGATTTTCTTGCATCACTTTTCTTCCCAATTTTCCCTCTACATCTCTTACTTGATTTTCAAAATCCTTTTTAACCTCTTCCATGGCCTTGGACATATTCCTATTTTTCTTGGAGGTTTTGAATAATAGGAGCTTTGACTTTGTTGTCTTCTTCTGAGTGTGTGTTTTGGTCTTCCTTGTAATCATAGTAACTTTCTATAGTCTGAGGATTTTTCCATTGTTTGTTCATTCTCCCAGCCTATTACTTGACTTTTATCTGTTTGTTAAAGTAAGGCTCTGCTTCCTGGGTGGAAGGCACACTGTCCCAAGCTTCAGGGTTTTTGTGCAGCTATTTTCAGGGCATGTAAGTTTTCACTTCTTCCAAGGCGGTATGATCTAAGGAGAAATGTTTGCTACTCTGCTGGCCTATGGTCTGGTCTGTGAGTGATCACAAGCACTCTTTTCTGACTTGGAACTGTGAAAAGAGTGTGCTAGTTCTCTTTCCCCTGGGACTGCCACCCAGGAGTGTGACTCAGATCCAAGTATTGGCAAAGAAACAGAGTTATGGCTCTGTGCTAGCAAAAAGACCCTTGTAATCTCCTTCTGAGAATTTTTTTGATTCCCTCCCCCCCCGCCCTTACCATCTGTGTGCTCAGAGCTCCAGAAGCAGCCACTGCCTCTGTTGCTGCTGATTCAGTCACTCCCAGGGACTGCTCCTGATTTCCTGGGCCTGGGGCTGTGCTGGTATGGCCTGTCCTGGGCTGCTCTCTACTCTCACCCTGGTGTGACAGCCCCTTCCTGCTGACCTTCTAAGTTGACTTTGGTGTCTATGGACTGATATATCTGGGAACTGCCACTGCTGCCAGTGATTCAGTCCCCTGAGGCATGCTCCAGGATAGCTTGGGCATGACTTGTGCTGGTACCACCTGCGCTAAACTGCACTCCTCTCTCACCCTGGTGCAACAGACCTTCCCCGCCAACCTTCCAAGTTGTCTTGGGTGGGAATTTGTTTCACTCCATCTTTTTGTGTGTTCTGTCGTTCCAGAATTTGTTTGGAGTCATTTTTAAAAGTATTTGGTGGGTTTGGGGGAAAGCTCAGGTGAGTCCCTGGCTTTATTATGCCATCTAGGCTCTGCCTCCCCAACTTTCTCTTTTTAGATCCAAGGAATGTCATCAGTCAGAATTAGATCCATGTTGAATGGGGTACCCTATCCAACCCTGTGAAGTTGATAATAACAATGAATTCAGGGCTGAATCTGAAGTCCCAGGCCATTCTGATTATATTTTGCCCTTCACATGCCATCTATAGAAAGTGGCCATTGCAAAAGACATTTATGACTGTAGATCAACAAAACCCAGAGATGCTTACCAATTCAAGTCAGGTCATATAGGGCTGAGAAAATAGCAGAAGTCCTTAGAAAGCGACTATACCCTAGAACTCTCTTTGTTTAGTCCCCAGGCTCCAATGACAGAGTTCTGCTGCTGTAGAATATGTTTAGAATCATTCTTTAAAGATATTTGGAGGGATTTAGGGGATAGCTGAGGTAAGTCCCTGCCTTAACTCCACCATCTTGGGAGTTGCCTTTTCTGACAAAGGTCCACATTTTGAAATTTAATTAAGTGGATTGAGACTCACCTGATCAGCTCTCCATTATGGGCATCTTGGCTCATAACCATATTTGACAATTTTCTTCCTTACCTTCCACTGCCAATTATTTCCATAATCTCTCTTCTATCTTGGACTCTCCTTTCTGCTTTCATTATTACCATCCCAGTTGAGTTCATCTCTTTCTGGTTAGACTATGCAATTGCTTCCTAACTTATCTTTCTGATTACAGTTTAATCCACTCCAATCTATTCCCTACAAGCTGTCTTCCAAATACACCACTATGATAACTTGACCTCTGTACTCCCAAACCTCAAATGGCTCCTCACTGCTTACCTATCCTAGTGATTGCTGCCTCATTCTCTCTTCTCTCTTTACAAATGAAAGCATTTGCTATCTTTGCCACTCACAAGGCCCTTATCACATGTTCCCTTGTATAGTTACCACTTCTTCATCATTGTGTTGCAGCCAGACTTTCTTAAGCACAGAATTTCTGTGATCTACTCCCTGGTATCTAGAATCCTCCCTGAACATATTAAGTGCTAAAAAACATAACGCTGATGATGATCAATATGCATTCCTCTGATCTTGTCACTCAGCTCAAAAACATTTACTTCCTCTCTACTGTCTATGGAATAAAATGTAAATTCCTTCTTATCACCTTATTCTTTCCCAATCTTACTCTAAGTTATCTTTCCAATGTTATCTAAGTTTTCTTTAGTTTGTCTATGTACACAACAAACTGAGCTACCTATTTTCCTTTATTTTTGTCCTTTCATTTTCCACATTCCCTGATAGAACATAAGCTATTAGAAGTAAGGACCTGTTTAATTTCTGTGTTTGGCACGTAGTTTGTTCTCGCTGATTGATGGGTTGTCCACTTTGCCTTTCTTTGCTCATAGTGACCAAATGCTTAAAATCCCCTCCTTTAAATGCTTAGCCTTGTCTATTTGAATCTTTTCCTTCACTCAAGGTAAAATTCACATGTCATTTTCCCTCTGAAGCTTTACCTGACACCCCACCCCCCAGGCAACCTCTTTCTCATAGTTCTTTGTGTAGTGGAAACTCTGGGGCTACTATCCCAAACCCCAATTTGTACTGGCAGGCTGGATCCCCAGAGAGTGTCAAGCGGGTAACCCTTAGAGGTTAGGAATCTTTCTTTTTAAAAATGCATTTTATTGATATATTTTTATATCACCTATATTTCTGCAATCATGTCTCTTCCTTTCCATCTCCCAGAGATCCATTTCATAAAATAAAGAATATTTTTTAAAGAAAAGAAAAACAGGAGGGAGGGAAACTCTACAAAACTAATCAATAGAAAAAGTCTGAAAAATGAATGAAATTCATACTCTTGAACATCCCACCTTTGCAAAGGAGAAGAGGGAAGTGCTTTATCATGTATTTTTATTGGGGAAACATAAGCATTTATATAGTATCTACTATGTGTCAGTTGCTGTGCTAAGTAAGGGCTTTTCTACTTATATTCATTGGATCCGTATTTATTTTTTGTAATATTACAATACAGCAACATTCACTTTTGATTGTTTTCTGGTTTCGCTACCAAGTCACAGTACTTTTATTACCCTGGAAAGTCAGTATCCCCCTGGTCCTCTCACCCTGGAAGTTTACTCCACTCCTTTGGCCCCTTCTTATTGGTCAGTTCCTTCCACAGCTTATACTTTAAGGAAAGTGCCCAGGCCAGCATCCTTTTGTGTAGCCCACTCCTGGGTCTCCAATTTTCTCCAATATGCCTCTCTTCTCCTGTCCCCTAATCTTCCCCTGCATTTCAGCTTCTTTTATGTGTTTACTTCCTCAGAAGGTAAGTTCCTTGATGGCAGGGATTGTCTTTCTTTCTGACTGTATTTGTATTCTTAATCTTTAACACAGTGTCTGGCACATGGTTATTGTTCTTTTCAATTATATTGTTCTGATCACCATGTATATCATTTTCTTGGCTCTGCTTACTTCGGACTACATCAGTTTATGAATTCGTGCTTCACTATATTCATCATTGCTATTGTTTCTTCAACTACAGTAACAATCTATTACATCCATGCACAATAATTTCTTTATTCATCCTCTAATTAATGTGCATCTATTTTATTTCCAGTTCTTTCCTACCACAAAAAGTGCTGCTATAAATCTTTTCATATGTATTTTGGTGGACATGGTGACTTTCTTCTTTTTGACTTCCTTGGGGTATATGCCCAGTAGTAGAATCTTTGGGTCAAAAAGTATGGACATTTGAGTTATTTTATTGACATAGTTACAAATTGCTTTCCAAAAAAGTTGTACCAATTGATAGCTCTGCCAACAAAAAATTTACTAGTACATTTCTTTTCCTGCAAGTCCTTTAACATTGACTATTCCCATCTTTTGTCTTCTTTGCTCATTTTCTAAGGTGAAATTTTCAAGAGTTATTTGATTTTCATTTTTCTGATTATTAGTGATTGGAAGCTTTTTCTTTTACGTAGTTAAGAGTTTATATTATTCTTCTGAGAACTGTTTGTCCATGTCATTTGGACATTTATCTATTATAGAATGGCTTTTAGTTATGCACACAGAGTCCAACATAAACACATATATTCATACATACACCAATATTAGACACAGATATAGCTATATTTTAGTATTATATACATAAAATCCTTCATAATATAATATATTCATGTATATTCACAGTACACACACATACAAATGCCTATATATAGGCATGTACTTTAATGTTCTACATATACTTGTATTATATATACATTACTGTCAACTCTTCTGGGTACACTATTACTGGGTATGTATAGGGGAGAGAAAAAGAAAAGGGGAGAGAGAGAGAGAAAGAATACCTTTCCATCTTGATTTGCTGAATAAAAATAATATCCTGGTTGTGTTATATTATTGTTGTTATAGTAATAATCCAAATGCATTGTTGAAGTGATTTGATTTCAAAGGACACACACTAATTGATGAAGCTTTGTTCCATGGAAAAATGGATCAATGCATCTTTCCATTTCAGAGGAGCTTGGGCTGTGGTAACTATTAAGAGGAGCAAAGCTCTAAGGTGAAATTTAAAAATAGTGCAGATTAACTACCCCCTGGAAAGGCAGTGAGGATGGAGCTAAGTTATGGAAATAAAATTTTTTGTAATTATTTTTTTTAATTTTTACAGCTGTTTTTATTAAATAACCAGTTTGTGAAGTCAGACCAGTACAGTGACTTATTGAAGGAATGTGGAATTAGTGCCTATATCACTGACAGTTATCCTCAGTTACATCTTGATCTATAGTGTGTGAAGAGAAGTGTAAGGCAGTGCACTAGACAAAACACCAGTTTCAGCAGGGTTTGGTTTAAGTACAACACCCTAGTCCTCTTCTGCCCTTTTTGCTCTACAACTTAAAATGACATGTCTGTGGGCTAGAGTCCCCATCCGAGTAGGTAAGATAGGGGATCTGTGGTTTCCATTTCTAAAATCATAAATGCACCCTCCCCCACCCCCATTAACCTATTTGGCATAAACTGACTTTGGGACAGGGGAAAAATTACCATGATCAAAAACAAGTTGGGGTAAGGAGGAAGTGACATGGACAGAGGAAAAATATGTGGATTCAACTCCATAAAAAAGCTATTGGAGAGGGAAAGAGGGCCTCATGGAAATTTAGTTCTACAACAGACCTGAGGGATAAGCTAAGGAAGGATCTGCAGACACACATTTCAAGAATTCTGGGCATAATAATATCAATGCTGTCCAGCGCTTCTCTGTCTCCTGTCCTGGAAAGCAGGATTCTCCTAGTGGAGTCATGTTGTCTATGGCTATTCCTAAATTTAGTCAGAGGGTGCTCTCTAGTGTACTGTAGTTATCCTTAAAACTCTTCAGCTCTAGGAAGTGCTTGGCTCTTTTACTGTTCTGGCTGGAGGGCAGATAGGTGATCTGGATAGTTGTTAGTTAGGAAACTTCAGGAGAATGTGTTAGATCTTTAGCTGCCAATTGGTGCTGCCACTGGGAGCTCCCACCATGGGCTTTGACAGTGGCAACCAGTTCACTCAGTGCTTCCTGATAGTGTATATATCCAGTCCGGCAAAAGATGCCAGTTCCATATTGAGCTGTCTCATAGCCATCTAGCAGGGTATCCACGAGAACTTTGTGGACATCCTTGAAGGGTGTACTTGTGTTTTGAAGCTCCAGCAGGTAGGAGCAGAAATTTTTTCAGAGGCACAAATAGCATCCATTGTTTTCATTAAGGCAGAATTCATGACTTCAAAGATAACCATGAATATGCCTGAATGGTCCAGAATCACAGGATATAAGGAATTCTATATGTAGAAGGCAGAGGAGTTAAAGCATTTATCGAAACTCAAAAGTAACAGATCCATGGACCAGTGTCCCCAGTTTGACATCCTGGCAAGAATCTTCGAAAACCAGTATGCCCGTCTCACAATAGTGACCAGAAGGCCACAGAAAAACATTATGGCAGCAAGCCAAGTCACACTGGTGCTTCTCCCCCAATGCCAGGGCCCTCCAGCAAGAAGACCACCCACTGGCCTCAAGCCCCTGCTCAGCCCTCTCTGGTCTCCATGAGGGTCAGTCCTGCCTTTTTGTAGCTCCTACCGCTGCTTCCGCCACAATCTCCAATCTGTGTTCCAGCTAGCTGACTGCTTCCTCTCTCCTTCAGCTCTTAACTGCTCTCACAAACTGCCTCAGCAACTGCCTCTTAGCTCTGCTCCAACCATTCAGCAAGATCCACCCACCACAGGCTTCCATTGGCTCCAGTCCTAGCCACTCCCCTTAGGACCCTGAGAGCCCTGCCCCTAAAGTCCACTCAAATGGGTGGGGAAGATCTTCCCATTCACTGATTGCATTTACAATCCTGTATAGGTAATTGTAGCAATGCTGATTTCCTGGTGTCTCCAGCTGCAAAAGTTTGGCATCATCCTCTTCAAGAAGCTGGGGTTCATATTTTACATCCTGGACCTTGGATAGTCAGATGTCAGTCTCTTCCTTCAGATTCTTGGGAGCATTGTTCCCCACAAGGATGTGAGGGCCTCTCTGAGACTTCATAGCAAAACGCATGGTGTGCCTCTTCACAAAAATGAGCAGCAGCACAAATACCAAGCTCCCATAGGCTATCAACAGCACAATTTTCACCCAGACAATGAATTACTGCTGGATGCCATGGACTCCTTCCAGCTTTGTTAGCTCAGGCTCCCGTAGTATGAGGCCCTAGGGCTCCTTAGTGCTGCTTGGCCATTTCATTATGGGGGAATGTAACAGCAGGGCAATAAACACAACATCGATGATAATCATGAATATGCCTATGTAGTTCTATATCGTAAAGTATGACTCTCCATATAGAAAGTAGAAGAAGTAAAACATTTATTCAGACACCAGATAACTAGATCCCATAACCAAACAATCTTCTCCCACAACCCATAAGCCCATTTTATCATAACAGCAATGAACTTAAAACACAATATCACAACATAGAAGCTCGCCATCCCAAAACCTCTCTGATCCCCTGCTGGGTTCTTCCCAAAAACCAACTCACAGTACAGCTATCACAGGTCAACTTTCTTTACCTCAGCTCTAACTATCATGATGGTCATTAACAGTCATAATGTCTCTCTCTCAGCATTTCCTGTGACACAACTTCCTCTTTCTCTCATCACACTCCTCCCACCACATGTGACTTTGGCTTTCTGTGACATAAGCAGGTCATATGGCTCATTAATGGGTGGGAAAGATCTTCAAATCTAAATTGCTAGTATAGGGAAGCCAAAGCTGGGCCCTGTCAGAAAACATGGCAGCCAGGGGTAGTGCAGGCAATAGGGGTGGGGGGTGGCTAGAAATCTTTAGAATCTTTAGAATCAAATCTTTAGAATAACTACTTCAAATGAGGGTAAGAGGATCAGTAGCATGGCAGATGGTATGATACCTAGACCAGTCTGGCTCACTAATGTGTGTGTGCATGAGCATGGTTTGGGACCAAATAGATAATAATAGATTAGGTGAGTTTCTCTTAAATCAAGTATAAAAGGCAAGAACCTCTCAAATATCAACTTTCTCAGCAGCCACAAGAAAGATAATTAACATACATACTTTGGAATTAACTTTTTCCTCTAAAAGATGCACCTAGCCTTTGTCTTCTGCTTTTAACCATTTAAATTTAGCTCCCACATGAGTTGCATTAAAAAAAAAGACAAATTTCTAAGGAATATTTCTGAAGGCACAGTCATGGAGCAATATCTGAGGCTAATAGTTCTAGATCTGGGAAATATTTTCTTCTTAAAGAAAATATAATCTCAAAGATACTGGTAGAAAAAGGTCTTAGAAATGGATTGTGGGTCAAATACCCTGTAATGGAGGATACCTGGGTTTATAATCAGAAAAGCAGAGTCCAAGTTTTGGTGGTTCCATTTACTAGTTGTGTGATTAGTTTTTAATTTTTTTAATCTCTAAGATAGGCATAATAACATGTGTATAGAGAGATTGCGCAGTATAGAAACTACCACATAAGGTTGTTATTAGTAAAATGCTTTCTAAACCTTCGGAGACTATAGAAACGATGGTGATTGTTGTTAGCATTTTAGAATCTTTGTGTTTAGAACTAAAAGGGACCTAGAAACTGAGACCTAGAGAGGTTGTCTTGATCAAAATCCCATAGGTATTATGCAGAAGAGAAAGGATTTGAACCTGCATCTTTTGGCTCCAAATCCAAGGTTCTGTTATATCGTTATCATCATTATCACTATGCTATTGTTATCAATGGCAATGATTTGCCATTATTACTTCTCCTCCTCCTCTTCCTTTTCCTCCCTTTCTCTGCAAAATGGCTTACCACCCCTCTGAAAATGACTTATATGATCAAGGGATATGATAATATGCCAGTAGATTTAACTGAATTTAATAAATAATTAAAAAATTAATTATTTAGCACCGTTCTTTGGACTGGGGATTACAGAAACAGAAATAAAATAATCTCTGCTTTCAAGAGTTGGCGGTATATTGAGGGGACACTACATATACACAGAATTATAAGTAAAATAAAATTTGAAGTGGGGCCAGAGCATTAAAAACTAGGATTGTAAATAAAGACTTCATTTTTAGAGGCAAAACTGAAAGGGGTGAGTGACAAGATTGTGTGTTTTGACCATGGGAGCAGATGCCTGTGGAAGACCATGGAGAGGAGATGATAGGCTCATAGATTTAGAGCTGGAAGGGATCTTAGAGACCATGGAATCCAAACCTCTTATTTTGTAGCTAAAGAAATTGAAACATAAAGAGGTTAACTGGTACCCAGTTTGGGGAACAGCAAGTAGTAGAGTGTATAATCAAGAATTGCTTGTAAAACAGTTCAGGCAGATGGTAGCCTGGCAGACTATAATGAAAGTGAAGCATATGGGGAGACCTGAGGTCATTTCAGATAATCAGGCATGACCCCAATTCAGATAATCATGGACAGACCACAACTATTCACTTTTCTAATTGGAAGGCAAGCTACAATTCACATCTATTTTCTCCATTGTTGGTTCTCAAACATTTCCCCCTCAGTACCCCTTTATACTTTAAAAATTATCAAAGGCCCCTTTTGTTTATGTGGGCTATATTTATTGATATTTACTACCCTAGAAATTAAAATGGATCCAATTTAAAAATATCTTTTAATCCATTTAAGAATAAAAATAATAAACATATCAAATTAAAATAATGTATTCTTATGAAAAATCACTATATTTTCAAAATAGAAAAAATATCAAAAAGAGGGGCCTCATTTTCATATTTTGGCAAATCTTTTTTAATGTCTGTTTTAATAGAAAACAGCTGGAGTCTCATATCTACTGCAATATGTTGTTTGGTTGAAATATGTATTGAAAATCTGGCCTCAATGATATGTAGTTGAAAAAAAGAGCATTTTAATAGGCAAAAAATTGTTTTAGTATTATTATGAAAGGTTTTGACCTCAAGGACCCTTTGAAATGGTCTTCAGACCTCCAGAACACCACTGCTCTAAATAATCTCTTTTTAGTTGGGGAGTAAGTCGGGATAGGAGTCAGCACATTCTTAAACGGGTCAAATCCAGTTCAAAGGGAAGTAGTCATTTTATCCATCTTGTAAAGCTGGTAGTACAATTATTATTATTCTTATTTTACAAAGGAGGGAACAGAATCTTAGAGAGATTAAATAATTTGTTTAAAGTCACACAGTTAGTATGTCAAAGGTAGATAGGAGTTTAAGAAAACTTGCTAATAGACCAGGATTCTTTCAATCATACTACACAACCCCTCTGGGGTTACAGGGAAAAGTAGATGACATAAACACATGATATACAGCCCGAGGTGTGTGGCTGAAGGGCAGTGTCCACAGGCCAGATGATCCAAGTCCTGTTCTTTTTCTCCTCTTGAAATTACAGAGTATCAATGTTTGTGTCTCTGTGTGTCTTAAGGGGACAAATGTGTGTGTCTTAAAAGGACAAATTAATTGAGGATTAAATGTCTGATTGCCTGTTTCTTTTAGCACCTCCTCCTCCCTAAGTTCATTCCCAATGCCAGCCCAGTTCCAGATCTTTATATTAACTCAGGGTCTCTACAAGCATGGACCCTGGGATGAACATTCAAATCTGTCATATTCTAGGAACAGTTATCTTTGTAATTAAGTTGTATTTCCACCCAAATATATCCTTCCTGTTCCAAAGCACACACTGGCACCACAACAGTTCAAGTAATAATGTCTGGCACCAAATTAGTGATTAGAACCATTAGTGCTAGGAAATTTTCCAGAAGTCAGAAGAGACTCATTTCAAGGCATCTAAGCAATCATGCAGATAACACCTCTATCCATATAGAATGGGTTCCTTCCTTGTGGGAAGAAAAGATAAACAACTCTCCTATCCTCATTTCCCTCTATGGTTTTCTGAGAATGTCCAAACTATGCCTCATGGATTATTAGAGAATTAACTTATAGTTTAACTTCTGGTCTCCCTGTATTGCCACTTACCATGTTACTTGTATAAGGTACTCCATGTTTTTATGTGAACAATTTGTTTACTGAAAAGGAGCAGAAAAACAATTTTTATGTGAGGAAAAAGGATGAAATAGACTTGTGAAGAAACACATTCTTGAAGGAAAAAAATGTAAGAAGAGATACAAACTCTTAGGAGGACCAGAGAGAACTACTCTTCAGATGAATGTACTCAGAGGACTTCTTTAAAGGTAAAGAAATAACTGAGGTAATGATGGCTAAAAGACATTTTGCTCCCTCTTCTTATTCATGTGACTTTTTTTTTTAGAGATTCAAAGGTTATAAATAACAAAATTGTAAATCAGACAAATATTTAAAGACTATGGCAAGATTAAATAAGATCTATTTATAGATCATGCCAAATAGAAAGGCAGATTTTGTGGGCTTTACCTTATAAAGATGAATAACTGAATAAGAGAAGGCTCCAATTTAAGGCCCTGGAGCAGTTAAAAAAAAGTCTGCTGTGAAGAATCCAATAGGAATAATATGAAGAAGCTTCCTGGAGAGTAAATTAACAGGAAGTTTTCAACTACTTCACTAAAAGTCATTCTATCGTACTTCTTCCACCATGTTGACTGGTCCACTACAAATTCGTTTTACATAATGTCAACTAGTTCCTCATTGTAGCAAGGAAATCCTTTTACACCTCTCTAATTGATTCACTATCCCACTGATCATAGCTGCTTTTCTAAAGCTTTTCCATCCCTCCTCAATTCTTCCTCTACCTTCTCATGTTTCATAGAATAAAATTGAGATCTTTCACCTAGAGCTCCATCTTCTCTTCTCCTCTCCACTCAATATTACTCAGACACTTTACCCCAACATCTTCTTTGCCCTTATTTCAAGGAGAAGGTAGACCTTCTTTTTGCCAAGGCAAGCATATCTACATGCACAAGTTAATATGGGTGGCCCCCAAGGCTCTGACCTAGGATCTCCTCTCTTCTCCTTCTATCTACTGCTTCACTTGGAGATCTTATGATCTCCCATAGATTCAATTATCATATCTATTCAGATGATTCCTAGGTCTTTGGACCCAGTACAATCTTTCTCCTAACCTCTACTCTTATATTGGGGTTTATGGGTTATTCAGGGAGGACAAGCACCTCTGGTGTGAGGGCTTGCTGAACCCTTTTCAGGGCTACTCATGCACCTTTGCTCTTCATCTGTCACCCAACTCTCATTTGTGCTTCCAAGAAGCTGCAGCATGCACGGTGGCTACCCCTCAGTAAACCATCTCATCAATTGGGCTAAACTATGTTGAAGTATCCAACAGGCTTTAAACCCATTGGTGAGTTAGGGGGATATCTACCCCAAGACTTCTCTTGGTGGAATGGGTAGATGAGAACAATTTGTTCCAATGTCCATGAAGATGGCTGAAAGCAAGTGCTATGGAATAGTAGAGCTTGGTCAGACACTGAATACACCAAGGTCATCCACTGCATCCCAGGTCACTGGCAGTCATCCTGACTTTTGTCTTGCCACTGGACTCCAATGACTCTGGAAGAGAGAGTGAGGCTGTTGATTTGTGCAACTCTATCTCAGTTAAATCCAATTCACACACAAGTTGTTCCTTCTTCAAAGATGAAGGACAAACAACAACTCATATCTCCAACTGCCTATTGAACGTCTTGAAATGGATGTGCCATAGAATTAAATTCAACACGCCGAAATTTGAACTCATCTTTTCCTCCAAGCCTCCCTTCTTCTTAACTTTCCTATCACTTTTGAGGATACCACCATCATTCTAGTCATCCAGGATTACAACCTTGGAATCATCCCTGACTCCCCACTCTCAACCCTCATTTCCACACTGTTCCAAGTCCTGTTGATTCTAGCTTTGTAACATCTCTCACCTATACCTCCTTCCTCTCCCCTAGCATTGCCACCACCCTGCTATAGACCATCATTACCTCTGTCTGAACTATTTCAATATCTATTGGCTTTTCTGCTTCAAATCTCTTCCCACTCCAGTCTATCCTCACTCAGCTCTCAGACAGATCTTCCTAGAGCACAGATCTGACCATATCATTCCCCCTATGTAATAACCTCCCGTACCTCCCTATTATCTCTAGGATCAAACATAAAATTCCCTTTATGCAAGTAAAAGTCTTTCATAACCTCCCCTCTTCCAATATTTCTAGTCTTCTTACACATTACTCTCCCTCATGGAACCAACAGTTCAGTAGTATTAGCCTCTTTGCTTTTCTTCCAATAAGGCCCCCCTCATGTCTAGAATTCTTTTCCTTGTTATATCTTGATTTCCTTCAAGTCCCAGCCAAAATCTCATCTTCAATTTTAAACCTTTCCTGATCCATTATATTAAATAATACTTGTTTCTTTCCTCTGTTGATTATATCTAAATTATCCTGTATATAGCTTATCTGTAACAGTTATTTGTATGTTATCTCTCCCAGTAGAACATGAGTAGCTTTCATTTCATTTCCTTTCCTTTCCTTCTAGTACAGTGTCAGGCACATAGTTGGTGTTTAATAATTGCTTAATTTAACTGATTGATTGACTGATTGAAGTAGAGCCATTGCTTTACTGTTTCATTGAAGAATGGACTTGTGCAGTTGTTGGAAAATTTTTTGGAAAAGAGCTGACTTCTCTTTGAGCCTATTGCCCTCCTTCAGTGCCCTTTGATAGTTGAAGAAAGAGAAAACTCTCAGAGGTACCTGGTTGCTCCCTGTTGTCCTCTCTGATTTGAGAGGGATTAAAAAGATAAGAAACATCATTTTACAAAACTTTTTTGTGAAGAGAAGCTTGGGTCTCTGAGGCTGATGGGACAAGACAGAATCTTGTTAAGGGTGAAGTTGCCTAGGTTTGACTTCCTTGCCTAGAGGGCCAACCTGAGGAGCTTTACAGTTCTCTAGCTTAAGGAATCTACTTGTCACTCCAATTATGCAATTCTTCAGTGCCCCATAAAGATGGTTGTTGAGTTAAAAGAGCTTTTCTCTATTTAGTCAACTTTTGAGCAGAGGAGAAGAGGATTTACCTAGCCATGAAGTGGTGAAGAACAGAAGAGGACCAGCTTAGCAGAGAAGTAGCTTTGTATGATAAAATTATTCCTGAAAAGATCAAGGATATCAAGATATACTCCAGAGTTGTGAGTTGGTTCAAGAATTTACTTGTTTGATGACCCTGGGCAACTCACTTAGCCTCTGTTTGCCTCAGTTTCCTCAATCTGTAAAAATCGAGGCAATAATAAGACCTGCCTCTCAGGTCCTTGTTGTGAGGATCAAATGTGATAATATTTGTAAAGCACTTAACATAGTACCTGGCACATGGTAGGTGCTTAATAAATGCTTTAAAAAAGTACATTAATTTCCAATGTCTTCCTCTTAGGTTTCTATAAGTGTGTGCCCACTCCTCCCTCCACCCCACCACCCAAATATTCTTCTTACAATAAGATTACTCCTATGACTCTGAGAAAGTTGAAAATTGTAGCTACATGGTAGTCGTCCCTTTCTGGGAACCCATCACCTAGTGTGAGTGCAGATTGAGTAATAAGCTAGCTCAGAGATCAAGGGGCGTCTAGGGTGGGGGGGATGGGATAAAGGTGGGAGGATCAGTCTTTCCACAACCCATGCCTCTCCTGCACATTTTGGCACTAGATCACATGCTTACTTATGTTATCTTCTCTTTGTTTACTGCTGAGCCCAGCAAAAATTATATTTTTTCATTTCCTGCTCAGAGCCCAACATAGGATCTTCCACATGGTAGATATTTAATAAATATTCTTTGCATTGTAGAATCACAGAACCATTGAATGCTAGAACTAGGAAGTACTTAAAGGATCATAGAGCTCGACATGGAAGGGATCTGAGAAGACTTTTAGTCCAACCCTTAATTTCACAGATGGGCACATGGAAGTTGAAATTTCCCAGGATCATATAAATCGTTAAGCATCAGAGGTAGGATTTGACTTCAAAGACAATATGCTTTTCATTAAATTAATTTGACAGCTTTATGTTATAGATTTGCATCTTAGAGCTCAAAAAAGGAGGGGGGAGAAAGAGACTTGTCCAAGATAATCCAATGGCAGTTATAGAATCAAGACTAGAATCTAAATCTTGAGGACTTCTCAGAATCCAATGCCCACAATCTAATGTTTTCTTTTACCTCTTTGTGAGTGCTCTGAAGATGGGAATTCTATTTTATATGTTGCTTATTTTGCCCACAGGGCTTAGCACATGTAGTCGGGACTTAGTAAAGCTTTGTGAATTGTGCCACAATTTGAAACATAAGGATGGAGTGGAAGTACCTTTCTTTGCTTCAAATGGAACTGGGTCTCTTCATTACTAGGGTTCTGGCACAGGGATGATTCTGTCTCTCCTTTCCATGCCAACTAAATATTCTGAGTGTGAACACCATGTCTGTTTCCAATGTTTCAGTCTGAGTCTTTAAATGTACCATGACAAGAGGTGATAACCTCTTATTCAAGCTGCCACCACCAACTAAAATAAAATAGTATGACTTCTAAACAGTAGAGGTGACAGACTCAGACAATGCTGATCTCATTAGGATAAAAAGAATTAACAAGGTCTCAGGAACTTTAAGAGTGTTTAAGATACAGGAGAAAAAGAATAGCAACATTAGGTATGGCCTAAACACTTGAAAAACACTATATATTATTGGCATTAATTGTAATTGGACTTTAAAGAGGATCAATCAGCTCTCACAAGGATAAAACAATATTATAGAAAAAGCAGAAGAAATCAGCTCATGGTAGTTTGAAGAGGACACTGCTGTAATTATTATTATAAAATGTATAAGGAAAGATCCAAATGCATAAAGCTATTAACTAGCAGGAAGGGTTAAGTAAGGAGACTGAAAGAACAGAGATTTAAAGACACTTTTATTTGGGGGATGATAAGGAATACTATTCATTACCTACTTTGAGAATCAGATTTCGGGCATTTTTACAAAGAGGATGAAATATTTACAAACCAAACAGTTTGGGGATAAACAGGATAAAGTTCAACAAAGATGAGAGTAGAATTCACATATATAAAACAGGGAAAGACCAATTATGGCTGAGATTGACAGAAAAAGATCACAGGTTAACCTCCATACCTGAAATGTACTTCCTACTCCCCTCAGCCACTGAGAATCTCTAGTTACCTAGACTCTACTCAAGTGCCACTTCTTAGATGAATTTTTTTTCATCCTTCCCCAATCACTTTTTGATATCTTTCATTTACATACCTGTGTATATCATCATTTCTCCCAATAAAACATAAGCATCTAAAGCTGGGCCATTTGTTCTTTTCTTTCTATCCGCAGTTTTTGCACAGTCAACAGCAGAGAGTAGGCACTTAATGATGTTTGTTGAATGAATGAATCCTTAGGTGATACAACTCAATGAATTTTGTTTAAAACACTTAAAAAAGAGCAATCATAGGTAGGACTAGTGTTATCAAAAGTTATGTCTATTCCATGAAAAGCATCAGATTGAAAAGTGTTTCCGAAAAAAAATATGGCCTCACATTTTTGCTTGTCTGATATGCATCTGGTCAGATAATTTTGCAAAAATCTTAGACAGAATCTTGAATCTTAGAAATCTTAAAATTGAAGAACGTATATGGTCCAGTCTTCATCACCAGGTAGGTGAGTTATTATTTCTACAGAGGAGTTATCTATAAAGAGGAAATAAGTGAGACCCTGAGAACTTAATTGACTTAGCTAAAGTCACAGTACTAGTAATTGAAAGAGAACTAGAACTTAGAAATAAGGGGTGGCACCATAAACAAATTAAGTAATCAAAGGAGAAATTACTTTTTACATGTATGGATAGAGGAAGAATTGATGACTTAACAGGGATAGAGAGGATCACAGAAGATAAAATGAATAATTTTTATTGTATACGTTTTAAAAGGTTCTTGCACAAACAAAACTAATGCAGCTAAAATTAGAAGAGAAAAAAGTAAGTGGAGAAAATTTTTGCCACCAGTTTCTCAAACTTTCAAGATAAATAAGAAATTGATTCAAATTTACAAAAATAAGAACATTTCCCAATTCACAAATTATTAAAGGACATATATGAATAGGCAGTGTTCAAAGGAAGAAATGCAAACTATAAACAGCTACAGAAGAAAATGCTCCAAGTCACAAATAATCAGAGAAAAGCAAATTAAAACAACTGTGAGGTTTTATTTCATATTCATTAGGTAGGCAAATATGACAAAAAGGAAAGTTACAAATGTTGGAGAGTCTGTGGGAAGAGAGATATGTGGTTTGTGGAACTGTAATATATTCCAGTCATTCTGTAAAGTAATTTGGAATTATCCTTCCAGAGTCTCTAAATTGTGCATATCTTTTAACACTAATGCAGCTAAAATTTTCTGTTGCTCAGTTATTCAGTTGTGTCTGACTCTACATGACCTAATGGCTCATAGCATACCATGGCCCTTCTATCCTCCACTATCTCTTGAAGTCTGTTCCAGTTCATATTCATTGTTTCCATGATACCATTAGTCTCATCCTCTGTCATCTCCATTTCCTTTTGCCTTCAACATTTCTCAACATCAGGATCTTTTCAAATGAGTCCTGTCTTCTCATCATGTGGCCAAAGTGTTTAAGTTTCAGCTTCAGTATTTGACCTTGTCGTGTAGAGCCTGAATTAATTTCTTCAAACGTTAACTGATTTGATTGCCTTACTATTCAAGGGGCTCTCAAAAGTCTTCTCCAGCACCACAATTCAAAAGTATTAAGTTTGCAGCACCCAGCTTTCCTTATAGTTCAGCTCTGACAGCCATACATTGCTACTGGAAAAAACATAGCTTTGACTATATGGACCTTAGTCAGCAAGATGATATCTGTGTTTTTTACTGTCTGGTCCAGATTTGGAATAGCTTTCATGAAAAGAAGCAAATATCTTAATTTAAAGACTGCATTTGCCATCTGCAGTGACCTTTGAGTCCAAGAATATAAAATCTGGCACTGCTTCCATTTTTTCTCCCTCTATTTGCCCAAAAAATGATGGACCAGTTGCCAAATATAATGGCAAGCAAAGTGGAAATTTTTGCTGTTTTTTTCTTTTGGAGTGCTTCTCAGCACTAAGGAAATCAAGTGCCTTTGATTTAGTCTTGCCTTTGTTTGAATCCAGAGTCTTTGATTGGATCAAGAGTCTTTGATGACCTGCTTAAGTCAAGAGAAAGCTTAACTCTCATGAGTCTGAGTCACATGGTTGTGATGCCCTCTTTGGCTGACCCTGAAGAAGTATATATATATATATATATATATATACATATATATATATATATATATGTATATATATATATATATATATATATATATATATATATATTCTGAGGTTAGCATTTTGCTTTGGGGCCCACCCTTTGGAAGAGTGTTCATGTAATTTGGCCAGGAGAGACTTTGGGTAGCCTTTAAGGAGCCCTCCAGCTTTAAAAACCCAGATGTGGGTGTTTCTCTCTTTGGTAACTATGTATGTATTGCTATGGTCAGACAGAAACCTGTCTGTTGATTTGTATTATTTTCTCTGTAGTTTCTGTTTGTATTTGCTCTGAACTTCAGGGTGCTGACTTTTCCCCCTGAACTAAGTGAATGATATATGTATGTTTAGTTAAAGTAAGATTGTTAACCCCATAAAATTGATTTCCTTTAGAAAAGCAGATAGGGTGGAGCCAAGATGGTGGCTGGAAAGCAGGGAATTGCTTAAGCTCTCCCCCCAGGTCCCTCCAAACACCTATAAAATGGCTCTGAACAAGTTCTAGAGCTTCAGAACCCACAAAATAGCAAAGGGAAGCAGGACTCCAACCTAGGACAGCCTGGATGGTCTCTGGGAAGGGGCATATGGATCCGGGAGTGGAGCAGAACACAGCCCAGCATGGGCTGCGCCAGGACCAGCCAGACTGGCACCTGGGTGGAACAGGTCATAGGTCCCTGAATCTGTGAGCTGTAGCAGTTACCAGACTCCTCAACCCACAAATGCCAAAGACAACAGAGAAGGTTAGTGGGAAAAACTGCTGGAATGGAGTGAAAGGAGTGTGGAGTTGGCCCCAGCACAGGGGGTGTAGAAGTGGTGCAGCTCTGGAGCTACTTCTAGAGCTCCTGCTACAGTTGCTTCTGGCCCCAGGCCCACCCAGTGGGAGGAATTAAGCAGCAGATCAGAGCAGGAGTTCAGAGCCTGCTTGGATCTGAGTTGCAGTGCGGGGTGGCAGTTCTGGGGGGAGGAGGAGTGCTGGTGTGGCAGACCTTGCTTAGTAGAAGTAGCTGTGAAAACAGCAGAGCAGCCCCCAAAGCTTAGGACAAAGTACTCTCTACTCTACAAGCCGTTATACCTTGACAAAAAGTTCAAGGGTCAAGTAGTTGTCTGGGAACATGAACAGGCAGTGAAAATGGACTCAGATTGAGACTCAGGCTTTGGAATCTTTTTTTGGTGACAAAGAAGAGCAAAACATACAGCCAGAAGAAATCAACAAAGGTGAAGACCCTACATCAAAAGCCTCCAAGAAAAATATGAATTGGTCTCAGACCATGGAAGAGCTCAAAAAGGATTTGGAAAAGCAAGTTAGAGAAGTAGAGGAAAAATTGGGAAAATAAATGAGAGTGATGCAAGAAAATCATGAAAAACAAGTCAATGACTTGCTAAAGGACACCTAAAACAGTACTGAAGATAATAACACCTTAAAAAATAGACTAACTAAAATGGCAAAAGAGCTCCAAAAAGCCAATGAGGAGAAGAATGCCTTGAAAGGCAGAATTAGCCAAATGGAAAAGGAGGTCCAAAAGACCACTGAAAAAAATACCACCTTAAAAATTAGATTGGAGCAAGTGGAAGCTGGTGACTTTATGAGAAATCAAGATATAAAACAGAACCAAAGTGATGAAAAAGTGGAAGAGTGAAATCTTGTTGGAAAAACCACTGACCTGGAAAATAGATCCAGGAGAGATAATTTAAAAATTATTGGACTACCTGAAAGCCACGATCAAAGAAAGAGCCTACATACAATCTTTCAAGAAACTATCAAGGAAAATTGCCCTGATATTCTAGAACCAGAGGGTAAAATAGAAATGGAAAGAATCCACCTATCACCTCCTGAAAAAGATCCCAAAAAGAAAACTCCTAGGAATATTGTTGCCAAATTTCAGAATTCTGAAGTCAAGGAGAAAATACTGCAAGCAGTGAGAAAGAAACCATTTGAGTATTGTGGAAACACAATCAGAATAACACAAGATCTATCAGCTTCCACATTAAGGGATCCACATTAAGGCTTGGAATATGATATCTCAGAGGTCAAAGGAATTGGGATTGAATCCAAGAATCACCTACCCAGAAAAACTGAGTATAATGCTCCAAGTCAAAATATGGATTTCCAATAAAATAGAGGACTTTCAAGCTTTCTCAGGGAAAAGACCAGAGCTGAATAGAAAATTTGACTTTCAAACACAAGAATCAAGAGAAGCATGAAAAGGTAAACAAGAAAGAGTAATCATAAGGGACTTACTAAAGTTGAACTGTTTTGCTTACATTCCTACATGGAAAGATGATGCGTGTAATTCATGAGACCTGTCTCAGTATTAAGGTAGTTGAAGGGAATATACATATACATAGACAGAGGGCACAGGATGAGTTGAATATGAAAGGATGATATCTAAAAAATAAAATAAAATTAAGGGATGAGAGAAGAATATTTTGAGAGAGGGAGAAAGGGTGAGATAGAATGGGGTAAATTATCTCACATAAAAGTGGCAAGAAAAAGCCATTCATTGGAAGGGAAGAGGGGACAGGTGAGGGGGAATGAGTGAATCTTGCTCTCTTCGGATTTGATTTGAGGAGGGAATAACATACACACTCAGTTGGGTATTTTATCCCACCTGAAAGTAGGGCGAACGGGATAAAAAGGGAGGACAATAGAAGAGAGTGCAGATAGGGGGAAGAAGTAATCAAAAGCAAACATTTTTGAAAAGGGACAGGGTCAAGGGAGAAAATTGAATAAAGGGAGACAGGATGGGAGGGAATATAGTTAGTCTTTCACAACATGTCTATTTACGGGAATGTTTTGCAAAATATTACATGTGTGGCCTATGTTGAATTGCTTGCCTTCTTAGGGAGAGTGGGTGGGGAGGGGAGAGAGGAGAGAATTTGGAACTCAAAATTTTAATGATGCTCAAAAAAAAGTTGCTTTTCCATGCAACTGGGAAATAATATATACAGACAATGGGGCATATAAATCTATCTTGCTCTACAAGAATGTAACAGGGAAAGTGATGGGAGGAGGGGGAGTGGGGTGACAGAAGGGAGGGCTGCCTGGGGAATGGGGCAATCAGAATATATGCCATCTTGGAGTGGCAGGGAGGGTAGAAATGGGGAGAAAATTTGTAACTAAAAATCTTGTGGAAATAATGCTGAGAACTAAAAAATATCAAATAAAATCATTAAAAAATACAAAAGCAGGTCAAAGAACCCGTGCTAGCAGCCTTCCTGTGTGCTGGTGTTGGTGGTCTTGCACCTTCACAGCAGCTGCTAGCATCATTGTTGATATACCAAGATCTTATATTTTTTGAATGTCTTAAGCTTCAATCCAGCTTTTACATTCTCATCTTTCACCTTCATCAAGAGCATTTTTAATTTCTCTTTACTTTCTGCCATCACAGTGATCTCATCTGCATATCCAAGATTGTTGATATTTCTCCAGGAACTTCAATTCCAGCTTTTGATTCATCCAGCCTAGCATTTCACTTGATGTATTCTGCATATAAGTTAATTAAATAAGGTGACCACTTCTTTACCAAACAAACCAATCAATTGTTCTATGTTCAGTTCTAACTGTTGCTTCTTGGCCCACATACAGGTTTCTGAGGAGACAAGGGAGATAATTTGGTACCACGCCACCATGGTTATTGGTGATGTTAATATCTTTCTTGTATAGTTCTTTTGTGTATTCTTGCCACCTCCCCTTAATCTCTTCTGCTTCTATTAAATCCCTACCATTTTATCTTTTATTATACCCAGTTTTGCACTAAATTTTTCCTTGATATCTCTAATTTTCTTGAAGAGATCTCTTATCTTTTCTATTCTATTGTTTTCTTCATTTCTCTGCATTCCTCATTTAAAAGAACCTTATTTCTCTTTCCTATTTTCTTGGAACTCTGCTTTCGGTTGTATATATCCATTTCTTTCTCCTTTACCTTTGCTTTCCTTCTTTCCTCAGCTACTTGTTAAGTCTCATCAGGCAACCATTTCACTTTCTTGCTTTTCTTTTTCTAAATGGATTGCTATTTCTTTTGGTTGATGCCTCCTGTACAATATTGTGAACCTCTGTCCATAGTTTTTCAGGCATCCTATCTGTTAGATCTAAACCTTTAAATCTATTTATCACTTCCACTTCATATTCATAAGGGATGCTATTTAGATTATAACTGTATGGTCTGATGGTTTTCCACTCTTTCTTCAGTTACAATAAAAAGCGTATGATATGAACCATAGTCAGCCCCAGGTCTTGTTTTAACTGACCATTCTCCACCTTTAGCTGCAAAGTATCTAATCAATCTGATATTTATATTGACCATCTGGTGATGTCCATGTGTAAAGTTACCTTTTGGGCTGTTGAAAAAGAGTCTTTGTTATGACCACTAAGTTATTTTCGAAAAACTTTATTAGTCCTGCTTCATTATATTATGTTATATTAGTCCCTGCTTCATTTTGTACTTTAAGGCCAAACTGGCTTGTTATTCTACTTTTTTTAAAATTTCCTACTTAAGAAGAAAATACTACTTTAAAAATTAGATTGGAGCAAGTGGAAGCTAGTGACTTGATGAGAAATCAGGATATTATAAAACAGAACCAAAGGAATGAAAAAATGGAAGACAATGTGAAATATCTCCTTGGAAAAACCACTGACCTGGAAAATAGATCCAGGAGAGATAATTTAAAAATTATTGGACTACCTGAAAGCCATGATCAAAAAAAGAGCCTAGATACCATCTTTCAAGAAATTACCAAGGAGAACTGCCCTGATATTCTAGAGCCACAGGGCAAAATAGAAATTGAAAGAATCCATCGATCGCCTCCTCAAATAGATCCCAAAATGAAATCTCCTAGGAATATTGTCGCCAAATTCCAGAGCTCCCAGACCAAGGAGAAAATACTGCAAGCAGCCAGAAAGAAACAATTTGAGTATTGTGGAAACCCAATCAGAATAATCCAAGATCTGGCAGCTTCTACATTAAGAGATCGAAGGGCTTGGAATGCGATATTCCGGAGGTCAATGGAGTTAGGATTAAAACCTAGAATCACCTACCCAGCAAAACTGAGTATCATGTTCCAAGGCAAAATATGGATTTTCAATAAAATAGAGGACTTTCAAGCTTTCTCAGTGAAAAGACCAGAACTGAATAGAAAATTTGACTTTCAAACACAAGAATCAAGAGAAGCATGAAAAGGTAATCAAGAAACGGAAATTGCAAGGGACTTACTAAAGTTGAACTGTTATGTTTACATTCCTACATGGAAAGATGATGTGTATGATTCATGAGACCTCAGTATTAGGGTAGTTGAAGGGAATATGCATATATATGTATGTATATGTTTATGTATATATACAAGTGAATGTGTATGTATGTATATATCTATGTGTATATGTATGTATGTGTATGTATGTGTATATATATATGTGTGTGTTTGTGTATATGTATATATATGTATATGTGTGTGTGTGTGTGTGTATATATAAAAGAGAGAGAGCAGACACAGGGTGAGTTGAAGATGAAGGGAAGATATCTAAAAGAAATAAAATGAAATTAAGGGATGAGAGAGCATCATACTGAGAGAGGGAGATAGGGAGAGATAGAATGGGGTGGATTGTCTCGCATAAAGGTGGCAAGAGGAAGCACTTCTGTGAGAGGAGGGGAGAGGGCAGGTGAGGGGGGAATGAGTGAACCTTGCTCTCATCAGATTTGGCCTGAGGGAGAATACCATACATACTCAGTTGGGTATCTTACCCCACAGGAAAGAAGAGGGAGGAAGATAAAAAAAATAAAAGGGGGGGGATGATGGAGGGGAAGGCAGATGGGGGTGGAGGTAATCAAACAAACACTTTGGAAAGGGGACAGGGTCAAGGGAGAAAATTCAATAAAGCGGGATGGGTTGGGAAGGAGCAAAATGTAGTTAGCCTTTCACAACATGAGTATTGTGGAAGGGTTATACATAATGATACATGTGTGGCCTAGGTTGAATTGCTCGACTTCTTAGGGAGGGTGGGTGGGAAGGGAAGAGGGGAGAGAATTTGGAACTCAAAGTTTTAAAATCAGATGTTCAAAAACAAAAAAAGTTTTTGCATGCAAATAAAAAATAAGATACACAGGCAATGGGGCGTAGAAATTTATCTTGCCCTACAAGAAAGGAAGGGAAAAGGGGATGAGAGGGGAGGGGGATGATAGAGGGGAGGGCTGACTGGGGAACAGGGCAACCAGAATATAAGCCATCTTGGAGTGGGGGGGAGGGTAGGAATGGGGAGAAAATTTGTAATTCAAACTATTGTGAAAATCAATGCTGAAAACTAAATATGTTAAATAAATAAATTTAAATTAAAAAAAATAAAAAAAAATTTCCTACTTAACATTCCAATCTCCTATCATGAATGTGGCATCTTTTTTGTTTTATCTCTAAAAGATGTTATAGGTCTTCATAAATTGATCAGCTTGGCCTGTTTAGCATCAGTAGTTGGAACATAGACTTGTATCACTATGATATTGAATGGTTTGCCTTGGCTACCAACTGATGTTCAGTCATTTTTGAGATTAAACTCCAGTACTGCTTTTCTCATCCTTTTATTGACCATGAGGCCTACTCCATTTCTTCTAAGGGATTCTTGACTACAGTAGTATATGTAGTGATCACCTGAATTAAATTAACAAATTGTCATCTATTTAAGTTCACTGATACCCATTAAGTCGGTATTTAATCGTTCCATATCCAGCTTACCTTGATTCGTAGATCTTACATTCTAGGTTCCTACGCAATATTGATCTTTATAGCATCTGACATCCCTTTTATCACCAGATGCATCTGTAACTGAGCTTTCTATTGGCTTTGGCCCAGCAGCTTCATTAGTACTGGAGCTACTGATGGTTGTCCTCTATTCTTCCCCAGCAGTATATTAGACACCTTCTGACCTGTAGGGCTCATCTCATTTTGGTACTGTGCATGAGGTTTTCTTGGCAAAGATACTGGAGTGGTTTGTCATGTCCTTATCCATTTATCAGAACTCTCCACTATAACCTGTTCATCTTGGGTAAGCCTGCATAGCATAGCTCATAGTTTCATTGAGCTATGTCATTAGCATCTTGACAGTAGATACATAGGTCTGAAATTACTCATGTCCTCTCAATTGATTTTTGGGAGTAATAATATTTGCAATGTTGGTCCACTCTTTTAATAGTTTCTACCCCTTGATGAAACAAGTAATCTTGCATTTTTTTCAAGATTGTATCGTTTCTTTAGTGTGTACCTGGTCTAGTCCAGCCACTAGTCTTCCCAACATCATTTTTCTATGTGTATACTTGATCATCTGGCACAATGGAGACTGAAGTCAATGAAGAAGCAGAAAGGTTTTCAGAAGACAGTGATAAAGAGAGTAAATTCTTCTGCTTCCCTTTTGGTTTTCACAGAATCATAATGTTTGAACTGGGAGAGATGTCAGAAATTATCTAACCCAACCTAAAGGAATTCCCACTATATCATACCTGACGAATGATCTTATATCCAAAGATTTATGAGCCTCTAGGATTAAATATAACCATAAATATATTTAAAAGCTAATATCATTAAGGAAAAGCACTGACAAAATAGCTTATTGAGTTACTCCATCTTCAACCATTCTTTCCCTGAACTGTGCTGGCAAGTTAGTAACAAACCAGGCTTTCTATTCTCAGATTAATGCTATTAGATTATTTGACTATAGTAATACAGTGAAATTGTTTAGAAGACAGTATGCCTTCTTCCACCTCTCTATCCCCTTTTATTCCCCACCTTCCAGTACCCTGAAGATTTGTAAATATAAGGGACAGCATCTTTCTGTACCAAAAAGGCAAGCTTCTCTTCTAGTTTCTTCAGCAACTTCTCTGCTGGATAGATGACTTACTCAGAAATACTGGAGACTTTTGAACTATGCTCTGAAGCATATTGGGCCAATATAATAGAGCATCTTTTACTTCTATTAAAGTTCGTATCTTCCTTTAGTTCCAACAGATGCCATCTACAACTCAGTGGGTACATTTCTCATAGGTATCTGAATACCTGAAGATAGTTCATTATTCTTTTTTTTAAAAAAACAGTTTTTTATTTTACCAGAACAGAAATACAAAATAGAGAAAAGTAACAAAACATATCATAAACTTAAATATAAAGTAAGAAATAAAAAAAGCATGTCATGTGCAGAGCAGAACATAAGAGAGGATTCAAAATACGTAACAATAAATTTTCATTTCAAGAAAGCCTGTATGATAAATAATACACCTTGTGTTGAGAATTGTCCATCTTTTCTTTTCTTCCTTGTGTTTTCTTTTGTTCTCTACTGTGCACTTTTTAACTTTGTTCTTTTTCCCTTCCCCCCACCCCCTAGAAGGCTACAATATAATTTAGATATTTCTTGATATATACATGGACATACAGATATATACATATATTTATACATATATACATGCGTATGTAGACATATACTTTCCCAACCATAATCTACTCCTGATCTTTATTTTTTTATGTTTGTACATATCTTTTGCTTCCTATCCTTTCTGCCTCCTCTACTTTACTTCTACCTGCTACATTGCCTTCCTATTACTTGCTTACCCCCTTCCTCCACCAACCACCCTTCCCTCTTATTACTTGCCTTCCCCGTTCAAGGATCCCTCTCCTATCCCCTCATTCCCATTAACCTAAACTCCCTTTACCTATTCTCTCATTTTCCAGTCTAAAATTCCCTCCCTTGTCCTTTCCCCCCTTCCTATACCCCTACCATTTTATTTCTTCTAAATTTAGAAGACTTTCATAATCTTCTAAATGTATATGTATTGTTCCCTCTTAAACCCATTCCCGATGAAAATAGGTTACCAGAACTACCAGCCCTCTTCCCATCTAAATCCTCTGTATCCTTTCTTCTTCTTGCACCTCTTTTGTATAAAATAGTTACTGTTTTAATTGTTTCTAAATGGTTTTATTTTTTAAAGTAAAGAACTAAAGATAGTTCATTATTCTTAAAAATTTTTGGTGCATCTATTTACTCAGAGATGGTACTTGTGTATAATTCATGGTTTTTTGATATACTAAGAAAGACTATGCATGTAAACAGCACTTGATAATACACAAATTGAGGTAAGGGTGATAATAAGAATATTTTTTTATTTGGGGTACAGACCAAATGCTGAATTTACTGTTTACATGGTGTTGTTTGGTCATTTTTCAGTTGTGTCTGAGTCTTTGTGACCCCATTTGGGGTTTCTTGGCAAAGAGAGTCGAGTGACCTCATTTTATAGATGAGGAACAAAGGCAAACAGTGACTTGCCCTGGGTCACAGAGTTAATGAGTGTCTGAGACCAGATTTGACCTCAAGAAGAGGAGTCTTTCTGACTCCAGGCCTAGCACTCTATTTACTCTGCCATATAGAGGTCCACTGCACCATGTAGAGGTTCACTGCTGTAATGTTAAGCAGGGTGGGACTTGTTTTTACTGTTTCCTCTTTTGGAAGGCTTTTGTTTGAATCTGGCAGGTAAAGTGGGCCCGTTTGTTGCCTTTTGTTTTGGAGTGCTTCTCAGAACTAAGGCAATCAAGTGCCTTTGAGTCTTGCCTTTGTAAATGTAATGGTAAGTAAAGTGGGACCTTTTGTTGTCTTTTGTTTTGAAGTGCTTCTCAGCACTGAGAAAATAGGGTGTCTTTGAATCTTGCCTTTGTTTGAATCAAGAATCATTGATTGGAATGTATATAATGTGGTACTAGTGATTAAAGATCTTTCCCACACCCTTTTTGCTAAGTAAGTGAGAGCCCTCAGGGCCTGAACAGGGTATATGTGCTCTGAGGTTGGAGTTTTGCTTTGGGGGGCACACACATTGGAAGAGTGTTGGTGATTTGGCCAGTCAAGACTTTGGGTAGCCGTTGGAACCCTCTGGCTTTGAAAACTCAGATGTTGGTGCTTCTCTCTCTGGTAACTATGTATGTAATGTCTATGGTCTGACAGATAGAAGCTTGTATGTTGATTTGTTTTATTTTGCTCTGTTTATAATTTCTGCTTATAGTTCCTGTTTGAATTTACTCTGAAGTTCAGGGTGCTGACATTTTCCCCTGAACTAAGTTAATGATATATGTACGTTTAATTAAAGCAAGATTATTAACCCCTTAAAGTTACTTTCCTTAGAAAAGCAGATCAAAGAACTTGTGCTAGCAGCCCTCCTGTGTGCTCTTGTTGTTGGTCTTTCACCTCCACAGCACCTGCTAGCAACATTGTTGTTACAACTGCTTAAATATCCAAAGATAAATCCTGTAAAAGTTTTCATAAAGTTGGTAGCATGATAAAGCTAGAAAAGAAAATAACGTTCCCTCCCTCCAAACCCAAGATGAACAGGTGTTTTGTTGTTGTTTGAGCTTCACAGATATACCAAACCAGTCTTCAAACAAATTTACCAGTTAATTGTTAACAGTTAACTAATCCACCTTGGCCATTTATGGGAGTCCTAGGAAGTTCAGGCAACTTAGATTAAGGACACTGATTATAAAATACACATGCCTTTAAGACACACTGACTACAGACTTCATACAGTTGTGCCTTTCTCTGAGTTTCCCTTTCTATGGGATTTTCAATACTAAATACCTTAATGTTCATTTCAGTAATCATACAAGCACAAGAGTTACCATCAAAAGAGATATTCCATTGTAAAATAGGATAATAGATCTAGAAAGGGCCTCAGAGGCCATGTAGTCTAATCCCCTCATTTTGCAGATGAGGAAACTGGGGCTCAGGGTGAAGATCACAGAGGGTAAATATCAGAGGCATGATTTCAATCTAGTTCCTTGAAATATAGAAATAATGTCCTTCCCTTCATACTACTTCACTGACAATTATTTTATCCCATTTGTGGGAGTTTCTTGTTCTAACAATAGATAGTACAATATCTATCTTTTAGATATTAATATTTGAAAATATTTGACTATCAATATTGATATAGCTTAAGGTATGGAATGTGAAAAAGTGGGAAATGGATAAAAGGATAGACATCAAAACAGACCATCACCATTTCCTAAGAAAGTTGAATTGAGGAAAATCAATCTTTAGAGCGAGGAAGGGAAAAAAAACCTAAAAATTTCACTAGACCTCAAAACCCTCAGCTCTTTTCCAAGCAGAAGTATCTGTCAGATAAGGGCAACACTGGTTTGAAATACAAATTCATTTATAAAATCTTGAAGATGACAATGAGCAAAATAATAAGAGGCATTGTTGGTTCATAAAGATGACTTAGGGGATAGGTGGAGTTGGAAGGGAGAAGTTTGGGCATGTTAGCTAAGTATTTGAAAGATTGTCACATGAAAGAAGACTTAGATTGGTCTTGTTTGGTTCTAGAAAGAAAAAACCAGGACACTTCAGTTGGTGTTCCAAAAAGGAATATTGAGGCTTGATGTAAGGACAAACTTCTCAACTATTAGACATAGTGAACCGTCAGTCAGATATAGTAATAATAGCTATTGTTCTTCTTTTGTTCTTGAAGAGGACTAATGACATCAGGAGCATGCTATCTTGACTTGCTTGAGAATTGGGTTTGAGTGGGACAGAGAAGTGCAAAGTTATCAGCTTCAGCCTTGCTCTCTCCTCCAGAGTCATTGGAGTCCAGTGGCAAGACAAAGAACGAGAAGACTGGAGATAGCCCAGGTTGCAGTGGATCGACCTTTCTAAACTAAAGTCTTTCTGTGGTCTCAGTTTGTCTGAGGTCATGCCCATTCAAAGACTAAGGGGTAGGTAAATAATTGAAACAAAAGATGGCTGAATTTACCATCCCAAATATATTAGTTTGGGAGGGGAAGACCTCAGAGTATTTGTCCAGAACAGAAAGCAATTTCTGTTTACACTCATTCTAAGCCATCAAAACCTAAATAATGAGCCACTAAGGCTTGGATTGGGGCTATTATTGGCCATTTCATGAAAGCCAGAATGATTTTGGCTTAATGGCATAGTCCAGTAGCTTCATTTAGAACACCTTGTACTTTTTTTAAAGCCTATTTTTGTTGTTGGGTTTGTTTGTTTGTTTGTAGAGCTCTAACTGTCTGAGACTGAATCTGAACTGATCTCCCTGACTCCAGGCCCAGCACTCTAACCAGTTTGCCACCTAGCTGCCTATTTTTATCTCATCCTTCACTCCCTAGTCAATTGAAGAGGTAGCCCTTCTCCTTGCCAAAGCCAACCCTTCTGCACTCACTTTTGAACCTATTGCTTCTCAGCTTCTCCAACACATTGCTCTCACAATTATCTATGTGCCTCCTTTTATCTGCAGAATTCTATCTAATTCTTTATTGTTTACAAAATCATATATGCCTCTTTGGAGTCTGTGGTGTGAAGCTAATGGATAACTGAGGTGCAGGAATAGTAGGCTAGTGATTTCTTGAAGAAGAAAGCCTGCCTTTCTAAATTTTGGCACCCTGAGTTGAAGCCCTGGTCCTTCTGACCAAATAGAGCAGAGTGAAGCTGTGTCTACAATTCTATTCTGAACAATCATATGTGGGGTAAATCAACATGTCAGAATAAAAAATACTGATTGTTTCAATTTGTATAGCCACCAAAGCCTTCATATGAGTATTTTTCACTGTACTGTTACATTTTTAAAAAACTTAATTTGAATGTTTTTGGTTATATTTTAAGTTCCAAACTGTCTCTGTCCCTTTTTCCCTCCCCCCACACTGTACTAGAGAAGGCCACCAATTGACACAGATAAACACACACACACACACACCCATATGTAAAACTATACTACACATACTTCTATTTACCAATTCTTTCTTTGGAGATGGACAGCATCTTTCTTCATAGATTTAAATATTTATAGTACTCAGAATACCTTAGTTGTTCACAGTTATTCTTTGAACAATATTGCTACTACTGTGTACACTGTTCTCTTCATTCTGCTCATTTCACTCTTCATTATTTCACGCAAGTCTTTCCATATTTTTCCAAAAGCCACCTGCTCGTCATTCTTACAGCCCAGTTCTATTCCACTGTGAGTCACACTTTGAGGAAAAGTTGTGAAGTGACTTTTTCTTAGGCATCATCCTCTTCTGGATGCACCTCACTTGGCATTTCTTCCAGTCAAGTAACTTTTGTCTTCAGATTTCCTCTGAACAGCCTTGGCTCCTAATAGAGGTATAACATTCTCCTTTCTTTCATCAAAACTAACCTGTCCTTTTCTGTCAACTTGCTCCAAGCTAGGTGATTTAGAATCCAAGATGCTAATCTGGAATACTGATTCATGTTATCGCATTAATGTGTTGCCTCTACATTTTAACAAAAGTATTGGAGAAAATATTTTCACCAAAAAGTATGACTCTAAAGAAGGTCATTTCAGGTATGATTACAAGAATACCCAGTGGGACCCAGAACTGAAGCAGTGTGGTATAGGGATAAGAGGACTGCTCTTAATGTCAGAAGACCTAGATTCAAATTCTTGCTTCACTGATTATAGCTATGTGACTTCTGGCAGGTCACTTAGCCTTTTCTGACCCTGTTTCCTCATCTATAAAATGAAAATGATAATACCTACCATACTGTGAAAATGGATATGTTAATTACCTTCATTTGCTTGAGCTTCCCAATTATCCAGGTAACTGAGGAGAGCTGTATGGGACTGATTTGACCAATCAGGATACAGAATGATCTTTTGCCATCACAAAGAGTGAAACCTAGCTGGAAGTGCAGAAGCAGTGACCCTGCAGCTAGCTTAGTTCACGTCAGCCTTGAGCAGTCTCTCGAGATAAGCTATCAGCTAGATTTGGATTCTTGGAGCCATCCTGACACATCCAATGTCCCACTTATCTTTTTATTTATACTCAAGCCTTGGACTACATTGATACCCCAGTCCCTGAAATTCTTCATCCACTAACTTCCTGGATCTCTCCCTTCCCTCATACGTAGAGCTCTCAGTCCATAACACACCCCCTCCCCTCCTCAGATCAGCCCATTCCCCACCTTCTTTTGTTTGCTATCCTCTTCCTCTGCTTCCTTGAGCTGTTCAACATTAGTCTAGCTGCTCTCATGTGCATGTCTTATCTTCCTGCTTAATAAAAATCCTTAATTTCATAGGAATCATCTTCCTCAGGTTTTTTTCCCTTTAGGGAAAAGAAAGATTTAGATCTCAAGAACTAGTCTTTGCATTCTCCAGGTATCTTCCCTCTTTGGGGGAAAGAGAGATCCATATTCCCTAGAGGGAATGTCTGCCTCAGTTTCAAATACCATGCCTGTTTCACAAGATTGTTTTGAAGAAAGTCATGTGTTAACTGTAAAGCACCATACGAAATAATTGTTGTGAATAATTGTTATTGCACATCACAGAATCAAATGATTTTGGAGGGGTGGAGCCAAGATGGCAGCTGGAAAGCAGGGACTAGCGTGAGCTCCCCACCGAGTCCCTCCAAAAACCTATAAAAAATGGCTCTGAACCAATTCTAGAACTGCAGAATGCACAAAATAGAAGAGGGAAGCAGGGCTCCAGCCCAGGACAGCCTGGATGGTCTCTGGGTGAGGTTTATCCCACACGGAGCTGGGAGCTGGGAGTTGGGAGCGAAGCGGAGCAGAGCTCAGCCTGAGCAGCGTGGACAAACCAGACCAGGAGCCAGGCAGAGCGGGCCCTGGCGCCCTGAATCAGTGAGCTGCGGCAGTTACCAGACTTCTCAACACACAAACACCAAAGACAATGGAGAAGGTTAGTGGGA
This sequence comes from Trichosurus vulpecula, assembly GCF_011100635.1. Classification (NCBI taxonomy): domain Eukaryota; kingdom Metazoa; phylum Chordata; class Mammalia; order Diprotodontia; family Phalangeridae; genus Trichosurus; species Trichosurus vulpecula. The sequence continues at coordinate 31,300,491 of NC_050575.1, forward strand.
AAAGCTGTGGGAGTGGAAGGAGTTCCCAGTTCAACCACCGCCCCCGGGGCAGTGGAGGTGAGGCAGCTACAGCTGCAGTTGCTTCTGGCCCCAGGCCCACCTGGTAGGAGGAATTAAGTGGCGGATCAGAGCAGGTGTGCACAGCCTACTAAAGAACTAAGCCCAGTCCGGGTTGGGGGTTCTTGGGGATGGAGGAGTGCTGCTGTGGCAGAGCTGGTGCATCCCCCCCAAATGTGGAACATAGAACTCTTTAGTCTACAAGCAGTCATACCTCGCTGAAAAACTCAAGGGTCAAGTTAGTTGGTTGGGAATATGGCCAGGCAGTGAAAACTCACTCAGATTCAGTCTCGAACTTTAGATTCTTTCTTTGGTGACAAAGAAGACCAAAACATACAGCGTAAAGAAGTCAACAAAGTGTGAGAGCCTACACCAAAAGCCTCCAAGAAAAACATGAACTGGTCCCAGGCCATGGAAGACCTCAAAAAGGATTTGGAAAAGCAAGTTAGAGAAGTACAGGAAAAATTGGGAATGAGAAGGATGCGAGAAAACCATGAAAAACAAGTCAATGACTTGCTAAAGGAGATGCAAAAAAATACTGAAAAATACACTGAAGAAAACAACACCTTAAAAAATAGACTAACTCAAATGGCAAAAGAGCTCCAAAAAGACAATGAGGAGAAGAATGCCTTGAAAGGCAGAATTAGCCAAATAGAAAAGAAGGTCCAACGGACCACTGAAGAAAATACTACTTTAAAAATTAGATTGGAGCAAGTGGAAGCTAGTGACTTTATGAGAAATCAAGATATTATAAAACAGAAACAAAGGAATGAAAAAATGGAAGACAATGTGAAATACCTCATTGGAAAAACCATTGACCTGGAGAATCGATCCAGGAGAGATAATTTAAAAATTATTGGACTACCTGAAAGCCATGATCAAAAAAAGAGCCTAGATATCATTTTTCAAGAAATTATCAAGGAGAACTGCCCTGATATTCTAGAGCCACAGGGCAAAATAGAAATTGAAAGAATCCATCAATCGCCTTCTCAAATAGATCCCAAAAAGAAATCTCCTAGGAATATTGTCGCCAAATTCCAGAGCTGCCAGATCAAGGAGAAAATACTGCAAGCAGCCATAAAGAAACAATTTGATGTATTGTGGAAACATAATCAGAGTAACCCAAGATCTGGCAGCTTCTACATTAAGAGATTGAAGGGCTTGGAATACGATATTCCGGAGGTCAATGGAGCTAGGATTAAAACCAAGAATCATGTACCCAGCAAAGCTGAGTATCATACTCCAAGGAAAAATATGGACTTTTAATAAAATATAGGACTTTCAAGCTTTCTCAGTGAAAAGACCAGAACCGAATAGAAAATTTGACTTTCAAACACAAGAATCAAGAGAAATATGAAAAGGTAATCAAGAAAAAGAACAAGAAAAAGAAATTGCAAGGGACTTACCAAAGTTGAACTATTTTGTTTACATTCCTGCATGGAAAGATGACGTGTATGATTCATGAGACCTCAGTATTAGGGTAGCTGAAGGGAATATGCATATACATATATATATATGTATATATAAATATATATATATGTCTATGTATATATATAAGTGAATGTGTATGTATGTATATATGTATGTGTATATATATATATATATTAAGAGAGAGAGAAAGAGAGAGAGAGAGAGAGAGAGAGAGAGCAGACACAGGGTGAGTTGAAGATGAAGGGAAGATATCTAAAAGAAATCAAATCAAATTAAGGGATGAGAGAGGAATGTATTGAGAGAGGGAGATAGGGAGAGATAGAATGGGGTGGATTATCTCGCATAAAGGTGGCAAGAGGAAGCACTTCTGTGAGAGGAGGTGTGTCAACAACCCGGCTGGCAGCTTCTGTGGGGGTATAAGATTCACCCACAGCCAACACCCAGAAAGCTGCCAACAGCACAGGTTCTTTCGATCTGCTTAATTAAGGAAAGCAAGGTGAAGGGGTTGACAAGCTTACTTTTAATTCAAATATCATTCAGTTAGTTCAGGGGAAAAAGACCAGCACCCTGAACTTCAAAACAAAATGCAAATTACAGACATCAATCGACTTTGTCTGATTCAAGTCCCAACAGATAGTTACCACAGTTCAACAAAGTTTCAACATCCGGGTTTACAAGCTGGAGGGCTCCTTAGCTACAGCTGCCCGGAGTCTCCTCATCAACACCATCTCCAGAGCACCACACCAATAGCTCTGTTCTCCCTTCTTATAGGGCTTTAGACATCATCAGACATCATCTGAATCACCAGAGCTCAGGCTCTGGTGATTGGTTCTGGAGTTGGCCCCTCCCCTTAGGACCCTGGGATGTTCACATCCACATGGATTACATTAACACCTAATGGGGTTTGGGCCTGGGGCTTAGCACCTAGTAAAGCTCACTGAGATAAATTGAGTCACTCAAAGAAAACAAAGACAATTCTGGTTACAGGAGAGGAGAGGTTAGGTGAGGGGGGAATGAGTGAATCTTGCTCTCATCAAATTTGGCCTGAGGAGGGAATACCATACATACTCAATTGGGTATCTTACCCCACAGGAAAGAAGAGGGAGGAAGATAAAAAAATAAAAGGGGGGGGTGATGGAGGGGAGGGCAGATGGGGGTGAAGGTAATCAAAAACAAACACTTTGGAAAGGGGACAGGGTCAAGGGAGAAAATTCAATAAAAGGGGATGTGTTGGGAAGGAGCAAAATATAGTTAGTCTTTCACAACATGAGTATTGTGAAAGGGTTACACATAATGATACACATGTGGCCTGTGTTGAATTGCTTGACTTCTCAGGGAGGGTGGGTGGGAAGGGAAGAGGGGAGAGAATTTGGAACTCAAAGTTTTAAAAACAGATGTTCAAAAACGAAAAAAAAGTTTTTGCATGCAACTAGAAAATAAGATACACAGGCAATGGGGCGTAGAAATTTATCTTGCCCTACAAGAAAGGAAGGGAAAAGGGGATGGGAGGGGAGTGGGGTGATGGAAGGGAGGGCTGACTGGGGAACAGGGCAACCAGAATATAGGCCATTTTGGAGTGGGGGGGAGGGTAGAAATGGGGAGAAAATTTGTAATTCAAACTCTTGTGAAAATCAATGCTGAAAACTAAATATGTTAAATAAATAAATTTAAAAAAAAGAATCACATAATTTTGGAACTGGAAGCAGCAGCAGCAGCATCTATCGTATCCAATGCAAGCACACCTGAAAAGTGATCATTTAGTCTCTGCTTGAAAACCTCCAAAGGTGACTTCATTCCAGTTCAAGACGGTACATTCTATTTATAGGGAACTCTAATTGTTGAACTGATTCCACACCCACCCACCCAATATCAGACTTAAACATTTCCTCTTTACTTATGATTCTGCAGTCTGGGGCCAACAAGAATCTCTAAGCTTCCTTTTACATGACAAATGTCAAATACTTGAAAGCACCTATCATGCTCTCCCTGCCTCTCTCTTCTCTTTTTCCTCCAATCAGGTTTTACTCTTCTCGCTGCTCAACATCCCCAGTTTTTATATGTCATGGACTCAAGATCTTGTGGGTGCTCTCCAATTTACCTATGTCCTTCTTAAATTGTGGTAACCAGAATTGAATGTAATAATTCAGATGTAATCTGTTTGGGATAAATACAGCAGGATTATTACCTTCTTATTTCTGGAAGCTGTGTTCTGTTAATGCAGCTGGTCACATTAACTTTTTTGGCTTTCATATCACACTATTGACTCATATTGAGTATGTAATCCACTAAAATCCCCTGAATCTCCTGATTTTTTTCATATATATTAATGTCTAACCATGACTTCCCTATCTTGTATTTATAAAGTCAATTTTTGGGAACACAAGTAAAAGACTTTGCTTTTATCCCTGTCAAATTCTATGGTACAGTGGATACAGAATTGGCAGCCAGGAACACAAGGTTCAAGTTTAGCTTCTGAAACATAGTACCTGTGTGAATCACTTAATCTCTCAATGCTTGAGGCACCTATCTATAAATTGCAGAGAAAGTGTAGATCTCATTTGGTATAGAGGAGTTTCCTTACCTGAGAGATCCCCATACCAATGAAATTATAAATTCAGTTGCTATCCCAGTCCTATTAGATTCTGTCCAATGTACTGACTGTCAATATCCCTTTGAATTCTGACTTATCTGGTATGTTAGTTCTCTCTTAGTGTTGTATCGCTAGAAAACTTGATAAGCTTGTCTTGATGTTTCTGAGTGATGTAGAAGAACTTAACTTGATACAAAAGGATCACTTTTAAGGTTGCTATTTCAAATTGCTTCTATCCAGTCTTTATCTGTTTTAGTCCAAGACACTCAAGTCAATAATATTTTATAAATGCCTGTGTTTACTTAGGAATTTTCTAAGCAAAGTAGGGATCAATGTCACTGATGAAATTCACCGATAACATCCAGGGTAGCCTATAAAATGAAATTTTCATGAAAATGAATGAATCCAAGTTAGGAATTTTTTAAAAAAATGTGTGTTTTAGGACACTAAACATAAAATAACATGGAAATGTAAAATAGTTGAATAAGAAATACTATTACTGGGGACTCTGCTAAATTACAGCTGTAGAATACAAGATCCTTGAGACAGAAACTGAGTTTTTGGGTTTTGTTTTGAATCCCTATTACATAGCAGTGTTTGGCTAATACCTAGGAGGCATTTAATAGATGCTTATGGTCATGTTGGTTTGAATAGAATAACCTCAAAGCTTGGAGATTCTATAATATATTTAAACTATGTATATATATATATATATATATATATATATATATATATATTTAAATGAGGAGGAAAGTTTATATTGCAAATCTGTTAGTCTTCTCTTAAGTAGAATTCACATATGCCTGAGGTTTGAGGGAGAATCTGTATTCCCCTTCTCTTAGCACTTCTGCCATGGCAGCTCTCACACTTGGCTGTTGTCTTTGAAGGTCACGTCCTTTCTGTCTAGTCAAATAAGCTCTTAACTGGTTCCTGTAGAAGCCCTATCTTTTCTCCGGTATGTCTTAGGGCAGAAACAGATGACTAAACATTCATTTCACCTCCATTTCCCTGTTTCTTTGAAATTGACCCCCATTGTTAAGTAAAGGGCATAACTTTTGAGAGAAGCAACATTTGAATCATTCAAACTATTTCCTTTTTCTGTCAACAGCCCTTAATTCACATAAGAATTCTTTAAACTAAAAGTCAAGAAATCATCCTCTCTCCCACATCCCTCCCCCTAAAGCTCACAGCATCCTTTAGAATACAGACAGGCATTTTCTTAAACCTCTTAGAAAACTGAAATCCCTTGGAAAGTGTGCTATGAAGGCTAAAAACAACTTCCTGAATATATGACTTTTAGGTTAAAAGAGAGACCAAAACATTTTTCCCTATCCTGTCAAAGAAGTCTCAACAGGAAAGAAATTTGTGTCGCAAAGCACTAGTGTGAAATCATAGCCTTGACATGAAATGTGAATGTGAAAGGGAATGTTAAAGGTTTAGAGAAAGTTTTTATTTAGCAAAGAAAACAGAGTGAGCATATACATTGTGTATACATATATATCTATATACACATATATGTACATATATGTAAAATTGCTCAGTACAAGATACATAATGTGTGTGTGTGTTTGTGTGTATGGGATGCATGTCATATATGTGTGTAAAGGATATGCATGACATATACACATAAAAAAGATATGTGTGTGTATATGTGGTCAACATACACACATATATATGTGTGTATATTCCTGTACCAATGAATAGCTTTCAATGTGTTCTATATTTTTCCTGTTTTTTTAAAAAAATTAATCCTTTATTTTCCTAATATTTTTAGTTTCCAACATTGATTTCCATGAGATTTTGAATTACAAATTTTCTCCCCATTTCTACCCTACTCCCACCTCAAGATGGCATATATTCTAGTTGCCCCTTTCCCCAGTCTGCCCTCCCTTCTGTCACCCCACTCCCCCCCATCCCCTTTCCTCTTACTTTCTTGTAGGGCAAGATAGATTTCTATAACCCATTGCCTGTATATCCTATTTCTCAGTTGCATATAAAAACAACTTTTTTTGAGCATTTATTTTTAGAACTTTGAGTTCCAAATTCTTTCCCTTCTACCCTCTCCACCCACCCTCCTTGAGAAGGCAAGTAATTCAATACAGGACACACATGCATCATTGTGCAAAACACTTCTATGACAGTCATGTTCTGAAAAGCTAACTATATTTCCTTCCATCCTACTCCTGCCCTCCTTTATTCAATTTTCTACTTTGACCCTATCTCTTTTCAAAAGTGTTCGCTTTTGATTACCCTCTCCCCTGATCTGCCCTCTCTTCTATCATCCCACCTCTCTTATCCTCTTCCCTTCTACTTTCCTGTAGGGTAAGATACCCAATTGAGTGTGTATATTACTCCCTCATTAAGTCAAATCCAATGAGATGAAGATTCACTCATTCCATTTCACTTGCCCCCTCTTCCCTTCAAATAGAACTGCTTTATTCTTGCCATTTTTATCTGAGATAATTTAAACCCATTCTATCTCTTTCTTTTTCCTTCTCCCAATATATTACTTTCAAATCCCTTAATTTTATTTATTTTTTTAGGTATCATTCCTTCATATTCAATGCACCCTGTACCATCTGTCTATATATATATATATATATATATATATATATATATATATATATAGAAAGAGAGTTGGGTAGAGCTTTCTAATTCTCATAACTGAGGTTCATAAGAATAATATGCGAACATGGAAAAAGGGTTGAGGGAGTTGTTATCAGATGGCAGACAAAGGCAAAAATGAACACATGTTCATATATAATTTGGTATAGAAGTATACCTAATTGGGAAGCAAATAGGGTTAGGGAATGTTTTTATAGGATGCTAACAAAAAGGACAGCAACAATGGAAGATAATAATGGTGAGGGATTAATCACAAGGAAAACAAATTTCTTGATCCTGAAGGGGGATGAAAAGGTGAAAGGAGGAAGAAAGGAAATGAACTAGAATCTAAACAAGGGGCACCTTACATTCTTTCTAGGTCTGCCTACAAGATCTGCATCTGAGGAGCCAAATGAGCTCCTAGCCCTCTTAGCACCTTCTTAGTCCCCCAACCTCCTGAGAGGGCCTCTCAACCTGGCACCTAAAGAAATGGCTCCAACACAAAAGCACGTGGAGTGGAGGGTCCTGTTTTCCTTCACTCCCATCTATCAGCCTGCTCCAGGATTTATTTCTGAAGACCTATATCTCTCCTCCCCTAGCTAACCTCTTATAATTAGATTTTCTTTTTATTTTTCTTCTTTCTCTTCTCCGTATGCTACCCCTACATTCAAGATGATGAAACTTTACTGTGTGGGCTCTGGCCTTCCTCTTCCTATTCCTGCTCATGCTGGTGTTGGAAAGTAATTGGGGGAGAATTGAATAAACTAATTGTAGCATATGAATGTAATAGAATATTGTTAGGCCATTAAAACTGACAAAAGAGATGTTTTCAGAGAATTCTAGGTAGCATGAACTGACTCAGAGGGAAGTGAGTAGAAAGAGAAAAAATTACTCAAGGATAACAACAATTGTTAAGAAAAACAGCTTTGAAATACTTAAGAACTCTGATCAATGCAATGACCAATCATTTCTCTAGAGGACTGATGATGAGGACCATATTACCAGAGGATCACATTACACACTTTCTTAGCAAAGTAGTGATGACACAAGATGTAGACGTATCTTTTTGTACATGGCTACTGTTGATTTCTTTGTTTGAATATGTTTATTTACTATAAGGGCTGTTTTTCCCCATCTCTATTTCTGAATCAAATGAGAAACAAAAAACTAGTATACTATTAACATGATGAATGTCATCTGTGAATCCTGGAGTCCCCAAGTATGAGGAGAAGGGATGGAGCTGAAAGGAGGACTTTGAACCAAGTGTGAAAGTGCTGGATAAAAGAGAATTAACTTAGGGCTGGCATATTACAGCAATAAGGATATCGACAAGGCAAATCTCAGAGGAACAGACACTGTAGAGGGATGGTCTCAAATGAAAGGGTGTGGCATAGGAGGAAGAAAGTGTTTTGTCTTCTCTTGATCAAGCATATTAAGGAACATGAACAAAGGCCCACCTCACATTAGAGAAGGGAACTAGAAATGGGAAGTATTCCCAAAAGGTCCAAGATCGTGTAAATACTAAAATCAAGAATGAATAAAGAGGTTTAGGAAGCTAAGTTAGAGTCAGATTGTGATAGACTTTGAAAAGTTTTGTCAGGAGTTAGTTATACATTGCGGAATGAAAAAAAATATTTTAATGATTAAGTAAAGATTTCAGGGGACTCACTGGAATGGTAGAGCAAAGGAAGACTGGAACAAGGCGGAGGTATGTCTGAAGTAAACAGAGATATTAGTGCAGGGAAAGGTAGGAAGGGAAAAGTTTTATTTTTTTCCCACCAGAATATGGCAGGACTCAGAGGGATTAGGGGAGCAGGAGATTTTAGTTGGCCAGCCTTTGGATCACTGAAGAATAATTAGATCAGACACCACTACCCTTGAGAGGATAATTGAGAGTAATACTGTTGTGGGGCTATCGAATGGCCCATTCTCTCTCCACACATCAGGCACCTTGAGGAGAGTGGGGTGAAATCTCAAGTCCTAACTCTTAGATTGCACATCCAAACTACACAACATTACTAAAAGTAGGAAACCTTAAGATCGAGTTCTGAAGAATATCTGAAAACAAAAGGTCGGAAGAAGAAACTCAATAAGTGTTTCAAAGGGTAGGAAATGAATCAAGACAGTTGCATGAGACATAGTTGAAGAGTTCTGACTTACACTGTGACATGTATTCCTTTCCCCCAATGTACATTGTATTATAAAAAGCACTCCACATATGCTATACCTAGTAGAACACAAACACAGAATATAGAGTGGTTTTTTTTTAGAAAACTATTAAATTCTAGCCATTTAAGTCATCAGCATATGTTAAAAGTTGTTCCCTTGATGAATGATTTGATAAGCATTAACTTCCCAAACTAATGAGCTTCTATGTCTTATATAACAGGATGTTTAAGGAACAACAGTCTCCATAGCTAGCATCATGAGTGCACATTAATCAGGAAAGATTAAAATGCATCTACGTGCTCCATAGACATTTTTCCCTCCAAAAAATAGCTCAGAGAAAAGAGGCTTTTCCAGACTTTTGTCTTGCAATCTCTTCCTATTGGATGCTTTCTGTTGGGTATAGATCCACATTGATGGGTTTCTTTAAAATGTGTTTCTTTGGCTTTTTATCTGAAAAAATGGGTTTCACAAATTCAATAGATTATTTATTAAACAGCCAGTCTTTCCATGAGAGTTTTTTTCTTTTTTGAGTGTTTAATAACTACTCTCCTCTTGGATGCTCTTTGCATAAAAGAAGTCAAACTCTTGAAGCAATGATTTAATCTCTCTCTTTTTTAAACCAGTGCATTTTAGAAATCAGATTTAAGATTAAAATGGACTTATATAAATAAAAAGTCTACTTCATATTTGCAGCCATGGTGAAAACATGCTCCCTTTGGAAAGGAAATGAGTTAAATGATAAATGCGAAGAATACAACGTAGTAAATCAATGTGGCAATGTGAAATTAATATGTAGCTCATTTTAAAGTTCCTTAAACACAATGACCTTTAATTATAACTTGTCCTTTAAAAAGAACAATGAAGGTATAGAGAATTTTTAAAAATTAATAATTCTCCTTAAAATGGTTGTTTAGACAAGTCCTTTGAATAAACTATCTATTTGGCCTCCCTCCAAGCACAAATTTTCACTTTGGGAAAATCATGGGTACTTCTTAGTATCCACATATCTGTGTGTGCATCTATACACATGCACACATGTGTGTATGCACATGCATGTGTTCTATATAGATAGAAAAGAGTATATTATATATCATATATAGAGAGTGATCTATGTATGTGTATAAACATATATCTATATGCACACACACACATTCCTCTCAAATACTCAAATCAAATGGATTTATGAGGTCATGGATTTGGGTGTTCCCCTCAATATTGCATATTGCAAGCATCTTTGGCTGAATGATATGTGCAGCTCTTGCCCACATGCCTCTATAAACCTGAGGCAAGTATCCACTCATCATATAGGGGACTTCCCTTATTTGCTCTTGATATTGTGAGGATACCAGTGAAGTATGTGGGCTGCTCCTACCCTCACTCTCACTATGTGGCCAACTTTTCTTTTTTTGATTTATATCTTTATTTGGTGATGTCCTTTGCTTCATCATAACTCCTTATTTATACTAGGTTGCAGCCTACTCCCATTCATCATGTATTTTTTCATTATATGACATAATGTCTGCAAAGTCCTTAACATAGTGCCCAGAACATAGTAAGAACTTAGTAAATGCTTGTTCCCTTCCTTCCCTTCTTCCACTGTCCTCTGGGATGGATGGGTAATATTTAGCAAATTCCCTTTCAAAGGCACACAAGTAGGCTCTTTTGCCTTGTAGAGTGCTATCTTTTCTTTGTAATTTTTTTTCTTTTTATTCAATATTCTTTTTATTTTCCATTTCAAATTATTTCCCTCCTATTATCTTCTCCCCTACCCATTAAGAAGGCAAAAATTACTATATTCATTATGCACATGAAGTCGTGCAAAACATTTCCACATTAGTCACATTCTGAGAAAAAAACAAACAACAAAAGAGAAAAAAGTATGATTCATTCGGGGACTTTCTCATTCCATTGGTTCTCTACGCAGAGGAAGTTATCGCTTTTCATCATGAGTCCTTTGGAATTGTGGAGTGCTAGTTTTTTTTTTTTTTTTTTACCTAATTTGACTTACTTTAACAGGGAATTAATTTATTTACCTAAAATATCTGCAAGTCCCTTCTTAAGTTTGATACTCAAGCTGACCATTTGAGTCTTTCAAGCTCAGAAGCATAGAATCTGGGTTCAGATGAAAAAGACCTTCAATGCAGTGCAGCGCAGCGAACATTTGGGTCCCCAGCACATCAACTTCCTGAGCAGGAACCATAAAGTACATCTTTGATAACTTTTCATGCTTCATTTAATCTAGAGAGGCAATATTGTATAGTGGGGAAGGTGTTAGGTTGGAGATAAGGACAATCTGGTCTTAGATTCCATCTCAGATACTTACTAGCTGTGTGACCCCAGGGAAGTCCCTTGACTGTTCTCTGTTAAAGTTTCTTATCCATAAAATGAGGACATAATAATAGCATCTACCTAGCAGAGTTTGTGTGAGGGTGAAGTGAAATAATCATAAGATCATAGACTGAGAGGGACCATAGAAGCTTTCTAGTTTGATTATGTATTCTTCAGTTGAGGAAACCAAGGCCTAGAAAGTCAAAATGAATTGACCAAGGTCACAAAGGTAAAGAGTGACTGAGGTAAAATTACACCCCAAGTCCTCTTGACTACAGAGGCAGTTTTCTTTCCACATCACCACAAAATGCTTTACAAATCTTAAGGTGTTATGTAAACATCAGCTATTGCTATTTACCATAATTACAACAATAATAGCAAAATAAATTCAATTTCAAATAGCATCATAAGGTTTAAAAGCAGTTCTTTCAAATGATGGAGGTATTTAATATGATGATTTTTATCTCCATTTTACAGGTGTAGAAACTGAGGTTCATAGAGGTGGCATTATTGCTCGTGATGGATACCAAAGCTAGCAAAGGTGAGAATCAGGACATGAATCCAGCTGTCTTGAATCTGAGGCTGGGGCACAGTTTCCCATATTATGTTTTTAGGCAACATATATATTAGAGTAATCACTGTATATTTATTATCTTGGCTTCTCACAAGACTACAATGCAAACTTCTAATCTTCACTTAAAGATTTATGGTAAAGGGGAATCCATTAACTTTTGTGACATCTCATTTTGGAAAAAGCAATACTTCTTTTATTTTCATTAATATATTTTATTTTCACATGGTCTACATATGTCATTGCATTCCTCTCCCAGAGAGCCATCCTGCAGAACAAGAATTCTTTACTGTTTTATATCATGAAAACTTTTGGAAGTCTGGTAAAACCTGTAGACTACTATATATTATTGGCTGAATTAATAATTTAAAGAAAACATAAATTTCAGTTAGAGCTTAATGAAAATATAGATTTTTTTCATCCAAGCTAACAGACTCCCTTAAATCATTCCATGGGGTGGAGCCAAGATGGCAGCTGGAGAGCAGGGACTTGCTTAAGCTTCCCCCCCCCGCCAGTTCCCTCCAAACTCCTATAAAAATGGCTCTGAACAAATTCTAGACCTTCAGAACCCACAAAATAGCAAAGGGAAGCAGGGCTCTAGCCCAGAAAATCCTAGATGGATGCTGGGAAGGGTCTATCGCATGGAGCTGGGAGCGGAGTGGAGCAGAGCCCAGTGTGGGTGGTGCCAGGACCAACCAGACCGGGAGCCGGGTAAAAAAGGCTCTAGTGCCCTGAATCAGTGAGGTGGGGGAGTAATCAGAATTTTCAACCCACAAATACCAAAGACAACAGAGAAGGTTAGTGGGAAAAGCTGCTGGGACAGAGTGAAAGGAGTTTGCAGTCAGCTACCATCCTGGGGGCGGCAGAGGTCATGCAGCTCTGAGGCTGCTTCCAGAGCTACAGCTGCAGTTGTTTCTGGCCCCAGGCCCACCAGGTGGGAGGAATTGAGCAGCAGATTAGAACAGGAGTGCAAAGCCTGCTTTGCCCTGGCTGGATCTGGCGCAATCCTGGTTAGTGGTTCTAGGGGGAGAAGGAGTGCTGGTGTGGCAGTGCTTGCTGTGTAGAAGTAGCTCTGAAAATAGCAGCATGGCCCCTCAAGCTTGGGAATAAGTACTCTCTACTCTACAAGCAGTCATACCCTGATAAAAAGCTCAAGGGTCAAGTAGTTGGCTGGGAACATGAACAGGCAGCAAAAATGGTCTCGGATTCAGCCTCAGACTTTGGAATCTTTTTTTGGTGACAAAGCAGACCAAAACATACAGTCAGAAGAAGTCAACAAAGTCAAAGAGCCTACATTGAAAGCCTCCAAGAAAAATATGAACTGGGCTCAGGCCATGGAAGAGCTCAAAAAGGATTTGGAAAAGCAAGTAAGAAATGAAGAGGAAAAATTGGGAAGAGAAATGAGAGTGATATGAGAAAACCTTGAAAAGCAAGTCGATGATTTGCCAAAGGAGACCCCCAAAAAATACTGAAGAAAATAACACCTTCAAAAATAGACTAACTCAAATAGCAAAAGAGCTCCAAAAAGCCAATGAATAGAAGAATGCCTTGTAAGGCAGAATTAGCCAAATGGAAGAGGAGGTCAAAAAGACCACTGAAGAAAATACTGCCTTAAGGATTAGATTGGAGCAGGTGGAAGCTAGTGACTTTATGAGAAATCAAGATATTATAAAACAGAACCAAAGGAATGAAAAAAATGGAAGACAATGTGAAATATCTCATTGGAAAAACCACTGACCTGGAGAATAGATCCAAGAGTGATAATTTAAAAATTATTGGACTACCTGAAAGCCATGATCAAAAAAAGAGCCTAGACATCATCTTTCAAAAAATTATCAAGGAGAACTACCCTGATATTCTAGAGCCACAGGGTAAAATAGAAATTGAAAGAATCCACCGATTCCCTCCTCAAAAAGATCCCGAAAAAGAAAACTCCTAGGAATATTCTCGCCAAATTCCAGAGCTCCCAGATCAAGGAGAAAATACTGCAAGCAGCCAGAAAGAAACAATTTGAGTATTGTGGAAACACAATCAGGATTACACAAGATCTAGCGGCTTCTACATTAAGGGATCAAAGGGCTTGGAATATGATGTTCCAGAGGTCAATGGAGCTAGGATTAAAACCAAGAATCATGTACCCAGCAAAACTGAGTATCATGCTGTAGCCAGAGTGGCCTTTGTTTTCTTTGAGTGACTCAGTTTATCTCATTGACCATTGCTGGGCCATGCCTGGGAGCAGAGAACTTCCTGTGTGACCTCTTCTGGGGCAGGAAGCCCAGAAACCCATGCCTGGAAGCAGAGAACTTCCTGTGTGATGAGTCATGGGGCTGGCTGAGGGGAGGTGTTGACTCCAGAGCCACACCCTATTGGGTGTTAACCTAGTCTACGCTAGGGGGAGAGGCCAACTCAAGAACCAATTGGCCCTGGTCATTCAGGTGGCACTTGATGATGTCAAAAACTCTATAAGAGGGGAGAGGACAGCTTGAAGATCTCTCTTTTCTTTTGCAGTTGGCGCAGCAGCGGTGGGGAGTGTGACTCTGGGCCAGCCCTTGCTCTCAGGCTGAGCCCAGATGTTGGTAACTATGAATTGTATTGGGTCTGTCTGTTGATATTTGTAATTTGTTTGTATTTTTGTTTTGAGGTTGGGGGTGCTGGTTCTTTTCCCCTGAACTAAATGAATGTTTGAACCTCAGGGTGCTGGTTTTTTCCCCTGAAGTAAGCGAATGAAATTGTATTTGGTCTGTCTCTTGATACTTGTCTCTTTGCTCCCCTGAACTAACTGAATGCTAACTGAATGCTGGCATTTTTCCCCTGAACTAAATGAATGTTGTCTGTATACTAACTGAATGCTGGATTAAAGTAAGCTGGTCAACCCCTTCACCGTGCTTTCCTTGTTTAAGCAGATAAAAAGAACCTGTGCTTTCCCGGTGTCCCGGCAGCCTCCTGGGTCCCGGCAGCCTCCTGGGTCCTGTCCCGGCAGCCTCCTGGGTGCTGGCTGTGGGGGGGATCTTACACCCCCACAGGAGCTGCTAGCTGGGTTATTAAAACACATCCTCCAAGGCAATATATGGTTTTCAATAAAACAGGGGACTTTCAAGCTTTTTCACTGAAAAGACCAGAGCTGAATAGAAAATTTGACTTTCAAACACAAGAATCAAGAGAAGCATGAAAAGGTAAACAAGAAAGAGAAATCATAAGGGACTTACTAAAGTTATTTATTCATATATCTATCTATCTATCTATCTATTTATTTATTTATTGGGTTTTTTTTTGGCATGGCAATTGGGGTTAAGTGACTTGTCCAAGGTCACACAGCTATTGCATGTGTCAAGTGTCTGAGGCCGGATTTGAACTCAGGTCCTCCTGACTCCAGGGCCGGTGCTCTACTCACTGCACCACCTAACTGCCCTTTTTCTTTTTCATTTATTTATCTATTCATTCATTCATTTATTCATTCATTTATTTATTTGTTGGGAACTTACTAAAGTTGAACTATTTTGTTTACATTCCTACTGTGTGTAATTCATGAGACCTCAGTATTAGGATAGCTGAAGGGAATACACACACACACACACACACACACACACACAAATATATAGACAGAGGGCACAGGGTGAGTTGCATATGAAGGGATGATACCTAAAAAAAATTAATAAATCATTCCATGGACCCCTTTGCAATCCATGAACCACAGATTCAGAATTGTTGCCTTATAATGATGAATAAATTTTTTTAAAAAAAATAACCTAACAAAGCTTAGCCAAAGCTTTGCAAAACTTAGCAAGATATTACCTGAATCCAATATTTTATACAGTATTCATAACCAAGCCCCCTTACTACTAAGAAGGAAGGGGCATGCTTATATTTCTTTGAGGTCAAGGTTGGCCATTATTTTGAAGCATTCGGTTTCAATTGTGTGGTGGTGGTTGTGTTTGTTGTCTCCTTTCACCCCATTCAGAATTTTTTCAGCACATTATTATGTTCTGTTGCATTCATGTACCACAATTTGTTTAGCTATTACCCAATTAAAGGATATCTACTTTGTTTCTAGATCTTTACTGCTACAAATAATTTCCCATATATGGGGGTCATACATTCATTCCCAGCAGTGGGATCTCTTAATTAGAAAGTATGAACATTTTAGTCACTTTCTTGGCGCAATTCCAAATGCTTAGCACAAATCTGTAGAATGTATCCACTCACATCAAGTTAAATTTTACTGCTCCAGCCCTCTGCATTGCTCCTAGATCCAGAATCTGAGGCCAAATAAAACAAATATAATCCGTCTTCCATATGGGATCCCTTCAAACACAGTATATTTGAAGATATCTACTGTCTCCTCTCTGAGTCTTCTTTCCAAGTTGAGTATTCCCAAGTCACTTAGGTCTTTTAGTTGAGTTTCACTTGGTAACACAGTCTCTCGTCGATACCAAGTCTTTACGCAGGGTGCCCTCATCATCATGATGGCTTTTTTTCTAACAAACATCATTGGAGGAGAATTGCAGAGATCATTCCGTCAATTATCAAGTGATTAATAAGTTTTAGATGTGGTGATTGGAATCCAAACTGAAAATGAAACAGTTCCTACTGATGAGAAGTTTACATCCTATAGCAGGAACCAATAAGCATGCATATAAATAAGTATATACAAAACAATTTAAGGAAAACTGGGAGAGAAGAAAAGCTCACAGGTGGGGGGGGGGAATCATAAAAAACCTCATGGGGAAGGAAGAGAAGCAGAACTTGAGTTAAACCTTGAAACTAGGAATTCCAAGAGATGGTGTTGAAGAAGGAGTGAATTCCAGACATGAGAGATATCCAGAGCAAAAATCGAGATAAGAAGTATAATGTTGTATATGACAAAATGATCAGATTGGTTGGATTGTAAAGTGTGTGACGGGGATTAATGTTTAATAAAGCTATAAAGGCAGGTGGTAGAGGAGGTAAAATTGGGTTGTAAAATAACAAACAGAAAAGATTGTATTTGATCCTAGAGGTAATAGGGAGACCTTGGAATTTATTGAGCTGGGGAGAAACATGGTCAGTTCTGTGCTTTAAAAATATTATTTCTTTCGGGCAGCTAGGTGGGGCAGTGAGTAGAGCACTGGCTCTGGAGTCAGGAGGACCTGAGTTCAAATCCAGACCTCAGACACTTGACAAACTTAGTAGCTGTGTGACCTCGGGCAAGTCACTTAACCCCAATTGCCCTGCCTACTCCCCTCCAAGCAAACAAAAAAAAATTAAAAAAGGAATATTACTTCTTTGTACAAAGTGATATTTTATATAATAATCTTTACTGTTTAAAGAATGTATATAAATATAAATACTGTATATAAAATAATATTTATAAAGAATGGATGAAGAATAGGGAGTCATAAGGCAAAGAAAACAATTAGGATGCTTATTGAAATAGTATAAGAGAGAGGTGGTTAGGTGGTGCAGTAGATAGAGCACCAGCCCTGGAATCAGGAGGACTTCAGTTCAAATCTGGCCTTAGATACTTACTATGTGACCTGGGCAAGTCACTTAACCCTGATTGCCTTCAAAAAAAAGAAAGAAAGAAATAGCACAAGAGAGAAGTGATGAGAGCCTGACTTAGAGTGGAAGCCTCATGAATGGAGGGAAAGGGAAGGATACAAGATGTGTTGCAGAGATACAGTCATCTTAACTTTTTAACTAATTGCATATGTGGTGTGAGCCGGGATGAGGAGTTGAGGATGACATCAAGAGTGTAAGCCTAGGTTCCTGGAAGAATGATGATCCCATTGATAAGGATACTAAAGCCCCACTTATTTAGGTAAGACTCTCCAAATTTAGCTTCACAATCCCTCAGATTATACACAGTTGATGAATATTTTTGAAAGTCCTGTCTTTGTAGCTTTTCTTGGATGGTAGGACCTGCGGACACATATTTGAGACTCTGACACTACTTCCCTGTAGCAATGAGAAATTAAGAAAGAAAACCATATATACCTCAGAGAAATTAATGATATTATAAAAAGGAGTAGGAGCATGGTGCAGTAGTCTTAGAGTCATGATAACCAGGGTTCAGGTCCTGCCTCCTATACATATAAGCTGTGTGTCTCCCAGCAAGTCACCTAATTGGCCAGCTAGAGGCATTTCTTTAAGACATCACATTGTAGAACAGTTATAGGTCTGTATTGGTAGAGGGAACTTCCTCACCCAGATTCCCTACATCCAAGAAGAAGAGAGAGGCAGGGAAGGATTGAAGAGGACAAGACGAGAGGATGGTTTTTCTTTTTTCTACTGATGCCCAGTGCATGTGTGTGTCTGTGTGTACATATGTGTTGGCAGATGGTGGTGATGACATATCATTACTTCCTGAAATCCCTACCTTCCTGCAAAGATCAGCTCAAGTGTTATTCTATGAAGGATAGTTTTTCTGATTATACTCTATCATTACTGCTGTAACTCTTCCCCACCTCAACTTACTTTGTATATAAGTTTTAGGATATAATTTACTTATCTACATGCATACTGATTACCCCTAATAGACTGCAATCTCTTTGAGGGCAAGGACTATTTTCATTTTTGTGTTTGTAGCCTCAGGGCCTAGCATAGTGCCTGGCACATACAAGATGCTTAAATATACTTGCTGGTTTTAATTGAAATGACATGAATGCATCCAATAATGGTCTTACATCATACTAGCTGTTGAGAAGATTAGGTATATTTTGATTTTGTTTATCAGATTAAAACTCTAGCTTCAAATGAAAATTTCAAAGCCTAGTGAACAGACCATGAAATTATATATCTATATCTATAGATATTTATATAGATACTTGTACATTTATACATAGATATCTTTAGATATTCACATAATAGATGTATATATATATGTGTGTGTGTATATGTATGTATGTATACACATATGTGTATATTTGTGTATGTATACATATATACATACATATATGTGTATATATATTTATATATGAATGATCATTAAGACCCACATAATTATTCTGTGTTTCCTATACTTTTCATTCAATATCAATCATTTTGTGATGGCCAATATTTGAACTGGGGTTCATATCCTGAAGGAAGGATATATCCTAAAGAAAGGAAGACTTAGCTAGAAGGTAGAAAGCAGACGTGATAGCTTCAAAAAGCTACATGACTTAGGACAAGTGATTTAACTTTGAACCTCAGTTTTCTCATCTGTAAAGTGATATTAGACTACATGACTTCTAAGGTCCCTTCCAACTCTCACCCTATGATCCTATAATCTGGCGATCACAGAGGCTTAATTATATTTGATCTTTGCCCCAGAGGGCCAGAACTAGGAACAATGGCAAGTAGAATTTATAAGGAGCACAATTTGAGCTTGATGTAACAAGAGAAAAACTCACTAACATTTAAAGTATAGAACTGGAGCTGACTTCCTTATTGTATATGTACTCGCCATTCCTGGAAGCATTCAAGTGCAGGCTAGATGGCCACTTAACAAAGACGTTATAGTACAAATCCCTGCTTATGTACAGTTGGAATTCTATGACTCTTATAGTCCCTTCCAAATCTTTGTCTCTGTGATTTGGGGGAAAAAAAGATATTCTTCACAAGCCAGGGCTATGTTACCTCTAGTCTTCTGTCCACAGAACATCATACAATGGTTTGGTATACAACAATATTTATTTAGTCAGCTGTAAAAGTAAGATTACCACTGAAGATGTTGATTTCCCTAGACCTAGAGGAGAGTAGACAGATTGCTTTTGCAATAGTGCACTAGACTTTTCCCTGGGGACAGGAGAGGAGATATGAGATAAAAGTAACACTGGTCTAATGATGAATAAGACAAGTGACATTTGAAGTATCAGTTTATTATAAAAAGGGAAAGCTTCAAAGTTATTCTGTCTTGCTGGTCTGAAACCAGAGCTAAGCAGAGAGAGAAAAATTGCTTTTGATTGAATCCTATGGCCAGCAGCACTGATACTTTCCAAAAGGAGAGCTAGAAAGAACATTTAAAAATTGACTCAATTCCCTATTTGACCCAGAGAGAGTTATCTTTATATACTGTGTGGGGATTGTGTATATGTGGGGGATTTTTTGTTTATTTTTTTTGTTTGTTTTTAGCAGAGCAGTTGGGGTTAAGTGACTTGTCCAAGGTCACACAGCTAATAAATGTGTCAAGTGTCTGAGGTCATATTTGAACTCAGGTCCTCCTGACTCCAGGGCCGGTGCTCTACTCACGGCACCATCTAGCTGCCCCGTGAGGAACTTTTTCATACTGAATCCAATCCAATTCAATTCAAGAAACATTTGTTAAGCACTTAATGTGTACAAAGATAGTGTTGTGCATTGGGAAGACAAAAATGAAAATGGACATGATCCCTGACTTCAAGGATCTTATAATCTAATGGAGGTTGAGGGAATATGGTATGTCTATACTACAGCATATTATAGCATAAACAATTATAGGCACAAAGGAGATCAAGGGAAGAAATCATTTTCACCTTGTTGGAGGGATTAGGACTTGACAGGAAGATTTCATCAGATTTCTGTGGACAGGAGGATATCCCTTCCAATTACACAGGCATGGATGGCAGAATGGGCAAATTGAGGGTGAGGGAGAAAGACTTGTATGGTTGGATTAGAAGAGAGGCTACATGAAGTGGAATAGTGTAAAATAAGGTTGGACAGTTGTAACAACAATGTTGCTAGCAGCTACTGTGTCTGTGTAGGACCAACAACCACCAGCAGACAGAAGGGCTGCTAACGCAGGGTCTTTGATCTGCTTTTCTAAAGAAAGCAACTTTAAAGGGTCAACAATCTCACTTTAATTAAACATACGTATCATTCACTTAATTCAGGGGGAAAAGATCAACCCCTTGAACTTCAGGGCAAATACAGACAGAAATTACAAACATCAACAGACAGACCTTGTCTGATTCAAATCACAATTCACAGTTACCAGAGAAGTGCCAACATCTATCTGTCTGGGTTACAAAAGTGGGGATGGGGTGTGGGTTCAACAGCTTGCCTAGAGTCTCATCACCTGCATTCTTTCAATGACTGTACCCCCAAGACAAAACACCAACTTCAAATCTTACATACCTGTCTCAGGGCCCTGAAGGCTCGAGGCTCACCATTTAGGGTGTGGGAAAGCTCCAGCCACCAGTACCACATCATAGACAATTCAATGCCTCTCCATTGTCTTAGTGCTGAGAAATATTCCAAGACAAAAAAGATCCCATTTTACCTGCCCGTTCAAACAAAGAACATGGGAAAGTCTCATTTTGCGTGCAATTACATGCAATTTGCATGCAATTAAGTGGGAAACCAGATTATTAAGGGCCTTAAATGCCAGGGTCAGCTAAAAATAGACTCATTGCAACCCTAATGAATGATAGGTAGATCAATCAACCAGTACCTGGAGCACATGTTATCTTTCAGCCCTAGTTCTACCACCAATTGTCTTTCAGTAACATAACTAGGGCAAGAAGACAGTGGCTTTGCCACAGGGTACACTGACAATCCTTCAATAACATATAATTAACAAAGTTTAGGACCTATTTGGTAAGAATTATTAGATAAAATAAGAAGCTCCTGGGGATATGCTAGAGTGAGTTTCTCTCCAGCTTTCTACCACTCCCCAGTCACCCATTCCCCCCAGTTTCTGGTGGTTTCCCCAAGTACAGAAATCTTCATCCCTAAAAAGAGGATAATTAATACCTGACTGGCCTTGCAACATGTGAGGCTCAAAGATTATGAATAAAGAAGGGCTTTGAAAATGACCAAGTCCCATACTAATATAAGGTATGACTATTTTATGATCTGAGAGTTGAAAATGATAAAGCCCTCTTTCATGTCTTTTCTAAATAAATTCCAAGTATCTTTCTTTGATAAACAGGTTTCGATTCAATACACAGAATCCCAGAATGATGTTCTGTATATCACACTGTCTTCTTAATTTAGAATCCATGACCAACATCTTTCAATCATCAAAAGCACAGGGACATGGGAAGAATCAAAGTGCAAACATCTACATGAAATAGGAGGCTGTCAAAGAAGAGAAAAGGAAAACAAAACATGGAAAGAAAAAACGGCTGATGACAGAAAGTCAAAATAAAAACCTGGAAGTGAGAGTAGAGAATGTCCCAGGAAAGGTGGAAAGATCACACATTTCAAGAGAGTCAGAAATGGCCTAGAGGTGTAAATGTACTGTTTGTTTAGTAATGATTCTTTTTGCTTTGTGCTGATGTTTATGGGAACTGTGTTTACCGGATTTCCAGTACTTGTGAATACAAACTGACTCCTCAAACATTCTGGAAAACAAAACAAAACAAAGAAACAAAACACCTGTGTTGATGTGTGGAATGTTTTCTGTTATAGTTTTCTGGAAGCCCAATGATTCCTAAATGTTCTTTTTTTGACTTGTTTTCAAAGTCAGTTGTGATATCACATAACATATTTTCTTCTGTTTTTTTTTCTCTTTCTTTTGTTCTACTTTTTGCTTTCTCATAAGGTTCTTGCTTTGTATTTGCTCTATTCCAACTTTCAGGGTAGAGTGGTCAGTCCCTTTCACCTTTGGGTCACCTTGATTCACAGTTGTACTAGAGCTAGCTCAAACTAGATCGTAAGACCTGATTGTTAGATTTTCAATGTGAGCATTTACACCTAGTAAATCACCAAATGCTACCAATTGGGGCTTCACTTTTTTGTTCTATTGATTTCTAGACTTAGGAAAGCAATGGAGAAAATATTAATAATGCAGACTAAACTTAAAAGTGTGTTCTGCATACTTTTTTTTTCTCCTAGAGAACAGGTTGTTAAACATTTGTCATAACTCCACTGCCTGGATTTCTTTGCTGACCACTTCCTTCTAGAATTAGCCTCTTCTGAATTTTTATGGTTTAGTGTGCTGGGTCTTCAGACAAATTTCTGCAATGTCTGCCTTGGTTTCTTCTCCATTAGGTTTTCAGTGGCCACTGTTACTGTCTCTGAGCAGAGAGCCCAGAAGGTGACATATGAGTCTGGCCTTTCTCTCGGCCCTGGTAGTGAAGAGTTTGAGGTTGAGAGGTGCTCGACACCCCAAAGTACTGACACACTGGGTCCTGCCAAAAGAATTCGACTCAAGCTTTCTCAGCCAAGGGAAAAGACAAAGTTTATTAAGGGTTAGCCAAATTGGCCTGCCCCAAGAGATCCCACCCTTTGTGACGCCTATAAAGAAAGCGGGCCGGATCAATCTGAGCTAGATTGGATCTGACCACCTTCATGGAGGCAAGATGGAGATTATACACACAAAGATTGTGGGAGGGATTGAGGGGTGGTCTGGGGTGACCAGAGGAGGGGTTTAGGGAGGGACTTGAGGAGGAGTCTAAGGAGGAGCTTGATGGGACTGAGATGACATCAGACTCCAGGGTGAGAAATACCTGAAGGCTACATGGAGACATACAGACAATAGAGGGCTGGGGTAACAGAGCTAAGGTATAGATATTTTGATCAGGATTAAGTGCAGGGAAACAGCTGAACAATAGAGGGCTAGGCTAGGCAGAGACTTGGGCCCAATGATAATGCAAGGCCCATGGCCTTAGGGGAAGGCCAGATCTAGTTGGAAGACTCAAGGAGAGTTCAAGGGGGCTCCTAGAGACTGTATTCCAGGTTCCAGGGGGTTCTGAGAGATTGTGCCCTCATCAGTAGGAGTCAAAGGGTTTGTTTGCCTGCACCATCCTTGGCTTTGCTGGTATACTCTTCTCCAGCTATATTTTTGTGTGCTTCTGGGGTAGAAGTGTAAATTATGTAGTTTCTCATTAGATGTATTGATCATGATTGGTGTGAATTTCAAGGTTTTTATTGATCATGATTGGTGATAAATGTTGGGTTGGGTTTATTTGTTGTTTTTTTTTTAAACAAGTAAGGGGGAGCTGAGCAAGCCTGACTCTGTTTAGGCACTGATCTTGTCGTATGTTTTTTGGTTTGGGGGGTAGGTATCCCAGATGAAATCATTGGGAGAGTCAGTGTGGTACAGTGAGAACAGTATGGAATCAAATCTTGCCTTTGTCACTCTGTATGACTGAGCCACTCATTCAACCTCTCTAGGACTTTTCAATTAGAGAGTTTGATAGATGTCTTCTAAAATCCTTTCCAGCTCTAAATCTATGAACTGTTGATCCTATAACTGGAAAAAAGAGGAGAAGGACATTATTCTGGAAAGGTCATAGGTAGCCCAGGAGATACATGAAGTTAGGAAGGAGTCATGGAGAGAAGATGCATACATAAGCACCTGGCACAAACCAATATACAGCCTTGTGGGTTATAGTGTTTAAAATTTGAAAGGATCAGCATCCTCATTCTACAGATGAGAAACCTGAACACCAGGACCTCAATGCCTCAGAAATGGCAAATAGAAAAGTCAGGGTTTGAATTAAGTCTTCTGAGAACAAATTAAGCATTCTTTTTCTACAATAAGGCTTGGCTTTGTCATACAGTACTGAAGAGGTGAAAGGTGGAGAGGTGCTCGACACCCCAAAATATTGACGCACCGGGTCCTGCCGAAAGAATTCGACTCAAGCCTTCTTAGCCAGAGAAAAAGACAAAGTTTATTAGGGACCAGCTACACTGGCCAGATCCTCCAGCAGCCCCGCCATAGGCTAGACTCCTAAAAAATCTGAGCGCCTTGTGAAGGCAGGATGGGATTTAAATACATAAAAGATTGTGGGAAAGATTGAGGGATTGTCTGGGGTGACTGGTGGGGGGCTTTTGGGATGATCCTGAGGGGAAGTCTAAGGAAGATAAGGTGGAGCCGGAGTCCAGGATCCAAGAGAAGGGGATCAAGGGCAGGAAGTTCCTGAAGGAATATCAAGGTTGGGAAGTAACTGAAGGCATGCATGTCTAAAGTAACAATAGAGGGAGAGATTTGGGCCTAAGAAGAGTTCGAGGCTATAGTCTCAGGCTAAAACCGAATCAAGCAGGGAAGAGTCAAGGAGAATTGCTAAAGACAAATTGGCTTTTTTGGGGGGTTAGGAAGAAAAGGTCTCTGGGCCTGTACCCCATCAGTACTATCTCCTAAATGTTCAAGTATCACGCCTGTAACGGACATCTTCATGATGTTACTTTCGTACCCCTAGATGTCATTTATGGACACAGACTCAAACCCAGACTGTCACTCACAATGACAAATTTTGCCAAAGCTGGCTCTTAGCACAGTGCCTACCACAAAGGAAACACTTGCTAAAAGTAAATCGAAGTGTTACACACATACACATACACACACACCTATATATATATATATATATATATATATATATATATATATATATATATATATATATATATATATATATATATATATATATATATGTATGTATGCATGTATATAAACTCCTTGAAGGCAAGGAATATTTCTTCTTTTGTCTTTGTATATCCAAGACCTAGCATGCTTTTTTAAATTAAATTCTCTTAATACAGATGAAATCCAGATAAATTTGAAAAAGTAAATGTATAAATGTGCCCTAGGGAATTATTTATGAAAGATAATTATTCATTTATACCTCTGATTATTTATGATGTTAGCATTACAGTCCATTGAGGAGGCTCACATGCTTCATATAGATAATAAAACTTTTTTTGGCTTATTAGAGATAATAAGTACTTTGTTGGTCCAACCCTTAGGACAGATTGTGGCCAGACACAATTTATTCTTTTGAGACTTTCATATTAGTGTACAGCATGGTATGAGAAAGCTAGGTGGTACAGTGGATAGAGTGCTGGGCCTGGAAGACCTGAGTTCAAATCCATCCTCAGACACTTACTAGCTATGTGACCCTGTACAAGTCACCTCACCTAGTTTGCCTTAGTTGCTCATATGTAAAGTGAGCTGGGAAAGGAAATGACAAACTACTCCAGTGTCCTTGCCAAGAAAACCTCAGAAGGGGTCAAGAAGAGTCAGACACAACTGAAAATGATTGAACAACAACGGTAGCATGGTGTAGTGGCTAGAATCTGAAAGTGGATGGTCTTATGGCAAAGAGGAGCCAGATTAAAATTCTATCTCAGACGTTTGCTAATCATGTGACCTTGGGTAAGTAATTTAATCATTTGCTCTGTTTCCTTATCTGTACATAAGGAATAACAGCACCTTCCTCACCGCTTGTTGGAAAGATCATATGAAAAAATGTCATTTAAAGTTTTTTTGTGAAATTAACAATTCTATGAAGTGTCAAGTATTATTATAATTTTGTTTTGTTTTGTTTTGTTTTGTTAAGGGGGGAAGGCAAGGCAATTGGGGTTAAGTGACTCACCCAAGGTCACACAGCTAATAAGTGTGTCAAGTGTCTGAGGCTGGATTTGAACCCAGGTCCTCCTGACTCCAGGGTCTTCTACTCACTGAACCATCTAGCTGCCCCCAAGCATTTTTATCTTATACCCATTATTGTTATTATCTTATAGAATCATAGGATTATAGATTTAGAGCATGAAGAGACCTTAGAGGGCAACTCCCATATTTTGATGAAGAAAAAGCTGAGGCTGAGAGGTTCTGACTTGCCCAGAGTCTGAGACAAGATTTGAACTCCATACTCTCTCAACTGTGCCACCTAACTACATCCGACTTCCCCTCTGCTTATATCATACATCTCCTGCTATGATTACTCAGTGTTTCCCACTGACCTTTCCTGTAATGGTCATTTCCTATTGGCCTGTTTCTTGATGCTGTGTTTGGTTGACTAGGGTGGATTATTATTATTTTCTAAAGATGTGCACGAGTAAATTGCTCTCCATTTTGTCATAGGTCAGAAATATGGAGATAAGCAGCATCCAGGACTACTTTTTCCCTATGCATCCCAGGTTTCAAGTGCCAAGGATCCCAGGAGCAACTGCACAAGCAAGAACTAGCTCTCTGTTAATGTATGTTGTATTTATCCTCTTTCAAATACAATAGGCACTCTAAACTATCTGCAATCCGTTAAATATCACCATATTTTACCACATAATGGTTGCAACTGAATAATCATTGCACCCTGTTTTTTCAGTCCAAAAATTAGTTTATAACCTTTTGTCATGTAATCGTTACATGGTATAACTGTTCATCACACTGCTTAAAAGGTAAACAGAGCAGCAATGTAGGTACCAGTGGCATGTGGATATTCATTTCTCTCTTGAGTATTGCAAGCCCTCAGCCTAGAACTCTCAGTGCAAGCACATTTGTCAGTATTCAGTTTTAATGTATTTTCATGAATATTTTGTGCATCCTAAACTTGCACCAAAGGCAGTCTATTAATAAACGATTTTTAAATAATACTGGCACAAATTTTTTGTTCAAAGCTTCACATAATAGTCACACCCCACTTTTTTGCAAAAAAAAAAAAAATTGCCATAAAATCTGTGATGATTATCCTGTGAAATATGGTATTCCCCAGATGCTGTATTCTTTGGTTCAAGTTCTATTACTTGAAAGAGCTTATTGAATCAAATAATACCTCTAAAATGCTCAGCCCATTGCACATTCTCATAATGGCACAGCCTCCATATCAAATGAATGACTGAATGCCCAGGATGAAAATTTTTCACATTCCATGGTGGGAAGCGTTCTGCTTTTTCTCCCGTGTCACAGTAAGTAAGTAACAAAAAAAAAAAAAAAACAAACCAACAACAACAACAAAAAAAAAAACAAAAAAAAACCCCACCAAATCGTCTGCTATAGTGGTTAAAGGGATCACATCTTGGATCCAAATCAAGCTTTTCATTGTAGTCAGTGATCCTCGGGGCCTTGTACAGATATCTCATGCAGTCTGGGGCTTTTTTAGAAATATGGCAAGAGCATAAGGGAGAGAGAAGAAAAATGAAAAGAATTAACAGGTTAGATCCAAAAATATTTTGACTCTCATGTATTAAAATGGAACCACTGTCAGTAGGCTCCTTACTTTGAGCTACTTCTCCAATAAAAGGCATAATTCATATATCCGCTCATCCAATTCCACTTGTCACCACTGATGTCCATTTCTGAGATAAGGGTTTTGCCTCTAATATAGAACAGGATTTCTTCCCTTTGCAAATCTAACTAGGTCGTAAAAGGGCTGAATGGATAAACTGAGCTTCATTATCACTATGCTGAAATATGAGTAACATTAGAGATTCACAGAACATCAAATTGAACAGTACATTAGAAGGCATCTCTTGTAACCTATACCTGAACAAGAATCTCTTCTACGTCTTCAACACGTGGTGATTTGGCCTCTTCTTAAAGATTCAGTAGCTCCCTAGAAATTATTTTATATCCTGCAACTTTGCTGAAGTCGTTACTTGTTTCAATTAGTTTTTTAGTTGATTCTCTAGGGTTCCATAAGTATAACATCATATTATCTGCAAAGAGTGATAATTTTGTTTCTTCATTACCTATTCTTATTTCTTCAATTTCTTCTTGCTTGTCTTACTGCTCTAACTAGCATTTCTAATGTAATACTGAATAGTAATGGAATAATGAGCATCCTTGCTTCATCCTAATGTTATTAGAAGGGCTTCTTTTTTATCCACATTACAGGTAATGCTTGCTTTTGGTTATACAGAGATATTAGTTATCATTCTAAGAAAAACTGAATTTATTCCACACTTTCTAGTGTTTTAAATAGGAATGGGCATTGTATTTTATCAAAAGCTTTTTTTCTGTATGTAGTGATAAGATTTTTGTTGCTTTCATTATTGGTATGGTCAATTATGATTTCTCTTTTCCTCATATCAAGCCTGATGTGCATTCCTTATTTAAATCTCACCTAGTCATAATGTATGATCTTTGTGATTTATTATTGTGATCTCCTTGCTAGTATTTTTTTAAAATCTTTGCATTAATATTTATTAGGAAAACCGGTCTATAGTTTTCTTTCTCTGTTTTGGCTCTCCTTGGTTAAAGTATCTAATCCATTTTCATCATAAAAGGAGTTAGCAGGACTTCTTTTTTACCCATTTTTTCAATAGTTCATATAGAATTACATTTACTAGTTCTTTAAATGTTTGGAAAAATTCACCGTAAATTCAGCTGGTCCTGGAGATTTTTTCTTTTTTTTTTTTTCCTTTTTAAAAATATTTATTTATTTTTAGTTTTCAAAATTCACTTTTATAAGATTTTGGGTTTTAAATTTTCTCCCTCTCCTTGTCTTCCCCCATCCCCAAGACATTGTACTATTTGATGCAGGCCATACATGTACACTCATATTAAACATATTTCCTCACGGGGGCAGAACCAAGATGGCGGCTGGAAAGCAGGGACTTGCATGAGCTCTCCCCCAGGTCCCTCCAACCACCTATAAAAATGCCTCTGAATAAATTCTAGAGCTGCAGAACCCATAAAATAACAGAGGGAAGCAGGGCTCCAGCCCAGGAAAGCCTGGATGGTCACAGGGAAGGGTCTATCACACAGAGCTGGGAGCGGAGCAGAGCAGAGCCCAGTGTGTGCTGCAACAGGACCAATCAGACCGGGAGCTGGGCAGAACAGGCCACAGGGCCCTTAATCATTGAGCTGCGGCACTTACCAGACTTCTCAACCCACAAATGCCAAAGACAACAGAGAAGGTTAGTGGGTAGAACTGCTAGAACTGAGTGAAAGGAGTGCATGTCGGCCCCAGCCCCAGGGCACAGAAGTGGTACAGCTCTGGGGCAGCTTCTGGCTGCAGTTACTTCTGGCCCCAGGCCAGCCAGGTAGGACGAATTAATTGGTGGATCAGAGCAGGAGTGCAGAGCCTGCTTGGATCTAAGTTGTGGTCTGGGTTGGTGGTTCGTTGGGAAGAGGAGAGCTCCTGTGGCAGAGCTTGCTGTGTAGAAGTAGCTCTAAAAACAGCAGCACAAGACCCCATACTGGATATGGATGCTCCATAATATCTTAATTTCTCATAAAGTCACTAGCTGCTATTTGCTCCAGTCTAATTTTTAAGGTAGTATTTTCTTTAGTGGTCTTTTGGACCTCCTTTTCCATTTGGCTAATTCTGCCTTTCAAGGCATTCTTCTCCTCATTGGCTTTTTGGAGCTCTTTTGCCATTTGAGTTAGTCTATTTTTTTTTAAAGTGTTGTTTTCTTCAGTGTATTTTTCAGTATATTTTTGGGTCTCCTTTAGCAAGTCATTGACTTGTTTTTCATGGTTTTCTCTCATCATTCTCATTTCTCTTCCCAATTTTTCCTCTACTTCTCTAACTTTCTTTTCCAAATCCTTTTTGAGCTCTTCCATGGCCTGAGACCAATTCATGTTTTTCTTGGAGGCTTTCGATATAGGATCTTTGACTTTGTTCACTTCTTCTGACTGTATGTTTTGGTCTTATTTGTCACTGATTTTTTTAAAATTTAATCTTCATTTAGTATTATATTTGTCTTTTTCATTTTTGATGCTGCTGAATCGGTTTTCATTTTTTAATCAAATTAATCAATGATTTATCTTTTTTATTGGTTTTCCATAAACCTGGTCTTAGTTTTATTTATAAATTTAATTTTTCTTACCTTCAATGTTATTAACCTCTCTTTTAATTTTCAGGAGTGTATCAATATTTGGGTATTTAATTGGAGATTTTAAGTTTCTTCTTTTTCTAGTTTTTTTTTTATCTGAATGCCCAATTCATCAATCTGCTAATTCTTTCATTGATTTAGAGATATAAATTTCACCTAAATACTTCATTGATTGCATTTCACACATTTTGGTAGGTTATCTCATTACTTTCATCATCTTTAATAAAACTATTGAGTTTTTCTATGATTTTTTTCTTTGGGATTATTTAGTTTCCATTAATTTTTAATCTATGCTTCCAAGGTCCTTTATTGAATGCAATTTTAATTGCATTGTGGTCTGAAAAGGGTGCATTTAATATTTCTGTTTTGCTGCATCTGATTGACATTTTCCTGCCCTAATATACGGCCAAATTTCCAAAAAAAAAAAAAACTGAGGAAAAAGATATAATTTTTTCAATTCCCATTCTGTTTTCTTTAGAGGCCTATCATAGCTATCTTTTCTGAAATTTTATTCATTTCCTTAATTTATTTCTTATTTCTTTTTGATTAGATTTATCTCATTCTGAGAGAGGTAAATTGAAGTCCCATTCTGTATTTTTATTGTTTATTTCTTCCTGTAACCCATTTAAATTTTCCTTGAAGAATTTGAGTGCTATGCATTTGATGCATATGTGTTTAGTACTGATATTGCTTCACTGTCTATGGTACCTTTTAGGAAGATATAGTTTCCCTTATTAACTCTTTTAGTTAGTTATTTTGTCTCAGATTATGATTGTTACCCTACTTGTTTTTTTACTTCAGCTGAAACAAAATAGGTTGTACTCCAGTCCCTTATTTTTAACTCTGTGTCCCTTTTTGTTTCAATTTTGTCTCTGCATAGAATTTGTATAGTTTGTATAGAAATGTAAACAGTTTAAAGTTATGTTCTGTTTTTTTTTTCTTTCGTATTCAACTTTTTATGTTTCCCTCGAGTCTTGTGTTTGAATGTCAAATTTTCTGTTCAGCTCTGGTCTTTTCTTCAGGATTTTTTGAAAGTACTCTTTATCATTAAATATTCATTTTTTACCCTAAAGTATTATTCTCTGTTTCCAAGCCCTGCTCCTTTATCATGGTAGCTGCTAAATCTTGTGTGACTCTAGAGGAGAGAGTAAGGCTGACAACTTTGCATAGCTCTGCCTCACTTAAATACAATCATGTGCAAGTCAAGACCTCATGCTTGTGAAGTCATTAATCCTCTTTAAGAATAAAGAAGGAACAATAATAAAAACAACAAAAATGATCCCAACTTAAGCTCTACACTTTGAATTGTTCCTTTTTGGCTGCTTTCATTATTTTCTCTCTGAGCTGGGAGACCTGGAATTTGGCTATGATATTCCTAAGAGTTTTCATTTTGAAGTCTCTTTCTACCTATGGCATCTTTCAGCAAAATGGAGTTTCCTTTATTATCTTTTTAAATTAGCTGTATTAATTAGGCATTCCTCTCTCCACTCTGGAACTGCGACAGAGAACTGAGTAATGGGCAGTGGAATCACCTGGTCCTACACCAAGTGCCTGCAGAGGGGTCCCCTGTAATCTCTTTCTGACCAGTTGTCCATTCATCTTACTGTCTCTGTGTAGTGACTGGCGGATTTTTTTTATTTTTATTTTTTTCCTTTGCTTCTAAAATATCTTCACAGTTTTCCTTGATAATTTCTTACAATATATCAAAGTTTTGTTTTTTTTTTGTGGTGGTGGCTTTCAGGTAGTCCAATAATTCTTAAGTTATATCTCTTGATATATTTTTCAGATCTATTGCTTTTCTAATATTTCACATTTTCTTCTATTTTTTCATTATTTTGATTTTCTTTTATTGTTTCCTGGTGTCCCATGGCCAACTTTCACTGGGCCAATTCTAATTTTTAAGGAATTATTTTCTTTGGTGAGACTTTGTACCTATAGCAGAATATTATTTTCCTCTATAAAATCTCTAAAAATTGGATAAAAGGAACAGGAACTCGCAATTTCCTAAGAAATAAATATTTAAATTGTCTTATTTATTGGGATTGCATCAGTTTTAGCTGAGTGAATGTGCCACAGCTGTGGTATAAACATCAGCCCAGTCTCTTGTCTCTAATACCCTCTTTCTCATCACCACCACTATGCTAAACTCCTCCCATGTACTTGAAGTCAAGAGCTTCAGGAGAAAGAAACAATACAAGTTTGTCACCAGATGCTGGGCATCAGTGTTAATCTGGCAATCTGTTAGGTTAGCCAATGTTAGATAATCTGTTTTCTTCACTTATAAGAAGCTGACAGAATAAATGGGCTCATAATACCTTTATTACTATTACTATTAATGGTAGTAATAAATCTAGATGGTAAGAAGACCTTTGTCCCAATGCACTTTACAATCATAAAGAAAAATAGAAACTTCCTAAAAAGGTTATTTTATCCAGTCAAAAGCCATTACCTCTGAAATGAAACACTACCTGTTTAACAGCCCACAACCACATTAGAGAGCAATGTAAGCCAGGAATGCCAGATTGAAACCATAGAAACAATTGATGTAGGAAGAAAAGAGTTTCCTCAGGCATTTCCATTCTCCATTTTAAATCCTGGGGGAAGGGAAGTTAGGAGGAGGTAACTTATTAGGTAGAGCCCACAAAAGTCCTATTCTGAATTGTAATCGTGGGATGGAGCAGACTCTGGGTTTTTGAAGACATTAAGGATATTCTAGTTAAGACCAAGCCAAAAGAAGCAAACAACTTATAAATATGTTGAGTATAATCCTGCCCATTAACTACATCTTCTGTCACAGGCAGCCTAGTTAAGGACAGAGAGTCTGATCACCCCAGCAGGTTGACATTTAAGATGATAAATTTCCTGTCTTTGATGGTCCATAAATCAATTGAAATTTTTTAAAAATGCCCCTCATTCCTCTGTCACCTCTTCTGATTCTCCATTTAAGAGGGCAAAGTAATGCAACAGGGTTCAGCGTGCTAAGAATTCTCTGTTTTTAGATTGTTCTTAATGACTAATTTTACTTTAGGAATTCCAAATATAATATTGTCCAACTATTAACAAGGTGACACACTATGGGAGGAATTGACCAACACTTTTTTAAAACTCCGTTTCATCTTTTTCATGAGTTCTGGTTGAATTTTTACCCAAGCTCTGTTTTCCTCTGAGGTTTTATTTGTGAATATTTTGGTCATTCTCTTCTTCTTTGTGTAGTGCCAATACAATATTCACAGCACCTACAGTGACTATGAATATGCTGGTGTAGTTCTGAATCACAAAATATAATAGACTCTCTATATGGAAGACAGAACCAAAACATTTATTCAAATACCAGAAAGCCACATCCCAACACCAGAAAGCCAAATACATCACAGCAACAAAGAAATCCATACACAATAACAATGCAGGGGGCACTGCCATCCCCAATCCCTACCCCTGCTAGGGCCTTCCCACAAACAAACACTCACACCTAGCTGCCTGCTTACCTGCTTCCTCTCTTTCCCTTAGCTCCAACTGCTCTGACCAACTTCCTCTTAGCTCTGCTCCACTCTTCCCATTCCACCCTTCCTTCTCCACCCCTTCCTGCTCCATGTGTTCAGGAAGCTCCACCCACCACAGGTTTCATGTGACTTAGGCTTCCATGTGACTCAGACAGGTCACATGGGCCTATTAACGGATGGGAAGATCTTCAAATTAAGCAAAAATACATTAACAATACTTTCGACCTAAGATCTTTCTTGTCCATTGCTTAGGTCAATGGGACAACCGGCATCAACAGTAATTTACAACAATATAACAGGGATAACACAAAATAAGCACAAAAAACAATATATTATGGTGGGGCTTGAGCACAAGCATCCCATCATTCCCCCTCAAACAAATGGGGTCCAAAATCTTTGGGTAAGGGGCAAAGGTATCTTCTTCCATAGTTACTTCCTGCTGAAATTGGATGAAGAGCTGTCCCTGCCCCAATAGGTCCCATTCAAGAGGTCACTTCTTTAGCTGGCATCTGGAGCTTGGTCAATGCCAGGTCCAAGGGTGACACAGGACAGTCATAGACAGGGGATGACATCCTGCTTAAGTAATCAGGCATCTGCATGTGGAGGGTACTAAGCCTGCAGGAAATAAATCTAGCAAACAAGTTTAACAGACAAAAAGTCAAAAAGAAATAAAGAGACAATAACCAGAAGCAGGGTAGATATAGGGTCAGACATGCTTCTGGAGTCCATGAACCCACTATCATAGCCTCATTCATGGTAGAATATATGAGTTAAGGGTACAATTTGATAATCATATTCTCCTGAATAAACAACAGTTATGGTATTATCTTTCCAGTGTGCTATCATATTTGCAGCCTTTGGAACATCGTCTGGCTTCAGTTTTACCCGTACTTTAGCTGCCAATTTTATTCTATCCATAGAAACAAACCCTTTATTTCGGAAGGAGGGTCAGTTTTCACAAGAGGTATTGTTTCACAAGGAATAATAATCACTTGAACTATTCTATCGTTTTTACAAAATTGTATGGGTTTTTCACTTAAATTTTGGAATGTCACAGTAATTTCTCCTTGATAATTGGAATCCATCACTCCAGCCAATACATGCATTCCTTGAGTTGCTAATCCTGATTTAGGTAACATCCATTTTAAATGATTTTTAGGGATTCTCATGCGTATTGCAGCAGAGATTTTTCTTATTTCTTTTCTATCCAACCAAAAGTCCTCTAAACAATGTAAATCATACCCTGCCAAACCAGGAGTTCCTGGATATGGTGCTGGAACATCTTACCTCACAGTCCAGTACTCAATATTTGGGATCTTATGTGTATGTTGTTTTCTAATTTGCAGATTTGGGGTAATCATTCCGACAAGAGGTGTACTTCCTCCTAATGGTCTATTATTCAAATTATGTAAAGCAATGAACAAATTATCCTTCCAATGTTGATACAAATTCTTAGAACTTAACTTCCTTAACTGTTTTTTCAATAATCCATTTATTCTTTCAGTTAACCCAAATGCTTTTGGATAATATGGAATATGATATATCCATTCTATATTGTTTAATATACAATATCTCTTCATTTCATTACCTTTGAAATGTGACCCATTGTCACTTTGAATCTGCATTGGGGTTCCATACTATCGACTTAATGTTATCTGGAGTTTTACAGATTTTTTTTTTCTGGATTGCATTCTTATAAGGACAAGCCACTAGTACAGCTGAATAGGTGTCAACACAAGTACATATAAATTTGCATCCTTTATCTTGGGGTGGGGGTCCAATATAATCTGTCTGCCAAATCTGGGCTCGAATTTTTCCTCTTGCTATCTCTCCAGTTACTACCTGAGAAATAGTTCATTCCTTTACCAATTGACATATATAACATTCCTCTGCTACTTGTTTTAACAATGAATGAGAGATACTAATACCTTGATCTTGTGTCCACTGGCATGTGGCCTGGACCTCTAAATGGACAGCCATTTGGTGGACCCATTTTGCTAGTACAAGATCATCAGCTTGTGTCAGAGTAGCCCCCTATTCCATTGTATACCCCAAAAATTTATGGTTTGAGCTGGCCCTTGAATCTTTGCAGGATTGATTTCCCACCCTTTGCTTTTCATATGAGCAATTAAAAGTATCTCTCCACTTCTCCTCTTCTTTTACATTTTTCCCTGAATCATAACATCATCTATGTAGTGGGTAAGCTGTATACCAGGTAGCTCTAATTCATCCAAATATTCTTGTGGCAAGCACGAAAAGTATATTGTTGGCTGTGCCAAGTGAAAGCAAACTGGTCCCATTCTTTAGAATCTATTGAGATAATAAAGAAAGCATTGGTTAAATCAATAACTGTGTGCCAAGTTCCATCATATGTCTGGATCCTTTCTATTAAGGTAATGATATCTGGAATAGCACCATAAAAGGGAGGCGTCACCTTATTCAATTGTCTATAACCCACTGTCATTCTCCACATCCCATCTAACTTTCAGACTGGTCAGACAGGATTATTCCATTGAGTGGTTGTAGGAACTAACACTCCTGCCTCAACATATTATTTTATCAAATCGGTCATTTTGGTAATTGGTGATCTTTCCCACCTGGCACATGATACTGCTTTAAAGTAATTACCTCAGAATGTTCAGGTAAAGTGATTGGGTCCATTTTAATTTTTCCCACTAAAACTGTATTAATTCCTATCTTCCTTACTGCAAATTGGTATCTCCCCTCAGGTAAATTTAGAGTCATACCTCTCAATATATCTATTCCAGTGATATATTAAGGAACTGGTACAACTATGGTATATTCTTTCTTAGGTAACTGTCCAATTTTCATCATTAGTTTGACTTGTATGGACAATATTTCATCTCCTCCCAGTCCTGTGATGGTAATATGAGTCCCATGTTTAAATTTATCAGGGTTTCCAAATATAAGGGAGGTCTCTGCCCCAGTATCTATTAATGCCTTAGTTATAGTATTTGATCTGTCTTTCCAATATATGGTCAAATTGATATGGGGTCTGTAATCCCATCTGTGTATTTCTTTAATCTGAGCTGTGGCTTGGCCAATTTCCTGTTCTCCCTGAAGGTGTGACAAACTTGGATACAAGGATTCAGGAGGATCTGTAAGGGCAATTCTTACTTCCCTATTCCATCTAATATTAAGCCTCCTTTCTTGGTACATTTATATAGCTCATTAGTTGGAATACCAACTATTCTTCCAAAATCTACCCTTGCTCTCAATAGAGCGGTAAACAATTCTTTCCTTGTCAATCTATTCTGACTTCGAATCCGCTGGCTATTTACTCTTCTCTCATGAGAAAATTTATCTTTTCTACAATCCCCTAAGTCACTTAACTGTGAAATCTTATCTAGCACCTCTGAAAAAGGGTGTCCTATCTCCCCAATTGGTAGGGTCAGAATTAAGTGCTTATAAGCAATAGGAGTCGTCTTCAATATTATATTTCTATGAGAGACTGCTAAAGGGGTATCATGATAAACCTCAGCATTTCCAGTCAAAATTGAAGTTTTCATTACCTCCTCCTTTAACTTTATCATATAGTCCCTAGGCGAATACCAGGGTCTATCTCCACTAGGCCACATAGTCAATAGCATATTGTCTGTTGCATCTGTTCAGCTAAAGCTAACAGATTGGTTGTATTATTACCTCCTAGTATATGGTAATCCCTAAGAGCTTGCTGTACAAAAGGATTCTGACTAAGACCTATGAATTTCAAGCAGTCTATGTTCTCTATCGATACTCCTCCAACCCCTTCATCACTGATTCTTACCACCCAAGACACTAATGATACTCCCATCCTTTGGGTGAACCAACTCAAAATATCTGTGACCTCCTGCAAAGTAAAATCCTCTATTATCTCCTTAGACACTTTGTTTCCCCCCTGGTTCTCCTGCTTTCTTGTTAGTATTGGGCAAACTTCTGTCTGAAGCCTCATCTAACTTTCTTTCATTTTCTTCCCATGTGTTCTCCTGAAAGTCATCAAGGCAACTAGGCTTAGCCTGTGCAAGGGCTGTATGCACATTCCTTTTGTTAGTTCTTTGCTTCTTTCTAGCTAAATGAATAGTTGCATGCTCTTCTAAAGGAAAGCCTGAATTCTGTAGCAAACCAGCTAATTCCCTTTCCATCCGAGCTTTCTCCTTCAGCAGCTCATCTCTGCTATCACACATGAGACAATAACTTGTTAGCAATGCCCAACCTCTTCTACACAGTCCTGCAAGTTATTTCTCTGGTTTTATTGGTTTTCCTTGCAAACATCTTTCCAAATCTCTAGGTTCTCCCTTCTGTAGATTCGGTTCCCAGTTTTCACAGGGTCCGGTGCTTTTAGCCCATTCTCTTGCCAGAGAGGAATAAGGTAAGTCCTCCCTTCTTGGGATATCCATTTCCTCCTCTAAAACCTTCTTGCCTCCAAATAGAGATCTGATATTTTGTGATCCCATCCTTACCAACAAATGTAGCACCAACACGATATTAACAGTGCCAACAGCAACCATGAATATGCTGGCATAATTCTGAATCGCAAAATATAACAGACTCTCTATATGGAAGACAGAACCAAAATATTTATTCAAATACCAGAAAGCCACATCCCAACACCTGAAAGCCAAATCCATCACAGCAGCAAAGAAATCCATACACAATAACAATGCAAGGGGTGCTGCCATTCCTAAGCCGTCCCCCTGCTATGACCTTCCCACAAACACTCACAGTTACCTGCCTGCTCACCAGTTCTTTCTCTCTCCCTCAGTTCTAACTGCTCTGACAAACTTCCTCTTAACTCTGCTCCACCCTTCCTGTTCCACCCTTCCACCCCTTCCTGCTCCACATGTTCAGCAAGCTCCTCTCACCACAGACTTCCATGTGACTCAGAAAGGTCACATGGGCCTATTAATGGAAGGGAAGATCTTCAAATTAAGCAAAATTACATTAACAATACAGTCTGTTTTAAGCTTCTCTGCTACCATAATAGCTTTTTATAGTAGGATTCTTTTGTTAGTTTGTTTTCTCATTCTTTCAGCCTACATTTTGACTTTATGTTAGGTCTGCACTCAACAGCACTTCTGAAGGGTAGATCTGGGTTGTTCTTATTGCTGCTTTGTTGGGGGTACTGAGTGCTGTGTTATTCCAGAATCTCAGAGACAGGTTAGGGATCTGCAAGAATTCAGTGATCCCAAAGTAGTTTGATCCAGGGAAAAGTCTGAATGCTGCACTTCCTGGACAGAGTTTTTCAAATTCTTGACTTATGTTTGGGTATGAACAAGAGTAGTCTGCTGCTAGACTCAGCCTCTCTCAGGCAACTGAAAAGTTCTGCCAGTTATGAGTGGCAGAATTTTAGGCTCTCCTGACCTGATTATTCCTCTGAAAGCTAGGCAAAATGCTGGCATTTGACTGGTGTTCCCTCAAGTTCTGAACCACACCTCTTCTGTTTTTCCAGATGCTGCTGGCTTCTGAATTCCCTTCTTTCTCTATCACACATCACATAACCACCATATCTGGGAATATCATGCTCCTGAATGGGTCCCTTTCTAAGTCCACCCTGAATTGTGACCCATAACTGGGCAGTGAACAGCAAAGTGGCCAGTCCACACCTGTTTCTAGGTGTACCAGTATAGGCTTGGGACTCCTTCTTGTTTTAATGTATATCCCCTCCCTGGGATCTAGAGTGCTCACACAAGGTATGCTTTTGGCCTGACCTCATGTCTACTGTTTGCAGACCTCTCTATTTCTCTCCCTATACCAAGCTGAGTTGGACAAATGACTCGTTATGACTTTTTCTGAATTTTCCCATTAGGACTCAGTCTAGTGCATTTTAGATCTCTTTTGAGTTTTGTGGAGGAGAATTCAGCTATACTAATTCCTACCACTATGCCATCCTCAATGACAGGGGTCTGAGGGGATATATAATCTTTTCATACTAGAATGTATTCAGTTTATCCTTGTTTGTTGTTGTTCAGTCACGTCCAACTCTTCATGACCCTATGTGGGATTCTTGGCAAATATACTGGAGTGGCTTGCCATTTCCTTCTCCAGCTCATTTTACAGATGAGGAATTGAGGAAAAAGTGTTAAGTGACTTACCAGGGTCAAATAGCTACTAAGTGTCTGAGGCCAGATTTGAACTTAGGTCTTCCTGATTCCAGGCCCAATGCTCTAACCACTGTGTACTTAGCGGCCCCCTTATCCTTATTTAGTTCATTGTGATTGTTTGCTCATGCTTACTTTTTTAAATGTTTCTCTTGATTTCTGTGTCTGTACTTCAAAGTTTTATCAGAAAAGATTTTGAAGTCATCTATCTCATTAAATATCCATTTCTTCCATGGCATTTTATTTGGTTTTGCTGTGTAAGTTATTCTTGGTTATAAACATACATCTTTGCTTTCTAGAATATCATATTTCAATGTGGTGGCTGATAGATGTGGTGGCTTTAATGTGGTGGCTGATAAATCTTATGTGATCCTGCCTGTGGCTCCTTGGTACTTTTTTCTGTCTGCTTGTAGTATAAACAAATATATATGTGTGTGTGTGTGTGTGTGTGTGTGTGTGTGTGTGTGTGTGTGTGTGTATTAATGTATATATGTGTGTGTGTATTAATGTACATAAACATGGGTATTTATCTGTGTGTATGTGTGTGTATAAAATGAGAATGCCATAGGGTTTACCAGCAGGATAGTTCATTCATCTCTGAGAGGATAGCACCTAACTTCATCAAAAGTAAAGTACAAGTGAAGCTTAGAGAGATGCAGTATACTTGGCTCAGTAAGAAGGCAGAAGAAATTCAATATTATGCTGATCCTAACAATCCAAAGCTTATTTTTTATGATGCCCTGAAGGTTATTTATAGACCAAAGATCTATGGTGCATCTCAACTACTCATTGCTGATAGATACACATTGGAGTGATAAAGACACGATCCTGGAGAGATCTACTGAATACTTCCATAGTATTCTCAACAGATCACCATCAAACAATGCTGAAGCCATTGACTGTATGCCTCAGGTTCAAGTCAATCCATCTCTAGGCAACTGAAGAGTAGCTTTTAAAAATCATTAGGTTCCTACCTGTGGCAAAGCTCCTAGTGCTGATTCTATTCCAGCTGATATTTACAAGGCAGGGAGTTCACTACTCATACAAAAGCTGATGGAAATTTTCAGGGTTATATGGCAACAGGAGATTATCCCCCAGGAGTTCAAGGATGCCTCCATTGTATATCTTTATAAAGGAAAAGGAAATAGGTTGTCCTGTGACCATAAAAGTGGGGTGGTAGTGTGGAGAGTTCTTGCCAGAGTCCTCCTTAACAGGCTAATCCTTTACTTGGAAGATGGTCAACTACTAAGAACAGTTGATATGTTTTTCCCCTGACAACTCCAGAAGAAATGCCAGGAGTAGAACAGAGGTCTGTACACAACATTCGTCAATATGACCAAACCTTTGATACTGTCAGTCATTAGGGCTTATGGAAAATCATGGCAAAATTTGGGTGTTTGGAGAAGTTCATTAGTATTGCACATCAATTTTATGGTGGCATGCTTGCCCAGGTTCTAGATAATGGATGATGCTTTCTCAGTCACCAATGGAGTGATATAGGGCTGTGTGTTTGCTCCCATGGTTTTTGCATTTTGTTTTCAATGATTTCAGATGCTTTCAATGAGGACAAATACAGTATAAAGGTCAGCTACCCAACTGACAGTAAATTATTTAACTTGAAAAGGCTACAAGCTAAGATTAAAATAGAGGGAGAGTTGGTGCATGATATTTTGTTGTTTTTCACAGATGATTGTCCGATCACTGCAGCCTCTAAAGCTGAGATGCAACAAAATTCTCAGCTGCTTGTGCTAATTTTGGCCTAAAAATTAACACCAAGAAAAAGACAGATTCTCTACTAGCTAGAACCAGACCATTCATACATGGAACCACTGGATACAGCAAATGGAGAAATTTTGAATGCTAAGAATAAATTCATTTACCTTAGCAGTACACTTTCCAGGGATGTATACATAAATGATGAGGTTGATACACACATTGCCAGAGCTAGCTCAGTGTTTGGGAGGCTCTGAGGAGGCATAGGAGAGAAGAGGCTCTAAATTCCCTACCAAATGGAAGGTCTACAGAGCCATTATGCTGACCTCATTGTTGTATACTGTGAAACCTGGACAATGCCAGAAACAGAATCATTTCTATTTGAATTATCTTAGGGAGATTCTGGAGATCACCTAGCAAAACAAAGTACCAGATGCTGAGGTCCTTTCTTGAGCCAAACTGACAAGCATCAAAATGCTACTGCAGAGAGCACAACTCTGATGGGCTGGCCACATTGTTTGAATGGCAAACATATGTTTGACAAAAAGACTATTTTATGTAAAATTCAAACAAAGCACGTGCTCACACGGAGGTCATAAGAAGCAATACAAAGACAGCCATAAGTTCTCTTTGAAGAACTCTAGAATTTATTGCATGACTTGGGAGACTCTGGCAAAGGATTGCCCAGAATGGTGTGCCACATCAAAGAAGGACCTTTGTTCCATGAGTGAAGCAGAATTGGAGTAGCTCAAAAGAAGCATGAGCTGCACAAATTTAGAGATATCTCCACCCAAATGTTCATGTAGATTATTTATGCCCAACCTGTGGTAGAGCCTTCTGAGCTCATATTGTTCTGATCAGTCACAGTTGGACCCATAGTACCTTGACTCCAAATTAGGAATTTTTGGTCCTCTTTGATAACGAAGTGCAACCAACTAACTATACATACATGTATACATACATACACATACATACATGCACACACATACACATATGCCCATATGTACATATGTGTGTGTTTTGTTTTGTTTCATTTTGTTTTAACATGGAAGCTTTGAATTTTAACTCTGATGTTCCTGGGAGTTTTCATTTTGGGGTTTCTTTCAGGAGATGGTTGTTGGATTCTTTCTCTTTCCACTTTGCCCTCTGGTTCTAAAAGATCTGGGCAGTTTTCTTTTTGATTTCTTATAATGTCTTGATTCTTTTATGGTCATGGATTTCAGAGAGTCCAACTAATTCTTAAATTATCTTTTCTTGATCTGTTTTCTAGGTTGATTGTTTTTGCTATGAGATACCTTATATATTCTTTGATTTTTTTTCAGTGTTTTGATTATGTTTGAGCATTTCTTGTTTCACTGGTCCAATGTAATTTTTAGAGTGTTCATTGCTTGAGTAAGGTTTGGTACTTCATGTACCAAGCTATTAATTATCTTTTCAATATTTTTCCCATAACTTATTTTTTTCCAATTTTTCCCTCTAGTGTTTTCATGTCACTTATAAAAACGAACAAAAAAACCCCCAAATTTTAAACTATTTTAAATTCTTATTTCATCTCTTCCAGGAATTCTAGTTGAACTTTTGTCCAAGTTTTGTTTTTGTTTGAATCTTTAATTATAGATGGTTTGGAGTCATTTTCTCATTCTGGATTTCTGTCTTTAGTGTCTCTGTCACCATGATAGCTCTTTAGAACAGGATTTTTCTTTTTTCTTTCCTTCTTTCTTTCTCCTTTCTTCCTTCCTTCCTTTCTTTCTTTCTTTCCTTCTTTCTTTCTTTTTTCTTTCTTTCTTTCATTCTTTCCTTCTTTCCTTCCTTCCTTCCTTCCTTCCTTCTTTCCTTCCTATCTTCTTTGCTTCCTTCCTATCTTGCTTCCTTTCTTTCTTTCTTTCTTTCTTTCTTCCTTCCTTCCTTCCTTCCTTTCCTTCTTTCTTTCTTCCTTCCTTCTTCCTTCCTTTCTTTCTTTCCCTCCCTCCTTCCTCTCTCCCTCCCTCCTTTCTCCCTCCCTCCCTCCTTCCTTCTTTCTTTCCTTCCTTCCTTCCTTCCTTCCTCCCTTCCTTCCTTCCTCCCTTCCTTTGTTTGTTTCTTTCTCTCTTTCTTTCTTTCCTTCTTTCTCCTCCAACCTACTTCCTGACTTCAGATTTTATATTAGAGCTACTTTCTGTGCACTTAGAGAGATAATATCTGGGTTGAACTAGTGTCTCTATGGATCCTTTCTTGGGGTTTTTGATTGCTTTCTGGAATTTTTGGTTTTGTTTTATTTCAGGAACTCAGGGATAGCTCAAGCAAGAGACTTGAAAGTTTTTAGTGCTCCTGATCTAAGCTCTGAAAGTTCTTGACCTAGTTTTGAGTCTAAGAAACACACCTGTGGGCTTGCCATTGATTACATTACTCAGTTACTTTCAGAGGACTGGTATAAGCTAGAACTGAGACACTGCCCTACTCTTGAGGTCAGGACCACACAGCAGCTGTGTACTTCTTGTCTTGCTTTTTACACATCTTGGTGTCTGTCATTGTTTCTTACCTCGGAGCACCACTACTAAGTTCAGGTCCCTTCTTCAGACCCACTCTACCAGCTCTGCTTCCTCTATTTCCAACACAATTTTTCAACACTATCCTATATTATTTTCTGTCTTAAACTCCATTTTAGCCAAAATGGGCCATCAACTGTTTCTAAAATTTAACATTCCATCTCCTGCTTCCATTCATCTGTTTAAGTCCTTCTTCATCTTTGCCTTTCAGGTCCCTTACCTCCTCTGTAAAGCCTTTCCTTATGCCACTAGTTGTCAGTCTTCTCTCATTCTTCAAATCACCTTAT
This sequence comes from Trichosurus vulpecula, assembly GCF_011100635.1. Classification (NCBI taxonomy): domain Eukaryota; kingdom Metazoa; phylum Chordata; class Mammalia; order Diprotodontia; family Phalangeridae; genus Trichosurus; species Trichosurus vulpecula. Next base: position 31,344,805 of record NC_050575.1, read on the forward strand.
AGTTACTCATCTCTGTACATGTCCTCCTGACTCCTCTCCCTCAGAATGAAAACTCTTTTTTTTGTTTCATATCTCCATTATTTAATTCAATTCCCTGAACATGAAAGATAAAGATGGAGACTGAGTATGCGATTTCATTATAAGGGAACTCTGAACTCTGAGATGAGGAAACTCCCTGTCCTGATGCGTGTTGACACCTCTTCTTATTTAGTGAAGTCTCACATATTGTAAGATTCACTTGGACAAGGGTAGCCCCCTTGGCTTTAGCATGAGAGATGTCATTGCATGGTTTAAGGAGAGGTAGAATTGGCCTTTCTAGCTTACTCATCCTACTCCAAGGGAGACTTTAATTCATGCCTTGTAGAGGAAGCAAATGGATGAGGCCAGAGGCCACTCTGTTCTCCTTAGAGAGGGGTCACCAGGCTAGAATTATGTCTGTCTCTTGCCTTAGATATCATTAATCTAGAGAATATAATCAGTTTCAATCTAACTTCTGATAACCATATCATTACTGGGGGTAAAGAAGAGCACCCCAAGTTATATACCCAAGATCAGATCATCTAGATCCGTGGCTTTATTCCCCAAGCCTTTCTTTCTCTTCATTGATATTAATAGTGTATTCTTTATAATTATATTTATTCTTTATCATTCTTTATACTATATGTATTCTTTATCTATATGAATATGTATTCTTTATCATTCTTTATCATAACTGGATTCCAAAAGACCTGGATCTCTTTTTTCTCTCACAAGCTCTTGATAACTGCACCCCCCCCCCCCATGAAGGCATATTGTAGTCAGTCTCCACCAATGCAATTAGGATTTGAGTTGTGGATTATATATTTTAAGGAAAAACAAGCCTAATTTGAGTAGGGAAAGGGTTAGACACAAGACCAGATGGCCTCTGAGATCCCAGATCTTGATCTATGATCCCATAAAGTTAGCTAAGCTAGGCTTAAAAAATGGGAAGGTTTCATTAAAGAAGGGGAGGGTTACGCTGGTTTGGGGCACAGGAAGTGGTTTGAGCAAGTACTTGGAGGTAGAAGGAACAAAATAAATTCAGGATTCAGCAAATAGTCTTGGCTATCTGGAATGCAGAGGATGTGAAGGTAAGCACTGGGAGATAAAGCTAGAAATGTAGGCTGGCCTGTCAATCTCTGTGATCCTCAGTAATGTCCGTCCAACACCCCTTTCCCCTCTCCTTTGTCAGTAGAATAACCTTCACTGGTGGCTGGGGAAATTCAGGGATCTGGCTGGAAGTTAGGAATGGACTTCTGAGCTGTCCACATCAATGAAACAAAATTAAAATGGAAATCATTTCCCAGAAGTACAGAGAGAGACTTGCATTCAAATCAAATCCCTAACCTGGTCTCATACCTAACTGTGACAGTATTATAGAAACAGTATCAATCATAGAAGGCAGGGGAAAAGGGAATGTGTAACTCTCTTTCCAAGGAGATTGCTAACATTTTAACACTTGGGAGGAAAAAAGAAAAGTATTAAACATATACTTTAATATAAAATATTTTCTTTTTCTTTTAATTGAAATCCTCTGTATCAGAACAGGTCTGATGAGGCAGATTTAAAAGATTAGGGTTGCAGTAATTTTGCCCTTCGACGTATATGGAACATTTGAATAGTTCATGATTATGCTTCTAATCAGAGAGAAAAAAAAATTCTAACAATGGGCTCGGAGTGGGGGTGGCAGAGGCATTCTTCCCAAGGGAAGGCACTATCTCTTTTGGGGCTCTCAGAGATACAACACTCTCTCGTGTCATAACAAAGGGACACAAAGACCTCTGTGTGTCACTTTTTCCTTAGTGGTATGTGTATGTACATACATTTACATGTGTTTAGATATTATTTATGCACACATGTATTTATGTATGTGTGTATATATACATACATCAGAGGATGTCCCAGCGACCCATGCAAGGAAGCTGATCCAAGGCTTGCCAAAAGACTGTTATAATTCCAAAAGACTCATGATAAGAAAAGCTATCCAAATCCAGAGAAAGAACTATGGAGTGTGAATGCAGATCAAAGAACGCTATTTTCTCTCTCCCTTTTTTTTCTATCTCATGGTTTTTCCCTTTGGTCCTGAATCTTCTTTACAACATGACTAATGTGGAAATATGTTTAATATGATTGTCCATGTATTGCCTATATCAGATTGTATGCCATCTTGGGGAGGGGGAAATTGGAACTCAAAATCTTATAAAAGTGAATATTAAAACTAAAACTAAATAAATAGATGAATAAATAAATAAATAAATAAATGACATATTCTTGTGAACTCAATTACCTATAAGTATAAATATTTAGAGATAATAAGGATAAAAAGGATTGTATAGGAAAGTATGAACTTTTGTTATATATAGATTTTTAAAGTAAATGTTAAAGTTAGCAAAACAGTAACAGAGTTGCCATTTATTTGTATCCCTTTCAAAATTTCTTCATTTTTTACATATATTTAAGTTTGTATCTTGCTTTTTTTCCTTTTTAAAAGTTTTGCATCTCTATCACTATCAATGAACTCCCTTTCCCCTCCCTTCTCAAATAGAAATACTCCTTTATGACAATAAGTATAATAGAACAAACACATCAGCCACATTGGAAGTCTACGTCTTACCATTCTGCCAAGAAAATTTGACTTTTTGCATTCTGGGAGGCAGGCGCACAATATAGTCAGATCATGTAGGCTCTGGAGAACCCAGTGTGAGCACATACAACTAAAAATAAACAAATGCTGCAAGTCAGGGTTTGATTTATATTTTTGTTACTGTCTAGACTTAAGAAAAGGGAGAAAATGTTAATAGTATGGATTAAACTTAAAACTATGTTGTGCCTTTTCAGAGAACCATTTGTGCAACATCTATTAGCACATCTCTCCCGATAGCAAAAGAAAAAAAAATATTTTCTTATTGTGTATGTGGTCATCAATATTGTCTAGGTATTCTGGCTTGCCCAGAAAACCAGAGTTCTCTGAACTGAGATAGGAGAGTGGGGAAAGGCAGGAGTGCCATCAGACTTGGGCATTTTTACATACTCGGGAGTTCTGAGGGTTGAGGGGGTTGAGTAGGTAAGAAACCCTGCATAAATGGGCTGATGCTCTAGCAGTAGTACAGCAATTAATAGGCACTACTGACATTTAATTACTGGAGGGAAGACACAATTCCACTCAGGTATTAAGGATCAAATGCTCAAATTAAAAGAGTTTGATTATGCTGGCTCTCTTTATAAAACTATCAGATGAATTAGATGGACTTGTCATTGATTGAAGAAAATAGAAAGGAAAGAAAATGCCAACTAGTATTTCTGGAAAAACATTAACCCAAATCCACTCATTCAGGGAAATAATAAGGGATAGAGCCTGCAATTAAATAACAATGCAAGCTTATTCATTTTCTAACAACAACAACAAAAAACCCTGGAAATGACTCTTTAAATTGATATGGGAAGGAAAGTAGTTCAGATTTGCATCATATATCACATTTGGAAATAAATATTTCATATGTCCTTCCAACCACCTAACCCCCTTGATAAAAGCCTCCTATATCTGCAGGATAAAATATAAATGCCTGTTCTCTGGGCCAGAAAACTTTTGATTTGAATAATCCTACAGACTCTGAAATACTTCAAATGTTCTAAACAGTTTAAAAATATTCCTTTAAAATCCTTTTCGAGACTGAAGACATTTAAGATACTGAAATTTAGCTCACTGGAAATAGGGCTTCAAATGTGGTCTCAAGGCAGTTGAGCACCATAAGTCACCTCCATTCCTTCACTTGCAGTGTTTCTTAGTGACTACCTGGCTCTCCTACGAGGTTAATAGATTTAGAAGTAGAAGGGACCTTAGAGGTTACATGGCCCAATACTCTTGTTTTATAGAAAAGGAAACTGAGGTCCAGAGAGACTCATCAAAAAAGTGATTTGTCAAGGATAACCTTTTCTCAAAGGTGGCAGAAGTGCCCTGACTTCAAATGGAGCATTCTATCTTTTGCCCTATTTTCCTCTCTTTTGCTCTTTCTTCCAGGAACAAACTCCTGTTGCTTCTAAATTTGCTGGTAGTTATGAGTTTGAATTCACCATAAGAAAGAAGAGTCTAACCTCATGAAGTTTAGTTGTCTACATTAGTTAACTAATTAGTTCTGGGAAAAGAAAAACAAATATTGTGTAGCTTAAAATCTAATGAAATATTTTTTAACCCTCTCAGCTATGTTTGTGATAATAAAAATGATGTCTTCCCCCATCAGAATGTGACCTCCTTGAAGTTGTGTTGTTCGTTGTTTAGTCATTCAGTTGCGTCTGATTCTTCATGACTCCATGGACCATAGTATGCCAGGCCCTACTATCCTTCACTATCTCTCGAAGTCTGTCCAAGTTTGTTCATGTTTATGTTCTGTGACACTATCTATCCGTCTCACCTTCAGCTATCCCCTTTTCCTTTTGCCTTGAATCTTTCCCATCATCAGGGTCTTTTCCACTCATTCCTGTTTTCTTGTTATGTGGCCAAAATATTTAAGCTTTAGCTTCATTATTGAAACTTTCAGTAAATATTCTGAATTAATTTCTTTAAGTATTGACTGATTTGATCTCCTTAGTTTCCAAGGGACTCTTAAAAGTCTTCTCCAGCACCACAGTTTTAAAGCATCAATTCTGTGGTATTCAGGTTTCCTGATAGTCTAACTCTCACAGTCATACATTGATACTGGGGTGGGGGAGGCCAGGACACATAGCTTTTACTATATAGAATATAGTCAGCAAGATGGTGTCTCTGCTTTTTAGTATGCCATCCAGATTTACCATAGCTTTCCTTCCACAGGGCAAGTTGTGTTTCCGTTTCATGGCTATAGTTGCTATCTACACTGATCTTTGATGGCAAGAATATAAAATCTGACACTGCTTCTATTTCTTCTCCCTCTATTTGGCAGAAAGTAATGGGACCACTTGCTATGATCTAGTATAGTAAAAGGTCATAGGGAAGCCTAGCACTCATAAGTAAACTGCAGTAAATAACTGAATATGGCCCCCAAAAGACCAGTGAGAAAGAGGTCTTAAAAAAATTAAAAGTAATGTCTTCCATCTAGTCAGGAACTACAAAAAAGTTTAGAAGATGTTAAAGATTGGTAAAAGTTAAATTGGGGGAGCAAACACTCCTTCAGGTAGGCACAGAAGCTGTAGAGGTAAGGAGAGGATCATTCCAAGGAAACCAGTATAAATTCTGCTAATAGGGTTATTAGTTAGTGGAGCTGAGGAGAGATGGAACCAGTGGGAACTCCTAGAAAAGGACCTGGAACAACCAGGGCCCTAAACAGGGTCATCATGAGCCAACACTATCTCCAATAATCAAGTGTATGAAGTCAGATAATAGACCTGGATGTTCAGGACACAGGTCAGGGACAAAATACACCACAGTTCAGGGATGCAGGGCCTGCCTGGGCACTCCTTGGAGTACAGAAAGCCACAACAGGAGACAATACCAACTCAGTGTGTACGTAGCAGTGCTAGGAACAATTCACAAAGCCTAGAACAATCCAATCTCCAACATACTCCTGGCCTGTTAGGGTCATTGCAAAGGATGAAATCAACTCCTGATTAAGGAGTGTGCAAAGAGAAGAAGAAAGAGATTAGATGAGGCCCGTATTTACAATGGATTACCAGGAGACTGAAAGCCAGAGATTAGGCAGAAGGTAGGTCTTAATATGAACTAATACTCCATTAAGGTCAACGGAATCAGTAGCATTCAGACTAAAACTCATGTAAGGCAGGTGCTCACATGGTGGTCAGAAGTGATATAAGGATACTCTAAAGGTCTCTTTGAAGAATTTTGGAATTTATTGTGTGACATGGGAGATACTGACAAAGGATCACTTGAGCAGTAGCTCAAAAGAAACATAAGATGACAAATTTGAGGCATCTCCTCTCCAAATGTTCATATGGACTATTTGTGCCTGATCTGTGGTAAATCCTTCTGAGCTCATATTGGTCTGATCAGTCACAGATGGACACACTGTACCTTGACTCCAACACATAGTGATGTCATTTTTGGTCCTCTTCAATAATGAAGGACAACAACCAACCAACCAGCAACCAGGCTGCAGAGTACACAGGATGAAACAAAACCTGTCTAAGCCATCTGCAAAGTGCTGGAGATGACTGGCCTGAGCATTAAATCTCAAAAGAAGAGGGTGAAAAATAAGAGTGGATACAAGAAAACACCAAACATAGTTTAAAATACCATGGGTTAAAAGAAGCCCAAGACTTTAGAACTCCTACAAGCAGAATCTCTTAAAAGAATAGGAGGGATGGATGGAGTCAAGATGGTGGAGTAAAGGCAAGGACTTGCCTGAACTATTCCCCAAACTACTCCAAATAACTGTAAAAAATGATTCTAAACAAATTCTAGAGCAGCAGAACTCAGAAAAAAGACAGAGTGAAACAAATATCTAGCCCAAGACAACCTGGAAGGTCAACAGGAAAGGTCTGTTGCATGAGGTTGAGAGAGGAGGATGAGTCGCATGAGCAAAGACTGGGCTGCAACAAACCCAGAGCAGTTCTCAGGGGACTGAATCACTAGCAGAAGTGGTGGTTTCCAGACTTCTCAGCCCATAGATACCAAACACAACTTAGAAGATCATCAGGAAAGGTCTGTCAGACCTGGGTAAGAGAGGAGCGTAGTCTTGTGCAGGTCACACCACCACAGCCCTGGCCCTATCAAACCAGGAGCAAGCTGTGGAAGTGACTAAATCAACAATGACCAGCAGTGGTAGTGGCAGTGGCTTCTTCTGGAGTTCTCAGACCACAGATGGTAAGGGGATTGAACAACTGGTCAGAAGGAGATTACAGGGGTCTCTTTGCTAGCACTGACACAGGACTCTATTGCTTTGCCCATATGGGGATCTGGGTCACAGTCTTGAGTGGCAGTCCTGTGGTGAAGAGGAGCCTTAGTACAGCAGAGCTTGTGGCAGCAGTGGAGAGGGGACACTCCTCACAGTTCCAGGGCAGAAAAGAGTGCTTGTGATCACTCACAGACAAAAACACAGGCCAGGAGAAGAGTAAACACCTTTCCTTAGGTCACACTGCTTTGGAAGAAATGAAAACTTACAGGGCCCTAGAAGTATCTCTGAAAACAGTGGTACAAAACCCCTGAAGTTTGGCACAGTTCACCCTCCACACCGGAAGCAATAA